>NC_058410.1:125349684-125715958 GCF_002201575.2 Neomonachus schauinslandi
GTGTTTCTAAAATTTATACAGAAATGCAAAGGATCTAAAATAACCAAAACAACATTGAAAGTGAAGAACAAAGTTGGAGGACTGCCTGATTTGAAGATATACTATAACACTATAGTAATCTAGATTATAGTATAGTATAGTATAGTTTAGTTTATATAGTATATATAAGGACGGACAAATGACCAATGGTAGAACAGTGTCTAGAAATGGATCCACATTTATATAGTTATTTGATTTTCAACAGTTGTCAAAGCAATTCAATGGGGGAAAAGATAGTCTTTTTTTTTTTTTTTTTTTTTTAAGATAGTCTTTTCAACAAATGAAAGTCTTTGTGACAAATGGAAGTTTTCCCAACAGGCTTTTCAACAAATGGTACTAGAATAAATGGATAAAGCAGGAAAAAAATTAAACCTTGACCCCTACCTCACACCACACAGAATGATAACTCAAGATGGATCATAGACCTAAATGTAAAAGCCAAAATTATAAAGCTCCCCCCCCAAAATATAGAATTTCTTCATGACCTTGTGAAATAGCATTACTTCCTAGGAAGGATTCTTTTAAAAAAAGTTTAAAAACTGAATTTCATAAAATTATAAACCTTTTGTTCCTTAAAATATACTATTAAGAAAATTTAATGGCAAATCATATTCTGGGGAAAATATCTCCTATACACATATGACAAAGGACATGTATTCAGAATATATAGACAACACTACAACTCAGTAATAAAAAGACAAACAATCCAATAAGAAATTGGACAAAGACTTGAAAAGATACCACACCAAAAAAGATATATAAATGGCCAATAAATGCCATTTATTTTTTTATTTTTTTTTAAAGATTTTTTTATTTATTTGACAGAGAGAGACACAGTGAGAGGGAATACAAGCAGGGGGAGTGGGAGAGGGGCAAGCAGGTTTCTGCAGAGCAAGGAGCCTGATGTGGGGCTCAATGTGGGGCTCGATGTGAGGCTCGATCCCAGGACCCTGGGATCATGACCCAAGCCAAAGGCAGATGCCTAACGACTGAGCCATCCAGGGGCCGATAAATGCCATTTATTTGGAAAGGGGCTCAATATCATTAGTCATCAGAAAAATAAAATAAATAAAATAAAAATTAAAACCCCAAAGAGATATCACTATACACCTGCTAGAATGGTTAAAATTAAGAAAGCTGAAACATGCATGTACTGAATGGAGCACTGGGTGTTATACACAAACAATGAATCATGGAACACTACATCAAAAACTAATGATGTAATGTATGGTGATTAACATAACAAAATTTAAAAAAATGTTAAAAAAAAAAAGAAAGCTGAAACATCAAGAAAAGGTGAAACTGTAGAAAAACTGGAACTTTCATGTATTTCTGCCAGGAATGTTAATGGTCCAATTATTTTGGAGAACTGGCAGATCCTTATAAAGTTAAACATACATAGACCCCATGCCTTAGACATGCCACCTTTAGCTACTTGCTCCAGAGATATGAAAACATATGTATAAAACTTATGTTTTATAAGTTTTATTCATAATAGTCCCAAATTGGAAATACCTGAAATGGCCTTCAATAGGTGAATGGATGTACAAATTATGATAGAGAATACAATGAAATGCCACTTGGCAATAAAAAGGAACATATTAAAGACACATGCAACAACTGATTGAATAAAATAAGCCAGCTCCAAAAGGTACATACTATATGAACCCATTTATGTGAAATTTAAGAACAGACAAATCTAATCTGTTGCAAGAAATCAGAATAATGGTTGCCTATGGGGGTGTGGATTGACTAAAAGAAAGCACAAGGGAAATTTCTGGGCAGAAGATCATGTCTATATTTTGGTGACAGTGATTGCCTCAGTCAAAAGTCACTGAAATTTGCATTTAATATCCATGCAATCCACTGTATGTAAATTTTACTTAAAAAAAGAGACAACCCATGAATCAACCCTAACCTATATTGTGAAGCATACAGTTATGCAAATGGCCTTTGGCATATATACTCAACACAAACTCTGACAGGGGTGGGTAATTAGATTCATTTTTCATGGAAACCATTACAACTAGATTATTAACCTTGTTCCCTTAGTAACTGAGGATTCTTGCTTGGCCAAAACATATTTTACTAATTGATAATCATGAGAGAAAGAAACAAACGTGGACCAAGAGAGAGAGACTGGGATTTTAAGCTCTTCGAGTGTCTGCTTTTTTCATTGCTATACCACTGCTGCATGGTGTAGGGCTGGTATAGACAGGCCTCCAAAAATACCTGAATGAAAGGAATAGATGGATGAGAAAGACAAAAAAGCAGGGTAGGAAGAGGAAAGGAGAAGGCTGTCAGGGAGAAGGGAGGGGAATGAAAGGAAGGGAATCCAAAGTGCATAACACTGTGTGGCATATCCTAAAGGCTTTGCTGCATTGTATCCATCCATCCTGGGGTGGCTCTCCCAGGAGAGCAGAGCAGCCCCAACTGCACAGCTTGGGGCGGGGGATGGGGGAAGTACTGAAAAGCATCCCCGTGTTTCAGAAATAGCCTATGTGATTATAAAATAGATGCAGCATTGAAACCTCATTTTGGGAAAGCAATTCAGGGAGAGCAGACATTTAGATTGACTACGATTATCACATTCAAGAGATGGTTGGTAATAAATGTCTGTTTTTCTCCAGAAATATGGGGACAACAGACATAAGAAATGCAACCTTAATAATTGAGAAATCAAGCTGTTTGCCCACAAATGGAAACTTCATTACATTGCTGACTTTTACCATTACAGAAAAAAATGTCAGTTCATTGTCCTCTTCCCACCACCCCCAGATCTAAAAGAGAAGGCCTGAATCAGACAGGGCTTGTAAAAGGCATTATGTTTGTATCCAAGGAGCTCATGTGATATAGAAAGAGGACAGTCGGAGAGGACAAATCCAGGGAAATACAACATTGTGTATGGAAGATTGAGGTCAGGCAACCTGATATCCATTTCCAGGTGTCCCAGTGACCTTGGGCAAGTCATTTAACTTCCTTTTTTTTTTTTTTAAGATTTTTTATTATTTATTTATTTGAGAGAGAGAGTGAGAGAGAGAGCACAAGAAGGGGGAGCGGGAGAGGGAGAAGCAGACTCCCTGCCAAGCAGGGAGCCCGATGCGGGACTCAATCCAGGGACTCCAGGATCATGACCTGAGCCAAAGGCAGTCGCTCAACCAACTGAGCCACCCAGGCGCCTGTCATTTAACTTCCTGATAGCCAATCTCTTCATTTGCATGTTGTTTGTTTATGGAATAAATACAATTTCTCTGAAGTGGCTATGAAAACAATTCTGCTGGGTAAATTCTATTTTTCCACTGGTGTCTAATGTATTTGTTAACTGTAAAAAATTCTTCAAAAAATAAAAATGAAAGTCCCTAGAGAATGAGGTGACATTATGGTAGCATGTTTAGTTTAAAATCATGATTGGTGAAGGGGAGGAGCAAAATGGTGGAGGAGTAGGAGACCTAAATTTCGTCTGGTCCCAGGAATTCAGCTAGATAGTTATCAAACCATCCAGAACACCTACAAACTCAACAGGAGCTCAAAAAAAAGAATAGCAGCAATTCTATGAAAAGAAAAACGACCACTTTCTGGAAGGTAGGACACACAGAGAAGTGAATTCGAGGTGATATTTGGGAAGATAGACTGTGGGGGGAGGGAGCCTCCATCAGCTGGCTACCGGCAAGTGATAGAGCCTCGGAGCACAAAATCGGAACTTTTAGAAGTCGGCTCTGCTGAGGGACATCACTCCAGTGGCTAAGCAGGGGGTGGAACCCTCGCTGGGACAGTGTGGTCTCAGGACCCTCAGGGTCACAGAAAGACCAGGGGTGCCTGAGTGCGGCAAAGCTCCCAGGTATTGGAGTGGGGAAGCCCGCTGCAGAGGAGTGGGCTCTCAGCTCGGGATTGCCATAAACTGTGATTCGCAGCACAGTCAGGCCACTGCACTTCGAGCTGGGACCCAACAAGTGGCAGATCCAGGAGGACTCCCCTTCCTCCTCCAGGAGAAGCAGCATGGGAGCACACCATGGCAATCTGCTGGGTTTGGAGAATCCACGTGGGGTCGTGTGCCAGAGATAGAAACGCTGGGTCACAGGCTGGGTAAGCACAGAGTGTGGCTGTAGACCAGGGAGATGGGAGTAATTGACTGCTTTTCTCTGGGGGCTCACTGAGGAGTGGGGCCCTGAGTTCTTGGCTCCTCCAGGACCAGAGATTGGGAGGCTACCATTTTCACTCTCATCCTCCAAAGCTGTACAGAAAGCTTGCAGGGAATAAAAGCTCCATAGAGCAAACCTGAGCAGATTACTTAGCCCAGCCCCAGTAAGGGCGGGGCAATTCCACCTCAGGCAAAGACATTTGAGAACCACAGCAACAGGCCACTCCCCCAGAAGATCAGCAAGAACAGCCAGCCAAGACCAAGTTTACCAATCAATGGGAAGGGCAGAACACCAGCACTAGGGGAATACAGCACATAGAATTCATGGCTTTTTTCTCATGATTCTTTAGTCTTTCAAAGTTAATTTTTTAAATTTTCTTTATTTTTTATCTATTTTTTTAGTTGAATTTTTCTTCTTTCCTTTTTCAACCAACATCTTGTCAATTCCTTTTTTAAAATCTTTTTTCATTTTCACTTTTACAGTCATATTCTATCCCTTCATTGTATTTAACCTGATTTTTGTATATATATATAAGTTTTTCTTTCTTTAAAATTTTGGGATACAGTTTCTTCTAACAGACCAAAATATACCCTAAATCTAGTGTATGACTTTGTCCTAATCTCCCACCTGATCACATTCTCTCTCTTTTTAAATTTTTTTCATTATTTTTTTCAACCAACTTCTTATCTTATCAATTCCTTTTTTAAAAATCTTTTTAAATTTTCATCTTTACAGTCATATTTCATCCCTTCATCGTATTTACCCTTATATATATATATATATATATTTTTATTTCTTTAAAATTTTGGAAGGCAATTTCTTCTAACAGACCAAAATACACCCAAAATCTAGTTCACCAGCCTGATCATATTCCTTTTTTTGTTTTTTTTCCCTTCTCCCCATGGTTTTGGGTCTCTTCTGATTTGTTTAGTGTATATTTTTCTGGGGTCATTGTTACCCTTTTAGCATTTTGTTCTCTCATTCATCTGTTCTCCTCTGGACAAAGTGGTAAGACAGAAAAACTTACCTCAAAAAAAAAAAAAAAAACAAAAAACAAGAGGCAGTACTGACTCCCAGGGACCTAATCAATACAGACATTAGTCAGATGTTGGAACTAGAGTTCAGGGAATGATGATTATAAAGATACTAGCTGGGCTTGAAAAAAGCATAGAAGATACTGGAGAATCCCTTTCTGGAGAAATAAAAGAACTAAAATCTAAGAAAGTCGAAATCAAAAAGGATATTTATGAGGTGCAAAAAAAATGGAGGCTCTGGGGGCAGAGCAAGATGGCGGAGGAGTAGGAGACCTGGATTTCGTCTCCTCTCAGGAATTCAGCTGGATAGGGATCAAACCATTCTGAACACCTACAAACTCAACAGGAGATCGAAGAAAAGAAGAGCAACAACTCTCATCAGAAAAGCGACCACTTTCTGGAAGGTAGGACGTGCGGAGAAGTGAATCCGAGGCGATATTCGGGAGGATAGACGGCGGGGGAGGGGCCTCCGTCGGCCGCTTCTGGCAAGTGATAGAGCCGCGGAGCACAAAATCGGAACTTTTAAAAGTCTGCTCCGCTGAGGGACGTCACTCTGGTGGCTAACCGGGGAATGGAAACCTCGTGGGACAGTGTGGTCTCAGGACCCTCACGGTCACAGAAAGACCAGGGGTGCCTGAGTGCGGCAGAGCTCCCAGGTAACAGAGCAGGGAAGCCGGGTGCAGAGGTGGAGCCCAGGCGCGGGCTCTCAGCTCGGGGTGGCCATAAACCGTGATCTGCGGCACAGTCGGGCCACTGCTCCTCCAGCAGGGACCCAACAAACGGCAGATCCGGGGAGACTCACCTTCCTCCCCCGGGAGGAGCCGCGCAGGAGTGCACCACAGGGATCTGCTGGGTTTGGAGACTCCAAACTGGGTCGGGTGCCAGAGATAGAAACGCGCGGTCACAGGCCGGGTGAGCACGGAGTGCGGCCGGAGACCGGGGAGACGGGAGTGACTGACGGCTTTTCTCTAGGGGCTCACTGAGGAGCGGGGCCCCAAGTTCTCGGCTCCTCCGGGGCGGAGATTGGGAGGCTGCCATTTTCACTCTCCGCCTCCAAAGCTGTACGGAAAGCTCGCAGGGAACAAAAGCCCCGGAGAGCAAATCCAAGCAGATTACTTAGCCAGGAGGGGGCAAGGGCGGGGCAATTCCGCCTCCGGCAGAGACATTTGGAAACCACAGCAACAGGCCCCTCCCCAGAAGATCAGCGAGAACAGCCAGCCAAGACCAAGTTTACCGATCAATGAGAACGGCAGAACTCCAGCGCTAGGGGAATACTGCACATAGAATTCATGGCTTTTTTACCATGATTCTTTAGTCTTTCAAAGTTAAATTTTTTTTAACTGTCTTTTGAACTTTTCTTTTTCCCTTTTTCAACCAACATCTTATCAATCCCTTTTTTTAAAAAGAAAATTTTTATTTTTCATTTTTAGAGTCATATTCTATCCCTTCATAGTAGTTACCCATATTTTTGGCTTATATATATAAGTTGTTCTCTCTTTAAAATTTTGAGATAGTTTCTTCTAACAGATTAAAATATACCCTAAATTTCTAGTATATGGTGTTTTCTATTCCCCTGCCTGATCACATCCTCTCCCTTTTTTTTTCTTTTTTCTTTTTTTAAATCTTCTTCTTTCTTTTTAGAAACAACTTCTTATCAATTCCTTTTATAAAATTTTTTATAATTTCCATCTTTACAGTCATATTCCATCCCTTCATCATATCAACCCTTATTTTTGTACATAGATAAGTTTTTCTTTCTTTAAAATTTTAAGAGGTACTTTCTTCTAAAAGACCAAAATACACCCCAAATCTAGTGTGTGGCACTGATCTATATACCACCTGATCATATTTGATCACATTCTGGTTTTTTGTTGTTGTTGTTGTTTTGTTTTGTTTGTTTTTGTTTTTATCTTTATCTTTTTCTTTTTTTTCTTTTTCTTTATTCTCTCTTTCCGTTTCTTTTCCCACTGCTTCAGGTCTTTTCTGATTTGTTTAGAGTATATTTTCTGGGGACGTTGTTACTCTGCTAGCATTTTGCTCTGTCATTCATCTATTCTCCTCTGCACAAAATGACAAGACGGAAAAAATCACCTCAACAAAAAGAACAAGAGGTAGTACCGACTGCCAGGGACCTACTCAATATGGACATTAGTACGATGTGAGATCTAGAGTTTAGAATCATCACTTTAAAGATACTAGCTGGGTTTGAAAAAAATATGGAAGTTATTAGAGAAACCCTTTCTGGAGAAGTAAAAGAACTAAAATCTAACCAAGTAGAAATCAAAAAGGCTATTAATGAGGTGCAATAAAAAATGGGGGCGCTAACTGCTAGAATAAATGAGGCAGAAGAGAGAATCAGTAATATAGAAGATGAAATGATGGAAAATAAAGAAGCTGAGAAAAAGAGAGATAAACAACTACTGGATCACGAGGGCAGAATTCGAGAGATAAGCAAAACCATAAGACGAAACAACATTAGAAAAAATGGGATCTCAGAAGAAGAAGAAAGAGAGAGAGGGGCAGAAGGTATAACGGAGCAAATTATAGCAGAGAACTTCCCTAATTTGGGGAAGGAAACAGGCATGAAAATCCAGGAAGCACAGAGAACCCCTCTCAAAATCAATAAAAATAGGTCAACACCCCGACATCTAATAGTAAAACTTAGGAGGCTCATAGGCAAAGAGAAAATCCTGAAAGCAGCTCGGGAGAAGAGATATGTAACCTACAAGGGTAGAAACATTAGATTGGCAACAGACCTATCCACAGAGACCTGGCAGGCCAGAAAGGACTGGCAGGATATATTCAGAGCACTAAATGAGAAAAATATGCAGCCAAGAATACTCTATCCAGCTACGCTGTCATTGAAAATTGAAGGAGAGATAAAAAGCTTCCAGGACAAACAAAAACTAAAGGAATTTGCAAACACAAAACCAGCTCTACAGGAAATCTTGAAAGGGGTCCTCTTAGCAAAGAGAGACCCTAAAAGCAACATAGACCAGAAAGGAACACAGACAATATACGGTAATAGTCACCTTACAGGCAATACAATGGCACTAAATTCTTATCTTTCAATAGTTACCCTGAATGTAAATGGGCTCAATGCCCCAATCAAAAGACACAGGCTATCAGACTGGATTAAAAAACAAGACCCATCGATATGCTGTCTGCAAGAGACTCATTTTAGACCCAAAGACACCCCCAGATTGAAAGTGAGGGGGTGGAAAACCATTTACCATGCTAATGGACACCAAAAGAAAGCTGGGGTGGCAATCCTTACATCAGACAAATTAGATTTTAAACTAAAGACTGTAATAAGAGATGAGGAAGGACATTATATCCTACTTAAAGGATCTATCCAACAAGAAGATCTAACAATTGTAAATATCTATGCCCCTAACATGGGAGCAGCCAATTATATAAGGCAATTAATAACAAAAGCAAAGAAACACATCGACAACAATACAATAATAGTGGGGGACTTTAACACCCGCCTCACTGAAATGGACAGATCGTCTAAGCAAAAGATCAACAAGGAAATAAAGACTTTAAATGACACACTGGACCAAATGGACTTCACAGACATATTCAGAACATTCCACCCCAAAGCAACGGAATACACATTCTTCTCTAGTGCCCATGGAACATTCTCCAGAATAGATCACATCCTAGGTCATAAATCAGGTCTCAACCAGTGCCAAAAGATTGGGATCATTCCCTGCCTATTTTCAGACCACAATGCTTTGAAACTAGAACTCAATCACAAGAGGAAAGTCGGAAAGAACACAAATACATGGAGGCTAAAGAGCATCCTACTGAAGAATGAATGGGTCAACCAGGAAATTAAAGAAGAATTTAAAAAATACATGGAAACCAATGAAAATGAAAACACAACTATTCAAAATCTTTGGGATGCAGCAAAGGCAGTCCTAAGAGGAAAGTATATAGCAATACAAGCCTTTCTCAAGAAACAAGAAAGGTCTCAAGTACACAACCTAACCCTACACCTAAAGGAGCTGGAGAAAGAACAGCAAATAAAGCCTAAACCCAGCAGGAGAAGAGGAATCATAAAGATCAGAGCAGAAATCAATAAAATAGAAACTAAAAGAACAGTAGAACAGATCAACGAAACTAGGAGCTGGTTCTTTGAAAGAATTAACAAGATTGATAACCCCTGGCCAGACTTATCAAAAAGAGAAGAGAAATGACCCAAATCAACAAAATCATGAATGAAAGAGGAGAGATCACAACCAACACCAAAGAAATACAAACAATTATAAGAACATATTATGAGCAACTCTATGCCAGCAAATTCGATAACCTGGAAGAAATGGATGCATTCCTAGAGATGTACCAACTACCAAAACTGAACCAGGAAGAAATAGAAAACCTGAACAGACCTATAACCACTAAGGAAATTGAAGCAGTCATCCAAAATCTCCCAAAAAACAAAAGCCCAGGGCCAGATGGCTTCCCAGGGGAATTCTACCAAACATTTCAAGAAGAATTAATACCTATTCTTCTGAAACTGTTCCAAAAAATAGAAATGGAAGGAAAACTTCCAAAATCATTTTATGAGGCCAGCATTACCTTGATCCCCAAACCAGACAAAGACCCCATCAAAAAGGAGAATTACAGACCAATATCCCTGATGAACATGCATGCAAAAATTCTCACCAAAATACTAGCCAATAGGATCCAACAGTACATTAAAAGGATTATTCACCATGACCAAGTGGGATTTATCCCTGGGCTGCAAGGTTGGTTCAACATCCGCAAATCAATCAATGTGATACAATACATTAACAAAAGAAAGAACAAGAATCATATGATCCTCTCAATAGATGCAGAAAAAGCATTTGACAATGTACAGCATCCTTTCTTGATCAAAACTCTTCAGAGTATAGGGATAGAGGGTACATACCTCAATACCATAAAAGCCATCTATGAAAAACCTACAGCGAGTATCATTCTCAATGGGGAAAAACTGAGAGCTTTCCCCCTAAGGTCAGGAACGCGGCAGGGATGTCCACTATCACCACTGCTATTCAACATAGTATTGGAAGTCCTAGCCACAGCAATCAGACAACAAAAAGAAATAAAAGGCATCCAAATCAGCAAAGAAGAAGTCAAACTCTCACTCTTTGCAGATGATATGATACTTTATGTGGAAAACCCCAAAGACACCCCAAAACTGCTAGAACTCATACAGGAATTCAGTAAAGTGGCAGGATATAAAATCAATGCACAGAAGTCAGTGGCATTCCTATACACCAACAACGAGACAGAAGAAAGAGAAATTAAGGTGTCGATCCCATTTACAATTGCACCCAAAATCATAAGATACCTAGGAATAAATCTAACCAAAGAGACAAAGGATCTGTACTCAGAGAACTATAAAATACTCATGAAAGAAATTGAGGAAGACACAAAGAAATGGAAAAACGTTCCATGCTCATGGATTGGAAGAACAAATATTGTGAAGATGTCAATGCTACCTAGAGCAATCTACACATTCAATGCAATTCCCATCAAAATACCATCCACTTTTTTAAAAGAAATGGAACAAATAATCCTAAAATTTGTATGGACCCAGAAAAGACCCCGCATAGCCAGATGAATGTTGAAAAAGAAAAGCAAAGCCGGCGGCACCACAATTCCGGACTTCCAGCTCTATTACAAAGCTGTCATCATCAAGACAGCATGGTACTGGCACAAAAACAGACACATAGATCAATGGAACAGAATAGAGAGCCCAGAAATGGACCCTCAACTCTATGGTCAACTCATCTTTGACAAAGCAGGAAAGAATGTCCAATGGAACAAAGACAGTCTCTTCAACAAATGGTGTTGGGAAAATTGGATAGCCACATGCAGAAGAATGAAACTGGACCATTTCCTTACACCACACACAAAAATAGACTCCAAATGGTTGAAAGACCTCAATGTGAGACAGGAGTCCATCAAAATCCTAAAGGAGAACACAGGCAGCAACCTCTTCGACCTCAGCCGCAGCAACTTCTTCCTAGAAACATCGCCAAAGGCAAGGGAAGCAAGGGCAAAAATGAACTATTGGGACTTCATCAAGATAAAAAGCTTTTGCAAAGCATAGGAAAAAGTCAACAAAACCAAAAGACAACCGACAGAATGGGAGAAGATATTTGCAAATGACATATCAGATAAAGGGCTAGTATCCAAAATCTATAAAGAACTCATCAAACTCAACACCCAAAGAACAAAGAATCCAATCAAGAAATGGGCAGAAGATGTGAACAGACATTTTTCCAAAGAAGACATCCAAATGGCCAACAGACACATGAAAAAGTGCTCAATATTGCTCGGCATCAGGGAAATCCAAATCAAAACCTCAATGAGATACCACCTCACACCAGTCAGAATGGCTAAAATTAACAAGTCAGGAAATGACAGATGTTGGCGGGGATGCGGAGAAAGGGGAACCCTCCTCCACTGTTGGTGGGAATGCAAGCTGGTGCAGCCACTCTGGAAAATAGTATGGAGGTTCCTCAAAAAGTTGAAAATAGAGCTACCATATGATCCAGCAATTGCACTACTGGGTATTTACCCGAAAGATACAAAAGTAGGGATCCTAAAGGGTACGTGCACCCCGATGTTTATAGCAGCAATGTCCACAATAGCCAAACTGTGGAAAGAGCCAAGATGTCCATTGACAGATGAATGGATAAAGAAGAAGTGGTATATATATACAATGGAATATTATGCAGCCATCAAAAGGAATGAGATCTTGCCATTTGCATCGACGTGGATGGAACTGGAGCTTATTATGTTGAGTGAAATAAGTCAAACAGAGAAAGACATGTATCATATGATCTCACTGATATGAGGAATTCTTAATTGCAGGAAATAAACTGAGGGTTGCTGGAGTGGGGGGTGGGGTGGGAGGGATGGGGTGACTGGATGATAGACACAGGGGAGGGTATGTGCTCTGGTAAGCGCTGTGAATTGTGCAAGACTGTTGAATCACAGATCAGTACCTCTGAAACAAATAATGCAATATATGTTAAGAAAAAAAAAAAGAAGAAGAAGAAGGTAGTGGGAGGGGAAGAATGAAGCGGGGGAAATCGGAGGGGTAGACGAATCATGAGAGACGATGGACTCTGAAAAACAAACTGAGGGTTCTAGAGGGGAGGGGGGTGGGAGGATGGGTTAGCCTGGTGGTGGGTATTGAGGAGGGCACAATCTGCATGGAGCACTGGGTGTTATGCACAACAATGAATCATGGAACACTTCATCTAAAACTAATGATGTAAGGTATGGGGATTAACATAAGAATAAAAAAAAAGTATTCAATAAATGGTTGGGAATGAAAAAAAATGGAGGCTCTAACTGCTAGGATAAATGAGGCAGAAGAGAGAATTAGTGATATAGAAGACCAAATGATGGAGAATAAAGAAGCTGAGAAAAAGAGAGATAAACAACTACTGGATCACGAGGGCAGAATTCGAGAGATAAGTGATACCATAAAGTGAAACAACATTAGAATAATTGGGATCCCAGAAAAAGAAGAAAGAGAGAGAGGGGTAGAAGATATATTGGAGCAAATTATAGCAGAGAACTTCCCTAATTTGGGGAAGGAAACAGGTATCAAAATCCAGGAGGCACAAAGAACCCCCTTCAAAATCAGTAAAAATAGGTCAATACCCTGACATCTAATAGTAAAACTTACGAGTCTCAGAGACAAAGAGAAAATCCTGAAAGCAGCTTGGGAGAAGAGATATGTAACCTACAAGGGTAGAAACATTAGATTGGTAGCACACCTATCCACAGAGACCTGGCAGGCCAGAGAGGACTGGCAGGATATATTCAGAGCACTAAATGAGAAAAATATGCAGCCAAGAATACTATATCCAGCTAGGCTGTCACTGAAGATAGAAGAAGAGATAAAAAGCTTCCAGGACAAACAAAAACTAAAAGATTTTGCTAACACCAAACCAGCCCTATAAGAAATATTGAAAGGGGTCCTCTAAGCAAAGAGAGAGCCTAAAAGTAACATAGACCAGAAAGAAACACAGACAATATACAGTAACAGTCACCTTACAGGCAATACAATGGCACTAAATTCCTATCTTTCAATAGTTACCCTGAATGTAAATGGGTAAATGCCCCAATCAAAAGACACAGGCTATCAGACTGGATAAAAACACAAGACCCATCGATATGCTGTCTGCAAGAGACTCATTTTAGACCCAAAGACACCTCCAGATTTAAAGTGAGGGGGTGGAAAACCATTCACCACAATAATGGACATCAAAAAAAACCTGGGGTGGCAATCCTTATATCAGACAAATTAGATTTTAAACCAAAGACTATAAAGGAGATGAGGAAGGACACTATATCATACTTAAGGGTCTATCCAACAAGATCTTAGAATTTTAAATATCTAAGCCCCTAACATGGGAGCAGCCAATTATATAAGCCAATGAAAAATCAAAGAAACACATCGACAATAATACAATAATAGTAGGGGACTTTAACACCCTCCTCACTGAAATGGACAGATCATCTAAGCAAAATATCAACAAGGAAATAAAGGCTTTAAAAGACACACTGGACCAAATGGACTTTACAGATATATTCAGAACATTCCTAAAGCAACAGAATACACATTCTTCTCTAGTGCACATGGAACATTCTCCAGAATAGATCACATCCTGGGTCACAAATCAGGTCTCAACCAGTCCCAAAAGATTGGGATCATTCCCTGCCTATTTTCGGACCAGAATGCTTTGAAACCAGATCTCAGTCACAAGACGAATGTCAGAAAGAACTCAAATACATGGAGGCTAAAGAGCATCGTACTAAAGAATGAATGGGTCAACCAGGAAATTAAAGTTGTGTTTTCATTTTCATTTGTTTCCATTTAAAAAATTCATGGAAAAAAATGAAAATGAAAACACAACTGTTCCAAATCTTTGGAATGCAGGAAAGGCGGTCCTAAGAGGAAAGTATATAGCAATACAAGCCTTTCTCAAGAAGCAAGAAAGTTCTCAACTACACAACCTAGCCCTACACCCAAAGGAGCTGGAGAAAACAGGAAATAAAGCCTAAACCCAGCAGGAGAAGAGAAATAATAAAGATCAGAGCAGAAATCAATGAAATAGAAACCAAAGATCAGAACAGGTCAATGAAACTAGGAGCTGGTTCTTTGAAAGAATTAATAAGATTGATAAACCCCTGGCCAGACTTATCAAAAAGAAAAGAGAAAGGACCCAAATAAATAAAATCATGAATGAAAGAGGAGAGATCACAACCAACACCAAAGAAATACAAACAATTATAAGAACATAGTATGAGCAACTATATGCCAGCAAATTAGACAATCTGGAAGAAATGGATGCATTCCTAGAGACGTATAAACTGCCAAAACTGAGCCAGGAAGAAATAGAAAACCCGAACAGACCCATAGCCAGTAAGGAAATTGAAGCAGTAATCAAAAATCCCCCCAAAAACAAGAGCTCAGGGCCAGAATTCCCAGGGGAATTCTACCAAACATTTAAAGAAGAATTCATACCTCTTCTGAAACTGTTCTAAAAAACAGAAATGGAAGGAAAACTTCCAAACTCATTTTATGAGGCCAGCATTACCTTGATCCCCAAACCAGACAAAGACCCCATCAAAAAGGAGAATGACAGACCAATATCCTTGATGAACATGGATGCAAAAATTCTCACCAAAATACTAGCCAATAGGATCCAACAGTACGTTAAAAGAATTATTCACCATGACCAAGTGGGATTTATCCCTGGGCTGCAAGGTTGGTTCAACATCTGCAAATCAATCAATGTGATACAGTACATTAACAAAAGAAAGAACAAGAACCATATGTTCCTCTCAATAGATGCAGAAAAAGCATTTGACAAAGTACAGCATCCTTTCTTGATTAAAACTCTTCACAGTGTAGGGATAGAGGGCACATACCTCAATATCATAAAAGTCATCTATGAAAAACCCACAGCAAATATCATTCTCAACAGGGAAAAACTGAGAGCTTTCCCCCTAAGGTCTTCTTTTCCAAAGAAGACATCCAAATGGCCAACAGACACATGAAAAAGTGCTCAACGTCGCTTGGCCTTGGGGAAATCCAAATCAAAACCTCAATGAGATACCACCTCACACCAGTCAGAATGACTAAAATTAACAAGTCAGGAAATGACAGATGTTGGCGAGGATGTGGAGAAAAGGGAACCCTCCTACACTGTTGGTGGGAATGCAAGCTGGTGCAGCCACTCTGGAACACAGTATGGAAGTTCCTCAAAAAGTTGAAAATAGAGCTACCCTACAACCCAGCAATTGCACTACTGGGTATTTGCCCCAAAGATATAAATGTAGTGATCCGAAGGGGCACATGCACCCCAATGTTTGTAGCAGCAATGTCCACAATAGCCAAAGTATGGAAAGAGCCAAGATGTCCATCAACAGATGAATGGATAAAGAAGGTGTTGTATATACACACAATGGAATATTATGCAGCCATCAAAAAAAGAAATCTTGCCATTTGCAAGGATGTAGATAGAACTAGAGGGTGTTATGCTAAGGGAAATAAGTCAATCAGAAAAAGACAAGTATCATATGATCTCACTGATATGAGGAATTTGAGAAACAAGACAGAGGATCATAGGGGAAGGGAGGGAAAAATGAAACAAGATAAAACCAGAGAGGGAGACAAACCATAAGAGACTCTTAATCTCAGGAAACAAACTGAGGGTTGCTGGAGTGGAAGGGAGTGGGAGGGATGGGGTGGCTGGGAGATGGACATTGGGGAGGGTGTGTACTATGGTGGGAACTGTGAATTGTGTAAGACTGATGAATCACAGAACTGTACCCTGAAACAAGTAATACATTATATGTTAATTAAAAAAAATTAAAATCATGATTGGATTGCCTGGGTCATTCCTGAACTATAGAAATGCCTCCCATGCTTAGGGAAAACTTGATTCCAATTTTAAGGGTTTAATTTAGAATTGGTATTTTAGTATTTTATACTGTTGGACTACAATAACATTTTTCATTAATCCTAATCTGTAGATTCTCCAAAGTTGCCACCACTGATTGAGTAATGTCATCACTGGAAAAGTTATAAAGAGTAGCAGAGGCCTCCTTTTCTGCTATACCAAAGTGAGGAATGTCATGCTTGACATTCCTGGGCCTGAATCATAGTTAAAGAAAAAAAATATAAAAGCCAAATCAATTCCATTATGAAGCCTACCTCTGGCAATGGTCACCAGCCTGGAAATTTTTACTCCTAGGCATCTGTAAAGTTAGTAATGCAGGGGTGTGTGTCATTGCCACTTTTCCAAAACACCAAAAGGAAGTAGTATCTTTACCTTTACTAAGGTGGCACCAAATCACATTCAGTGTGCTCTTACTGATTGTCTGGTGGTGGTGATCAGCACTATGGACACCATTAGAAGTTCTAATTGGCAATTATATAAATTTTTGATGCAAGAATGGGGGTAACAAATTATTATTACATATTCATGCTTTTTTGATAGATGAAAAGTTTCCAAAAATAAGATGCATATGAGGAAATGTGAAAAAGCTCCACAGTGGTGGCATGACTGGGGACAATGGCCATTGAGCACCTGGGTCCTCAGTTCACTCCAATACAGGGGGTTTTAGTTGCTTATAAACCAAAGGTTCAGCTAGATGGTGCTTTTTAAATTTTTATTTTATTTTTTAAAAATAAAACTGTTAGGGAACTGTGTTGTGGTTGGTCTGTATAATTAGGGAATAGACTTCATGTTTTTATCTCTGACTTCACAGTTTATTTGGGATGCCTAAAGGGTGGAATTTCTAACCCAGGTGAATTTTTAAATGTAATCTGAGTAGTCATACTAGTTTGTTGCTTGAAGAGGTTTGCTTGATGTGAAGCTTCCAGTAAGATGCTAAAGTCAACAACTGGAGGAAAATAAAAGCATGGTTTTATAGTAAGCCTCTTGTGGAACTACTTGGCAAGCTATCAAAGGAGTGATGTCAGTACTTTTTTTTTTTTTAATGCATGGAAAGAAAAAAAACTTTCTAAATACTAGGACAAAGAGAAGTGGTAGCAAAAGAGAAGATATTAGCAAAAGACCAGAGTTAAAAATAAATGTACATATCTCAAGGGAAGCAGGTAAGTCCAGGCTGGCAACAGTATAAAGACTGGAATTTTAAAATATGAAACTATATTGACATTTTTTCTCCTCTCTCTCCTTCCAAAATTTCCCAATAATGTCACATTATTAATATTAATGTTATCAATATTATTATTGAATTAAGCCCCTAGAGGAGCAAGTTACCTCCAGCTACATTTTCCTGCAGTGCTTTTGGCAACTGGCATTTTGGATATAATTTCCACCACGGAGAGGGGGTTTCCATGAATAGCAGCATAGTTTGCTATTGCTATGGGCCCTTGTCAGCCATTCTTCTACCTCTTTGTCCAATATCCCAATATCCTACGTGGTAGGATAGTGTTTAGTCCTGGGAAAACTCCATGCAAAGCTGGAGAGATTTGGTTTCCCATTCAACCCTAGGCTTATTTCATCAGTGAATATGCCATGCTGTTGACATATTCTACTCATCAGCCTGTGTTTTCTATTAGACTGTAAGGTCTTTGAAGGCAGAAATTATGTCTTTTTCTAGACTGTACCCAAGTATCTAGACTGGTAGATTCTCAACAAATACTTGTTGAATGAATGAGTTAATATTGAGTGTTTTACTACTAACAATCACTACCACCATCACCACCATCATGATTAGCCCCATGATCATAATCATCACCATCACCATCAGTGGGCACCACTACCAACTACCAATACCACCATCAAACGATATTTGGCGCCTTATCCGCTTTGGGAACTCTTTCCTCAGGGACCCAATGCCTCTAGTTATTTAGAATTCTCTGATTTACAGCCTTTTTCATTTATTCCCTATTTCAAAATTCACCTATTCTGGATGCCATTCCCTTGGGTTTTTTTTTTTTTTCTCTAGGAGACAGCTACTTAACTTGATGTCGTAATTGTGTTATTAGTACTGATGTGTAGGTAGTGGCCTTCTAAGGTAATGTGATCTGACAGCAAGAACACTATCTACTTCCAGTTCAGCCATTTATTTGCTATGTGACCTCAAGTGACATCATTTTCAAGGGCTTCTTTCCCTAGAAAACCCCTGGAGAGTCTTGCAGATTTCATTACTGGTTCTGTGTGCATTTCAACATAGACTTTCTGTTGATGAAGTCTCAACCCAAAAGAGGGAACCTGCACGGAGGTGAAATATTAGGAATTTCACAGCGAATAAAGAAGTGGTATTCACAACAGTGGCCACTGTCAAGCAGCAGTGTATCTCCCTGGAGAACTCTGCCCATAGTTGCTGCCAGATCCACTCAGTCATGGGACAGGCAACCACCCAGCTGCCAGGCTATACTGTCAAAGCCTTTCCCCTTTCCCAGAACCATGTTGTTTTTCTCACAGATGGCATAGCACAACTGTTCTGTTAGTCTGACAGAGGCTCAGAGTCCATGTCTGGTTTCTTCAGTGATTCAGGACCAGCAATGGAATGCTTTATTAATGCCCTGTGAGCAAAATGAATTTTCAGACAGCACAAGGCATCCTTCTACAATTTTCCTGGCACATTTCCTGGCAATTGTCCTGGTGGGGACTGTCCCATCATATATGAGGTAGAAAGAAAACAACAATCAAGCAATGTAATTTAAAGGAGAAAGTACAACTTTGGGCAAGTTTCTTCTTTTTTCTGATTTCCTCTATTTAAAATTTTTCTCTCTTAAATCAGTCTGCAGTGTGGCTTTGGTAAAATGCACCACTCAGTATTTAGAAGAGCCTAAATAAAAGTCAGCTTATATAAGGTTATAACATCTCAGACCCAATATCCCAACAATGAGATTACAGGATTTTTAGACTTTCTTTCTCTTGGGAAAATCCAATAGCCCAAGGCTGTCCAGATTGTCATAAACTTTTCCGGTTTTCACATCAAAGTGAAGGAACAGCAACTCAAAATGAGGACAAAATAAGATACTGGATTTATAAAGGAAAAAACAGAAGAAAGAAGAACATTGGTTTGAAGAATAAAAAGATATATGTGCTACCACTGGGAATAACAAATGTGGTTCGAGCAGAGAGACAAAATTTTATTTTAAGGATGAAGTGAGTCCTGGAGAGGTTGAGTGATTTGTCCTGAGTCACACAGTAAGTTAGCGGTAGAGTCAGAGTTGAGGGATCTGATCTGACATGGGCCAGAGCTCTTCCCATATGATGCTGCCTCCACTTTTGCTTCAGTAGAGAAATGAAAACCAGCAGGTGGCTTTTTTTTTTTTTTTAAGATTTTATTTATTTATTTGAGAAAGAGAGTGAGCGAGAGAGAGCATGAGCGGCGGGGTAGGAGGGGGTGGCGGGGCAGGGGGAGGTGCAGAGGGAGAGGGAGAAGCAGACTCCCCGCCAAGCAGGGAGCCCAATGTGGAGCTTGATCCCAGGATTCCAGAATCATGGCCTGAGCTGAAGGCAGAAGCTTAACCGACTGAGCCACCTAGGTACCCTGAAAACCAGCAGGTTTTGAATGAGGTAAGAAGACAGATCCTCTGTGCAGATGAAAAGGAGGGTTATGTTTACTGCATAGTCTGGGAAACTGAACCACAGAGGGGTTTAGTGCTGTGGTCCTCAATGGGGATGGTTTTAACCCCCAGGGAACATTTGGAAATATCTGAAGCCATTCCTGGTTGTCACAACAGGTGGGTGGAAGGTGCTACTATCATCTCTAGGGTAGAAGCCAAGGATGCTGCTAGAATCCTTTTGTGCACAGGCCAACCCCCACAACAAGGAACTATCGAAGGTCATCGACACTGGACAATAAAAATTTTTATCTGGGGATTGTGCACTTAACATCCAGATTTATATTACTCTTATTATCATTAGAAAGTTTGCACACCTGAATTATTGTCTGTACTCATTTAGCATTGTGCTCCCACCAGCTCCCTGCAAATTCCCTGCAATCTTCAGTGCTAGACTTTGTCATGACCACAGTAGGCAAATTTGTCTTTGGGGCCTCAATCTGCACTTGCCTCTTGTCCCTACTGGGTCCTCTTCAGGCTGCTCATTCCCACTCCTTCGTGGCAGCAGTTGATCCCAGGAAATCGAACTGAAGTCAATGTATTGCCCCTCCCAGAGAATTTGCATGTCACCATGTCTAGCTGTCCTAGTACTGGTATCCTGTGAAAGGAATTTCTAGCCTTGGTGACCAGCCTGAGGAGATACATAAGAAGAATTCCTAAAACACCCAGCTGCAGCCTCAGTTCTTCCCGCCAACGAGGCCAGCCCCCTGAGAAACCAGGCACAGGTTCCTCTGCCTTGGGATCAATGTTTTGGCCAGACTCCTGCAACTTCAGGACATTTTCTTTTTGGGCTTTCTAAATACATCTTCTCCTATTTTAAGGCAAATTTTTGAGAAATTTGAGGGGGATCTTTGTTTTGTTTTTCTTTCAGTCTCTGTTTAACTTCACTCCATTTCAGGATAGATATCCAGAATTTGTGAACAGGAAAGGAACTGCCTAAATGACCAGAAAACAGTTGACTTTTTTTTTTTTAAAGTGTCATGTTTTTTATTGATTTTCAGTTTCTAAAATCATTATAACTGCATAGATTTTGAAAAGATTTATAGAGCTCTTCTAAGGATTAAAGGAGAAGATGGATATGAAAGGGTTTTGAAAACTATCAAACATATATTTTGTGGATGTAAACAATAGTGGGAGTAGAAACAGAAATATCGTCCAAAACGACCCAGGGTGAAACAATCAACAAAATTAAAAGAAAAACTTCAGGATGGGAGAAGATATTTGAAAACAACATATCTGATAAAGGGCTAGTATCCAAATCTATAAAGAACTTATCAAACTCAACACCCCCAAAAATAATCTAGTTAAGAAATGGGCAGAAGACATGAACAGACATTTTTTCCAAAGAAGACATTCAGATGGCTAATAGACACATGAGAAGATGCTCAATATCACTCATCATCAGGGAAATACAAATCAAAACTACAATGAGATATCATCTCATACCTGTCAGAATGGCTAAAATTAACAATACAGGAAACCACGGATGTTGGTGAGGATGTGGAGAAAGAGGCACACTCTCAAACTGTTGGTGGGAATGCAAACTGGTGCAGCCACTGTGGAAAACAGTATAGAGGTTCCTCAAAAGGTTAAAAATAGAGCTACCTTATGATCCAGCAATTGTACTACGAGGTATTTATGCAAAGGATACAAAAACACTGATTCGAAGGGACACATGTACCCAGATGTTTACGGCAACATTGTCAACAATAACCAAATTATGGAAAGAGCCCAGATGTTCATTGACTGATGAATGGATAAAGAAGATGTGGTATATAAACAATGAATCATTACTCAGCCATCTAAAAGAATGAAATCTTGCTATTTGCAATGACGTGGATGGAGCTAGAGTGTATTATGCTAAGGGAAATAAGTCAGTCAGAGAAAGACAAATACCATATGATTTAACTCATGTGGAATTTAAGAAACAAAACAGATGAACATAGGGAAAGGGGGAAAAAAAGAGAGGGAGGCAAACCATAACAGACTCTTAACTGTAGAGAAACAAACTGAGGGTTGATGGAGAGGAGGTAGGAGGGGGATGGGCTAAATGGGTAATGGGTATTAAGGAGGGCACTTGATGTGATGAGCACCAGGTGTTATATATAAGTAACAAATCATTAAATTCTACTCCTGAAATCAATATTACACTATATGTTAACTAACTAAAATTTAAATAAAAACTTGAAACAAAAACAAAACAAAACAAAAAACCGCCCAGGGTAGGGCCTCTGTCCCCTAATGCCCAAGACCTCTCCCTTCAAAAATAAAGCCAACCCAAACCAAACCATTTATCCTCACCCCTCCCCATAGGTTCTGTCGAGTTCTAAATCTTATAATTGGGTTATCGATTTTCAAAATTAGAACTCCATAGGTGTTTTGTGACTAATAACACTCAAGGAAATTTGCATTAGGATTGTGTGTTTAACACAAGATTCCACGGCTTCCACTTGGCCAGATGCCACTACAGAAAGTATTGGGTTAGCTGTTTCATGTTTACTTCCCTCTTGCATTGGCTTGTGTTAGGCAGTGATTTTTAGACTAGTAAAAATATGCACAAGGTGTGAGTAAGCTTAGGCTGGTGAGCGTGCCATTTCAGAATGCAAGAGGGCATTAGTTCATATTCAACCACTGAGAGCTGTTGCTTCCTTCTCACTGCAAACCTGCAATGGTAACTTCCAAGGAAAAGAAAAATGGGAATCTTGTCTGGGAAACAGGAATAGCAGTGATCACCTACAGGTCTAATATATATTGTTATAAATAGTTATTATAAAGAAATTCCTAAGTTCTTTAGAATTTGCCATCTTTTCATTATGCAATGTGAACTAACAACAGAAAACAAAACTGCCTGGAGAGATTGGCTTTGCCTTCTTTTTATGCCCATGATCTTCTAAATTTACATGTAGCTTAGGTACTAATAAAAAACAGCCCTTCTTCTTAAAAGCTAACCAGAAATTATATTTCACATCACTATCATTCTAATATGTTTACATGAACAATATTGATTTTATTTAACTCAAACCAAACTCAAAGACAAAATTCTTCCAAAGAGAGGATTTGTTTTTTGGAAAACTTAAGGAAATTGATAAGATAGATTTTTTTTTTTTTTTGCTCAGTCTTTGATTGCAGGAAATAACACCTCGCTTAATGTTTCTTCAAGAATATTCTGCTCACAAACCGGATTTGGTATGCTCTAATGCACCAAAGGCAGGATCTATGTGCTGTATTTATCAGGACAGTCCAGGACTGCACAGGACCTGGGCATCACATTTAATCCACTTCGCCGCCTGACCCCCAACCTTCCTCTTCATGATAATTCTGTCTCCTCTCCTAGAAGCTGTTCCATTGCAGGATCTCTGCATTCTTGAAGATGTTTCAGGATCTTCTATAGAGAGCCGCATGGGAGGCAGGAAATGTCTAGATTGGGAGTCTGCAGACCTGGGGTCTAGCTGAGGCTTTGTCACTGACAAACTGTTATCACCCTGTTTCCTAACTTGTAAAATGGCATGCATAATATCTGCCCTACTTATCTCATGCAGTTAATGTGAAGAATGAATTACAAACTATAGGCTAAACTAACTTTCATAAACTAGAAAGCCCTATGGTGAGGTATCATTATAACAGAAGCTAGGATTTAGAGTCATTTATTTCTTTACTTTTACATGGGTGTGAAAATGGAGAAAAGTTGTGTCTTGCTCCTTTTTTTCCCTCTTTTTCTGATGCTTCTTGATGTTTGTTTGATTGATAGATTATAGTCATTGACATTTTGTCATGGTCACTCCTCAGTCCCTAGGCAAGAGATTCTAAGAATAAGTGGTCTATAGTATCATGTTATCTATCACCATTTGTCTGAAGCTAAAGAAACATACAGCACTGAGATAAGATTTTGTTTTATAACACTTGACAAGTTCAGGGAATTCAAGACTCTTACAAATAAAAGTTTAAGTCATCATTTCAACAGCTCTTAATGAACTGGCATCTATAATGAGGCAAATGACATGTGTAATCAACATAAGGAGTCAGTAGTTGCTTACCATTGCAGACCCAACACGGCTGACTTTGATGGGATTCGCTCTACCAGAAAGGTCCATTTGTGCTTTGTCCATCACATACAGGCAAGCGTCAAGGATGCCATTCTCAAACTATTTGGGAAAAAATAAAAAATAAAATATGAAATGAAAAAGATGAAAAAAATAAAAGAGAAACTACTTAATGTCCACTCTGCAAGCCCAATATTCCCTGCCAAAAAACAAAATGAAAGCACAACCTAATGTTTAGGATATGTGTTTCCTATATAGTAATCACCCATAATCTTTAGTATGAAATGTTAAAAGTAGAAGGAAGAAGACATCCTGTTTTGTTTTTCAGTAAGATGGATAAAAACTTAAAAAGCAAGCTAGAAACATAAACAGAACTACTGGAGAGCTAGTATACTCAAGGATCCTGAACTGACTTGAAGTTCTTCAGAAAATTGTGTAAATTAATTTAGATTTCTCCAACATGTGGGCTCTAGTGCCCAAGGCAAAGGAATAAACGATGTACCAAACTCAGGCCAAAGTCTTGAGACCTCAAAAGTAACATGAATGCTTGTGCATCTCAAAAATAAATGGCTCTCAGGTTATCACAGGGAGGTATTTCAGGCCTGTACACCTTGCACTGGTAACAGTAGGACACCTTGTGTCATGAATGCTTGTCCAAGGTTTCTCCTCTTTTAGAACAAGGTAGACTCCAGGGTCAAAGAGAGGGCAGGAAGGCCTAGAGAAAGATTACATTATCAAGGGAACAGCCTGGAAGTCAGTTCCATTGCAGGATCTCTCTGTTCTTAAAGATGTTTCAAGATCCCTTACAGAGAGCAGCATGGGAGGCTGTTTATAGTTCAATTTCCTTAGAAAGAACTACTGGCCCCATGCAACACCAGAATTTTTTTTTTTTAAAGAAAGGAACAAGGGCAAAATGGTAATCAAATGGCAAAAGGGGGAAATTTCACCTATAATGCACCTCACTGAACAAGAGATTTCCCTCAATACGAACACTTTGCATATCCATCCAAGTACTTGTGACAGAAACCACAATCTTAACGGCTAATTACTGTGTAGTTCTTTATTAAATCTAGTTAAAATATCAACTTTCTGGGAACCCTAAACTGATAGGATGCATGCTGTAAAGTAAGGGCACTAGTTCTTCAGATATGTAAAGAACTCATTATTCTGGTTCTTATTAAGCATCATTTCTCAGTCTGTGGGACATGAAGTAGTGAACTGGAGAGGTAAGAAATAGTCACAGAACTAGTTGTTTCCCTGCATCATTGCAAACTACTGGCTTGGCTGGTTGTTTGGACTGAAAGACCCAAATTAATGGACTCTGAATGACAACAGAGACAGATGGTGGCTGTGCTCAAGGGTGTCTACCCAAAGGCTACTCAGCATGCTGGCTGAGGAATACCCTGATCATGCTTGGGACTCTTTCCAACTCTTCCCTGTTACCCACCTTGGTGACTTTTTTCCTTATTGATCTCTACATAATGTCACTTCGGGGATATAAATAGAATCTCACCCAAACATTAGGAATTAAGGCACTAGACAATAGGCAATATCGTGGGCTGTATGTCACTCAGGAAGGGAGGGCTTGTAACCAAGGAGCCAGGTGGGGATCCAAAAACAGGAGAAGAGCACACATATGATTAGCTTGGCAGGACATCAGAAGTGCAGGTGAGTAAGTCTCAGCACTGGGCACACAATTCTCAGGAGTCCGGGTGAAGAAGTGGGTCATGAAGTCAGGCAGACAAGACAAGAACTATTGATGACATTGATCCCAATGGCCAGGCTGGAGCAGGGGTAAGGGATGCAGGGAAAGCTCACATGGAAGTCAAAAGAAGGTATCAGAAACCAAGAAAGTATCATGCGACCTGGTGAAGCCAGGTTCCATGAAATCTACCCTCCCGTATACCCAGAACAATGGTGCACAATTCCAGTCATCTCAGCCAAATTCTCTGAGAAATGACACACTCAACTTTTCTCATGTTGCTAATGAAGGGTCTTGCTGAACCACAGGACATGCCTTCTTATGGGAATATGGTAGAAATATCAGTCACTTCTTCCATTGTTAGAGATATCAAACTGAAATAGCGTGAATTATTGAATATCTTAAATGGAATACCATTTGCTATTTTATACCCAGACAGTGTGTTATAAGATTGTAGTTGATAAAATGTCTCAAGGTAAAAGTCTAGTGGGCCCTCCTTTGATGAAATGGTGACATTCTTTTCTAATTCTAATTTCTAATTTTCTAGTATCTTATACTAACAAAAAAGGTGATTTATTTGAGTTGACCACACGCCTTGTAGTATCCTTTGCAGTATTATCAAAACACTTTTCCTTATAAGAAAGGGAAAACTTCAGTCCATTCCATGTTGAAGAACAATGTCTGAGCTAATGAGATTTCACTGTACTGGATGCCAAGCATTTCTCACTAGAATGCCACGTTATCCATAGAATCTCTGATCTCCGTAACCTTGTAATACCTGAAGATATGTGCTTTCAGTGGATAAATTATGTAGTTGCCTTTCTAAGTCTCTACTCCTGGGCTGTCTGTCTTGGAGTCTCAGATTCTGAAAAGCAGGAAATTGTGCATGTCTAATATTGACATATGGCACCTTGTAGTGATACATGTGACAAAAAAATATTAAGGAAAAATGTCCTTGACAATGACAAATATTAAATGGCTCACCTGACCATAACTCCAGCTTCTACTCTTGATGTCATTGAAGTCTCCATAAAAAATAACCCCGATGTCATTCAGGACATACTCTTCTCTTTCTTTATCATCATCCAGGTATACAGCATCCTCTGTGTCAGAATTTAAACATAATGACCATTACCAAACCAGACTGTTTTCATATACTCGAAAGTTTGTTCTGGTCCTAAGCTGCATTTTAATTAACTAAATGAAAAAAAAAATGTCTTTTGTTTCACTAAAGAGAGCTCATTTCCTGATATGTAATTTCAGAAATGGTGAACCTAATCGGTAGCGAAGATCAGCATGTAAAGGATGACATTTGTCAGCAAAATGCTGACAAACTCTGGCCTTTTAAGTTCCAAGTAGCACAATTAAATTGACATGTCTCATTAAACATTTTTAGGATTCTGGGACATCGGTAGTTTCAGAATCAGAATTCTGTGATGCAGATACAAATCTGTAACACAGATCAAAAAATAATTTCCAAGCTATTAACATTAATAGAAAACTAGCCGAACTGAAATGATTTTTAAAACAAGTCTGGGATGTATTAGAAGAATGCAGCATGGTCTGTCCTGCCTGGTGTGTGGCGCATCATGGACAGGAGGAGGCAGGCTGGGGGTCGTCTCCTATCCATGAACAATCCTTGCGGATATGTTGGTAAGTATGTGTCCGACCAGTCTCCCGAATCAGCTTCCTCCACTGTGAGCACTTTTCCTCCCTGTGGCTATAATCTCAGGAAGGTCACGCTCCCCATCTGCCTGCTTAGTAATTAGCCTGATACTTATTCTCAGGCCAGGTATGAAAGCAGCAAAAGGATCACCAACAAAGTCAGGACCACACAGGTATAAATCACACTCAGGTAAATTTGCATGTTTGGAACAGGGACACATTTGATTCTGACTGGGGACATGGTTTATTATGTTTCTCTGGCTCCCTGTTACCTTTGCAGTGTTCTTTCCTCCTCATTCCATGGTAAGACTTTTATCACTCTTTTTTGGAGTAGTGTCAACCTTGGCTGCACATTAGAAGCATCTGGGTAGATTTAAAAACTTCTAATTCCACCTGGACTGAACTCTAGATTGATTAAATAAGAGTTTCTGGGGCCTGGGGCCAAGATCCAGGTATCAAGTGTTTGTTTGTTTTTTCTTTTTAATTTTATTTATTTATATTTATTTATTTATTTAAAGCTCTCCAATGATTCTGATATGCACCACAATTCTCTAGCCCTTTGCTATTCAAAAGAATCATTGAAAGACCAGTGGCATCAGCATTACCTGGGAAGTTAGGGAGAAATGCAGAGTCTCAGGCCCCGGCTCAAGTCCTGTTGAATCACACTCTGCATGTTAACAAATCTGCAGGGGATTTGTGTATACATTAAGGTTTGCAAAGCACAGCTCGGTCCAACCAGTTTAGATCCCCATTCTGGGCTATATTATAGCTGTGATCGAATCATTTGGAGAGTACTTGGTCTTATCTCCTCCCCAGTACTTTGTTATATCTTCCTCTTTCTATTCTCTACCTCTTGCCTACTACTTGCCTGGTTTTTTGCAACTGTAAACACACACACACTCACATTTACACAGACACTAATGTCCAATAAACTGCACCCATTTAAGGTGTGCAATTTCACAATCAAAATAATAAACATATCCATCACTGCAAAAATTTCTTGTGTCCCTTTGTAATTCCTCCCTCTGGATTCTCTCTCTGACCTCCCACTCCTGCCAGGGAACCATTAATCTGCGTTCTGTCACTGTAAATTCATTTGCATTTCTTAGAATTTTATATAAAAAGAATCCTCTAGCATGTACTTTTTTGGGGGGGGGGGCTAGCTTCTTTCACTCAGGCTCGTTATTTGAAATTCACCCTCTTGGTTTGAAATTCACCCTCTTGATTGAAATTCAGTCACTCTCCAAATGATTCGATCACAGCTATAATATAGCCCAGAATGGGGATCTAAACTGGTTGGACCGAGCTGTGCTTTGCAAACCTTAATGTATACATAAATCCCCTGCAGATTTGTTAACATGCAGAGTGTGATTCAATAGGACTTGAGCCGGGGCCTGAGACTCTGCATTTCTCCCTAACTTCCCAGGTAATGCTGATGCCACTGGTCTTTCAATGATTCTTTTGAATAGCAAAGGGCTAGAGAATTGTGGTGCATATCAGAATCATTGGAGAGCTATAAATAAATAAATAAATAAATAAATTAATTAATTAATTAATTAATTAAAAAAATATGTCGTATCAATATCTCATTCATCCCAATGCCATGTCATGTTTCCAGGAAAATCAGAGTTACATGACAAATGTGCAGCAGCCTTCCCTCTCCCCTTGCAGATGTGAGCTCTGATGCTTCACGTTGGCCTTTCAGGGTCTGGAGGCAGAATGCCACAGTTTTACCAGCAGTCTGTGCATAGGCATATGGCCCCAAAACCGAAGTGAGAGCTTCATTTCCAAGTGGAACAAACTAGAGAAGCGAAAACTGAGTTCGAGGTCAATGTTTCTGAGTAGAAGCACAAAAGAATGCTTTTAAAAGAAAATCCCATTAGGGTGTGTGTGAAGGGGCATTGACCATTTGTTATATCTTGCATAGTCCTCCACCAGATATAATCACACATCCTGGAAAGTAAAGCCACTTTTGTTTTCATCCTTTTATAATAGTGGCTTAACTACTGTGACCATTGTGATAATAAACTTCTTAGTCAAGTGGGTTTCAGAGGCCTGTTACTAAGATAGAAATCTCCTATTAAGACCACTGAGGTCTAGAAGTGCCATTTGACAATGTGCTTTTAACACGTTTTCATTATAATATGAGATGTTTATAGCTTTGTCCTATAAGATATTAGAAATTGCATTGTGTTATAGAGCTACTATAATTTAAATGATTGGTATAAAAATAGATTAATGGGTCAAAATAGAGAGCTTAGATATAGATTTACTGTATGCATGTTTTTATGAAATTAATATATGATAAAGGAAATACTATAAACCAAAGATGAGTGTTTATTAAATTCAGTGAGAAAATTGGCTGTTTGTGAAAAGTAAATTCTCTGTACACCAAAATAAATTGAAAATTAATTTAAAACCTGAATTAAAAAACAAAGCATAAGAAATTTAAAATAAAAATAAAAAAATGAGTATTTGGTCTCTAGATGAAAACATTTTATCTAAACAAAAATAATAGAAAAAATAAAAGAGTGTTTTTTAGATTTTTATTATTTATTTATTTATTATTTATTTATGTATTTATTTTAGAGAAAGAGCGAAAGAGTGAGTGTGAGTCGGCGTGGGGGTGGATGGGGCAGAAGGAGAGGGAGAGAGATAGTCTTAAGCAGCCTCCACACCCAGCTCAGAGACTGATGCAGGGCTCAATTCCACAACCTTGAGATCATGACTTGAACTGAATTAAAGAATTGGATGCCCAACCGACTGAGCCACCCAGGTGCCCCTCGGTGTTTTTTTAAAGATAAATGTATAACTTGAATTTTAGATATAATATAATTCAAAAGTGTATAACAAACTAGGGATATATTTGCAACAACAGAAAATCTTAGCAATTTTTCCTTATATATAAAGAATTCCAATAAATTAATGAGAAAATCATAAAGTGCATTTAAAAAGTCAACAAAAGGAAAACCTGTTCACAGAGAGGAAATGCAAACAGAAACTAAATATATAAAAACAATTTTAACTGAGTAGTAACCTAAGAACTGCAAAGGTTTATTAGTAAATTTTTATCCACAAAAATACAATTTCAATCTATTTTTATTCTTTTACAGACAATATTTTTTTTTTTACTTGACTTTAAGGTTTGGCTTTTTCTTTAAAGTTTTGACATTTAAACAGTTCGCATCCAAATATGGGTCTTTTTTTCATTTACCAGGTTTGATACACTCTGATCCTTTACAGTTTGACAATGTGAGTCTTTCTTCAGCTCTGGGAATTTCTCTTTTAACTTTGACTATTTTCTTTTTTTTATTTTTCTATATTTTCTTATAATAAAATGCCTTTTAGGCAGATGTTGAACTTTCCAGATGTCCTCCATGCCTCTTATCATACTTTCCTCTCTGTCTCTCTCCCTCTGTCTCTCTCTCTATGTATGTATTATATAAGAAAATATGTTAAGAAAGAATACCATCAGCATCTCCAGAAGAATTGAGGAATTCCTGGAACAAAAAAATGGTTGAATGAAGTATGGTATGTAATGAACAGCTATATAAAAGCATTGGGAAGATCTCTATATACTGCTATGGAAGGATATCCAGGAGCTCTTGTTAAGCAAAAAAAAAAAAAAGGTGCACAAAAAATGTATGTAGTTTATTACCTTTTATTTAAGAAAGAAGGGAGGTAAATAGGTAGGTAGATACATATTTATGTACATTCACATGTATGCTTATATTTTTAAATGTAGAGATAAACCAAAAATTAACAAAATTATTATCTAAAGTGTAGGAGGGATAATTGGGAGTTAGACTTTCTCTCTTAAGTATCTTTATTGTTTTGTAATTTGACTTTGGGGTTACATAAATGTTGTGTAAAGTCATAAAACAAAACTAAATAGAAATAAAAGACAAAGCTATTTCTAAATAAATGAAGCCAAAATGAAGCAAATGAACATGACTGTGTAAATAGATTAGTGACTTAACCACAGAAAACTATTTCAAGTTACTTTAAAACAGAGTAATTTCACTATATATGCCCAGTAGAATATAACATAAAGAAAAGCTGTAAAATAAACAAAAAAAAATGAAAGAAAAAGTAAACTGTATTAGTTACCATATTGTTACTAATAATATTGATATTGCTATTCTGAAATGAATACAACATAAGCAATCATGTTAATGACATTAGAAACCAAGATATGCAGGATAAGAGAAAAAATGCGTAAGCTAAATCAAAGAAATAAAATTTGAAACCTTGTATTTTAACTTCAAGCCACTTATTACATAATATTCTTTTGCAAATCATTTTAGATTTAGTGCTATTTTTCCTCAATTGTTTTATTAAATTTTTTTTTATCTGGAGGGAAAGGCATTCTTTCATTTTTCTTTTCATAATGACTTGTAGGCATGATATGATACTTAGTACTGTAGCTACCAGAAATTGGTTTGTAACTCCTGCTGCTGCAGACTAAGAGCTGGACTGATTTTGAATAAGAATGAAAGAATTAAAAAATCTGACTTCAAAAAGAAGTTTTTCTTTAAAATTTTTGTAAAATGGGGGCACCTGGGAGGCACAGTCAGTTAAGAATCTGACTCTTGATTTCGCCTCAGGTCATGATCTCAGGATTGTGAGATCGAGCCCCACGTCGGGCTCTGCACTAGGCATGGAGCCTGCTTAAGATTGTCTCTCTTCCTCTCCCCCTGCCCCTCTCCCTCCTCCCCCTCCTCCTCTAAAAATAAATAGATAAATAAATAAATAAATAAATAAATAAATAAATAAATAAATAAAATCTTTGTAAAATGGCTGTAAGACTGACTCATCCTTGGAAAGCATCATAACTGAGTGAGGTTTACATGGTTGCTGGCCCTCCCAGCCCCATACATTTCTGTAAGTTACCTCTGTGCCTTTGATTTCTCTCTGAATCTTATATGCACATTCGTTTTCTTACTCAAGAGAAAGAAAAACGTATTAAAAAAAAGAAAAATGTATTGAATAAATGAATAAACTTAATACATAAAATTATTAAATACTTCTTTAAAAAGTGTAACTTAGTCATTTATAGGATGTCAAGGATAAATTCAAAGAACTTCTTTTTTTTTCCGAAAGTGCTGTCTGGAGCCTATTGTGTAAATGTAGGTGTTGTGTAAAATAATCTTAAAATTGTACTTTGACGTGTTTTTGGTCAGATTGCATCAGGCTTAATTCGTTTTGTTTTGTTTTTCATTTGAAAATGACTTTAGTATCGATTAATTCCATAATTGCCATATTCTGACATTAAGAGCTGCATATCAGTGCAGTAATATACTTTGGGGTATAGGCAGCTTCTTTGCTTCTTCTTTGTCTATCCTTGTCAATTAAGATTTCTTTTCTTGATTCACAAATCCTTTGAGCTTTTAGCCAGAAATTAGTCTTATAAAGCTATTTTTGAGTACAGTTTATATGAAATAAAAATATCTGGCTTTGGTAATAACTTTTCCAAGCTGACCTCATTCTAGCAAGATATTTTTCAGTCCTTTTATTTTATTAGACTATGCACTTTTTCTGAAATATTTTGTAACACTTAACTTTATTGTATTTTTGCCATTTAAAAGGTTGGTGTAGTTGGTCTGTAATTAAGTTGCAAATTTAAAACCACTGTTAGTTTTGTAATTCAAAATATAGTTATTTTTGTCCTAGTACATGTCATTCCACCTGCAGCTATACCTGGAATCCCATTGATCTTCTAGCTACGACTCATTTCTTCATAGTTCACAAATGAAGAATGTGAAATTCAGTGAATGCAGTTACCAGTCCTATTGGAGGATGAATCTCATTTCACCAAAATTAAATTGTATTTACTCTAAAATGATGATACAAGTTGATGATGCACTCTGGAGTTGGAAGACCTCCTCACTTAAGACTCCAAACTGGCTTATTCAGCTAAATTCTAGGTTACTGCTCTTTACTTTGTTCTCCACTAAGGGGTGTGATTTTTTAAATGTTGAAAGATGACCATTCTAACTACCAGCAAATATCTCTGTTTTAGGAAGATATAACATGAAAAAATTTAAAAATATATATGAAGGAAGAGACTGGTTATTTCGTCCTATATTGTTTTGTTTATTCTCTTCTGGCCTACAAATACATTTCTTTTTTTTTTTTTTTAAAGATTTTATTTATTGTCAGAGAGAGAGAAAGAGAAAGAGAGAGCACAAGCAGAGGGAGCGGCAGAGGGAGAAGCAGGCTCCCCGCGGAGCAGGGAGCCCGATGCAGGACTCGATCCCAGGACTCTGGGATCATGACCTGAGCCGAAGGCAGACACTTAACGACTGAGCCACCCAGGTATCCCTACAAATACATTTCTGGAGGTTTGCTTTCACGATGATTTTCATCAACAAATATTATTAAGAGATTTTTTTTTTCCATTTATACTAGTCCTTGTAATACTGTGTTTCAATCAGAGCACACTATGATAATCAGAAATCTAATTTCATTATAATAAAATATCAAAAAAAGGATTTTGGAAAAAATAAATTTAAGTTGACAATATCAGTAATAGCTCATGATGTATTTTCTCTTTAGAAACCACATTTTCAAGTTCTACCCACTGAAAAGAACTAGAAAAAACAACCAATGTAGTAGCAATGAGTCTCTTGAGCCTGGATTATGTTCTCTAAGTACCATTCATTTCCCTTCCCGCTTCCTTACTAAAAGGTACCCAGGTTCCTAAAAGAAATGACTCACTACAAATCTGGGTAAGGAAATGTACAAGACCAGCTTGAAATACTTCTTCCTACCAGAAAATAAAGAGGCTATTAAAGATTTTAGGAGTCATAGGAATCAGAAATAAACTGGAAAGGGTTCCCACTGTCCAAGAATAAGACAATTCAAATATCAAAAAAAAAAAAAAAGTCACTGCAAAGGATTAAAACACAAAAATTTCAATATTCATACATTTATAGTAATTTTAAAAATTCATTGGTTATCTTTGCAGGGTGCTAAAAACCAACTCATTATTCTGATAACTTAGAAATAAGGAAAGAGACACATATCTAGACTTCTTATATGAATATGACCTCAAGGCAACAAAATAATTGAAGCTAATAAATGCAGAAGGAATGGTAGATTAGAATATTGCCATTTTGCATTCCCTAATGAAATAATGAATCTAGGCTGAAATCATTTGTAATAAGGCTAGTGGGGAATCTCATAATGGATATAAGACTGACAAAACTTGATCCTATTGATAAATCTAAACATCACTAAAAGAGTGACAACCAGACATCATGTATCTCCTGATGGGATGGATGTCCTGGGAAGTGTACAGCATGACTTACATAATATTATTGCTGTACCTTCCCATCCCTACCACAAAAAGAAAATGATCCTCTTGAAGATAAATCTGATTGAGTCTCAGATCAAACTAACTGCTTAATAGAAAATACAGGGGCTAGAGAAATGTTACATGACACCAGGCGATAGCATAGATGTAGCAAAATCTTGATAACTATTGAATCTGGGAGATATATAGGTAGGTATTCATTGTACTACTCTTTCTACTTTTGAGTTTGTTTTAAAGTTTTAATAATAAAAATAAACCTTGCCAAAGGGCATAAAAGAACTTGAATAAATAAAAACATTCAAAATGTCTCTAATTGCATGTGAAGATGCAATATTGTAAAAATATAAATTCTACCCAAATTAGTTTCTATAGTCAATGAAAACCCAACCAAAATTCCACTCAGATTTTTTTAGAATTCTGCATGCTAATTTAAGTTTATCTGAAAAGACAATGTGAAAAAAATAGCCCAAAAATAAAATGTTGAAAATGAAGAAAAATGGGGGGACTTTTCCCATGGTAAATTGAACTTTGGTCCCAATTCATCTGTTCTTGTATCCATGCCTACTCATCCTTCTTTCTAAAGGTATAACATCCCCCTGATGACCTTGAGTCTTACTTTGGCTAAAAAGGTGTTAGTCGAAGTGATGCAGGCAGGGGTTTGAAATGTGGTTGCACACTTGAGCGTATGCTCTTGCATTTCTGCTATCACTGTGAGAAAAACATGCCCTAGCAAGCCCACTAGTCACAGGAGGATGAAAGACACATGGAGCAGAGCATCTCTATAGCTGGGTGGTAAGGGGTAGGGCCTCTCTGGCTATTCTCACTCAAAGCAGAGCTGGCCAGTCCATCCCAGTCTACATTAGCCCAGCCACAGACAAGCCCCAGATCCATGAGATAACATGCTTGTTGTTGTAGAGCAGTGACATTTTCTGGTTCTTTCTTAAGTAGTATTACTGTGATTATAGCCAACTAAAACAAAGCTATAATGAAAACTGATTTTGACACAGTAATAGATAAATATATGCATAGAGCTAAGTGTATATTAGATCTTAGTAGATGATAAAGATGGCATTTAAAATCAACAGGTAATGATAATGATATATCTGATCAATAAATGATGTTTTGAAAACTGGCTATTCCTGTGGGAAAAAATTTTTGGCAAGTGACAAATAACCCACTGTTCTAGATACCCACCAGTTTGAACTGTTAGAAAGTGTGTGTGTGTGCGTGTGTGTGTGTGTATTTGTACATAAGTGTGGGGATTGGAGCTATACCTCTCAAATCCATGGGAGCTGGTAGGAGGAGCTAGGTCTAAATAGCTCATAGAGTTAGGAGCACCAAGGACCCACTGACAACTTCTTGATACTAAGTGACCTCTGGCAAATTAAACTCAGGAGGAAAACAGATTCCACGTGGCGTCGTTGGTGAATGTGGCATGATACCTCCATCTGCTTTGCCCACAGCTCTGCCACTAGAGCAGACCTTCAACATGCCTTGTAAGAATTACCTTTCCAGGGTGACTAACAGGAGGCAAGTAATAAAGAAGAATTATCTCATTTATTTTACTATTCCTCTGGTGGGAATAATGGGGTAGTTTAAGAAACAACAACAACAACATTGTGGGCTGAGAATTTTGGGATTCACTTATAGGGCTGATTTCAGCCCCCTTGGAAATTACCACTCACCTCCCCCCACACAATGTAAGAATTTATGACAAACATGTAAAACTGAATGCTAAGCCTATTGATTTTAGTATCTGTATAACTTCTTTGGGAGAAGGAAGGCTATTCATCACCACCTTGGCTGAAAATTTCCTTTTGCTTATTTACATGCTATTTTAAAGTTAAAGCAAGTCCCATTTCCAAAGTCATTAAAGTCAAGCTTCGCAAAGCGAACTCAGGGATCAAAGAAAACTACAGTGCTAAGCATGCTATCATATAAGTTCTCTCCAAAGAGACTGCCTACCAGCTTAAATCAGAATTTGGTTTTGTTTCTGATCCTTGGGAAGAAATAATAGCTTGGTCCCTTCAAAAAGGCAAAATGTGTCACCTCTTTAGAGAAGGGAGACATTTTGAGTGAAGGGATTAGTAATAACTTTTACTTGCCTCCCCTTTCTATAAAAGCTGAGCATCACTGAAGAAAGAGGGAAGATATGTTGGGTGAAATTAATCATTCTTCAAGGGAATGCCTTCGCATGAAGAGCAAATGTGACTCTGGATTGGTGCCATCATGGTACCTTTTCCATCTCAAAGTAGAGCAGAAGGGGTGGTGAACCCCAGCAGGCTGTGTGTGCTGTAGGCATGTTAGGAATCACTTCCCATCTCTGGAGTTGGGAAATGGTAGAGCGCAGAAAAGAATGGCATTTCTAGAGTCTGTGCTTTGTGTTTTTCCTTTGGAAGGGTCCAAAGCCACTGTCTTCCTAAAATGGTTTAATACAGCCAATCTCAAGGCCCGCCTTTGCACCCATTAACTCTGGAATGAAATGAATCCAAGAAACACAGGCAAGGAGTTCCTCAACAATTGGGTCCATTTCGTTCCTTGCAAACATACTGTATTACATTACAGCTCAGACCAGCTTGGGAAGTTTATTTGATTTTTGCTAATTTACTAGTTTTGCTGATTAAGGACTTTTCAGGTACTTAAATATCTTCAGGAGACAGACTATTATTCATAAAGCAATTCTACAAAGAACATGTCAGAGATTCTTTACTTAGTACATATCCTCAAAGGGAGCCCGTGCCCTTGTTCGCATGCTTATTATTTTTTTTTCTTTTTTGCAAAGAAAACTGTTGTTTGATCTTATAGCTATCAACCTGGTTTTATTTGTTTTTATTTATTTATTTTTAACGGCAGGAATTTCTAATGTTGTAGAACATCATAGAAGCTTCCCAGCTGGCATCTACTTCTTGTTTCTCTTATTGCACTAGATAGGATACCAATCTTGTGTAGGTTCTGATTTTAAAAATAAAAGAGCTTATCTTGACTGAATCAGAATATCCAAGTTTTAGCCCCAGCTTGTTTCCTCATTTTCTATATGACCTTGAGAAATTTATCTAACACCACAGAGTCTGTTTTCTCTCTTGAAATGTGAGGCTCATAATTCTCTCTCTGACTCTCAGAGTGATGGTCATCAATTCAATTCAGCACACATTCATTGAACATTAACTAGGTGCCTGGCACCATGCTTGGCTGAATGAGAGAAGAATCCTGCTTTCTGAAGTACACAATGCAGAGATGCTGGCTTTGAGCATTCTTTGAAGAGTATAAACAACTACACACAGAAGGAATCACACACTGCATGAATTGGCCGATGAATGTGATTCTGGACTAGACCCTCTCAACTCTGCTCCTTCCAGAGCATTTCCTGAACAGCTTTGGACCTTGACTCTGGGGTCATCTACATGCCATTGGAAAGAATGTCTACTGTGAGCTCTCTGAGCTCCCTTCTGATTGCAGTGCCATACTGAATAATACTAACTTGGTGTGAAAAGGATGACTGAACCTCGAATGTTTCAGACACTTGCAAGAGTGATATATGCTGTTTTATTAAATAGAAGTTTTAAATAAATAAGGGCTTAAAATTTTCACATAAGCTTTTTAAAGACTTCATAAAAATTCAATTAACCAACTATCTGATTGTTATTTTGTGCAAATACTATTCTAGGGGCTGGAGAGGGTACAAAGATAAGCCACTGACCCATCATCTCTCTCCATCCCCTGGCTAGGCCAGGTGACCCTATTATATATTCTTATTGTGCTGTGAATTATTTTAATACTTTTTACAATTGTAATTCATGTTTATTAGTAATTCATTTGTGAAATCTTTGTGGAAGCTCTAGGAGGGCAAACATTATCTTTTTCACTGCCATATTCCCAGTGCCTAATTCAATGCTGACCCTTAATATTTGTGGATGAATAAGTAATATTGTCGTACTACCCATGAGTACACAGTTGTCATGGGGGGAGATATACCATCAATATTTGTGGATTGATGAATGGCTCTAGTCTGAGGGTATAAATTCTGGCCTGAGCACAAGGGTCTTCAAAAGAGAGGGGTATTGGTCATTGTTACCTGATGCATTACTCCATTCTGTACTGAAGGGTCTAAAAGACCATGTATAATTACAAAGCAAATAGTGTAGAAATTAATGTCATATAAAATACAAGCTGGTTGTATTTATTTACGGTCTATTAAAGGTATCAAGATATGGAAACACTGATTTTTTTACATCAAATTTAATTGATTTCTTTGTTTAAAGGAAAATACAAAAGTCACAGTGAATAAAAAGTTAGAAGTACCAGATGCTAATTTGGTGTCAGATGCTAAGAGAGAGAAATCTACATACACTTGTGCCCACAAATTCACTCCCACACATACCATATATGTTCTTGACTTTTTTTCAAGATGGTAAGGTGTGAGATTACATTTACAACTTATCTGTGATGGTAGGTGTAGCGAGCCTAAAAAGTATTTACTTAGAATAATTAAATCAATGCAGTAAACATTTATTAAACATTAAGAATGTACCAGGCACCGTGCTAGGGGCTGGGATACAAGGCTGAATGAGGTAAGGGGAAACCAGCAATGGGGAATGTGGGGGAAACAAATTAGGAAGAGAAGAAAGACCCCCTGAATATGATTGATGTCCAACCAAACAGAACAATCAAATACGGACCCAGAGTACTAGCACAGGTATGGGACAATCTTTCAGAATACACTATCTGGCACTAATGCTGGACTACCAATCTGGAACACTCTGAATTTAAACAAGGAAATATATTCCATAATCCAGACCTCCTGAGAGGTTAGAAAAATAAGAGGAATTCACAATAAATGCCCAACTCCTTCCTGCTACCTTTGTGGGTACAGTTTTCTTTCCAACACCAGAGAAGCCTGGTGACCCTATGTAATGGATTTGAAGCCTGGTTAGCACTATTAAATTAAAAAACTGACCAATAATTCTCTCTGCTTCCACCCCTGCCCTCACTAGTGTGGTATTGCTATTGATCCCCATTAATGATTTAGTGATTAAGGAGGATAAATTGCCTATGAATGCAAAGCAAGCTGAAGGGCTCCCAGGAACCCAGCTGAACATTTTTCTATCAATAAGTACTGTACATGCCTAAAAATTTTCAACCCAGTGTCCTAAGCCACCTTGGATTTCACTTCCACATCAAGTGTGCAGTATTTTCAGCATCTTGCTCATCTTGCTCTATCTTGTCAACCTCTGATTTCCTCTTTGTTATTTTTTCTACTTGGGCAATGGCTCTCTTTTTACCTGCTATCCAATTGCCAGACCATATCTCTGTGAGTCCCTTGTTATGAATTAGCATAACAGCTGTCAGGATACAGTGTACTGGGCTGTGTGTGGGGTCCATCCCACAGATCCTCTTTTGGATTTTATGCCTTAATTTCTGGGCGGGGAAAACCACACAGTGAATGAAGTGAGGAGGTGATGTCTTTCTCCTATTTCATAAACATTCTCTCGGAGATCTCTGTGAGCATTCCTAAAAAAGATTTCACTATTTATTTTATTTTAGAGAGAGAGAGAGTGAGAGAGAGTGGGGGGGGGGCAGAGGGAGAGGGAAAGAATCTCAAGCAGACTCTGCGCTGAGTTCAGAGCCCGATGCAGGGCTCAATCTCACAACTCTGAGATCATGATCTGAGCCGAAATCAAGAGTCAGACACTGAACTGACTGAGTCACCCAGGTGCCCCTCAGTGAGTATTAATATAAGAATATAAAAGGATCTTATCTTAAAAACTGGCACCAGAATTTTTCTGGAGGGAATGGTCTTGGAAAAGTGTGTAGTTCCCAAAAGTCTCATTGTTGGAGGAACCCAAACAGCAAAATAAAAAAGCTTGCTGAACTGCTCTGCATGAGAGAATAAAGACAGTCTGCTCCTAAGAGAGGATGAAAGAAGAGCATAGGAACAAGGAGGAATGAAAGGGTTTAGAGAAGAGGCAATAAGGTGGGGAGAGACCGGGATTGGGTTTAGGGAGGAGTTGGTGAAATTTTAAGCAAAGTATACTCTCCTATGTTTTGTCATTATTTTTTTGTGATTATTATGTAAACCAGTGGTTCTCTAAGTGTGGTCCCTGACCAGCAGCATCGGCATCTGCTGGGAACTGGTTAGAAATGCAATTCTCAGGCTCTATCAGAGCTACTCAATCTGAGGGTGCTGCCCAGAAACACTTTCACAGGCCCTCCAGGCCATTCCGATGTGCTCCACATTTGAGAAATGGAGTCAGTCTTGCCTCCTCTCACCCTCCACGCCAAATTGCAGCCAACGTCTAGCACATAGATGTTCTGTGTGACCTTTTTTGATGTTTCAGAGGCATAACTGCTGTGAGCACTGGGAGAAATTGGATTCTGAGAGGTGGAGATGACCATGAAGATATCCCCGAGGCATTTGTAGAGAAGTTGGGACACTCATAGGCCAAAGAATTAGGGGGACTGTGGTGGTTTTCCCTAGGTTCTGGGGAGCAGGGAGGACCCACCTGCCACGTTCCTAGAATAAGCCCACTTCCCACCTCCAACTCTCAGTCCTTTTTTATCAAGCCTCCAACACTCCCCTCCTTGCTTCTGGTTCTCAACAGATGACTTTGCTTTTAACCTCACTGGAAAAAAGAGAATCACAAAATGGAAACAACCTTGTCCTCCTTCTACTGAATCTAGAAAAGCTGCACACTTCACCCATCTTCCGTGTTGCTCTTGTCACAGTGGAAGGTGGACAGCCCCACCTATCAAGGGCTCTTCACCTGTTTCCTGAATTCCACCCACTCAAGGATTTCATTCCCTAAGTCAGTTCTTCTCAACCTTGGCTTTAAAAATCACCTGCAGACCTTTTTAAAAACCCCAAAGCCCAAGGGTGCCTGGGTGGCTCAGTCAGTTGAGTCTGACTCTAGATTTCAGCTCAGGTCATGATCTCAGGGTGGTGAGCTCAAGCTCTGTGTCTGGTTCTGCACTAGATGTGGAGCCTGCTTCAGATTCTCTTTCTACCTCTCCATCTGCCCCTCCCCGTCCCCCCGCTCACGCTCTCGCTCTCTCTAAAAAAGAAAACAAAACAGACAAACCCTAAAGCCCAGGCTACACACCAGATCAACCAGAATGTCTGAGACATAAGTAGTTAATACCCTGGGTGATTCTAATGTGCAGCCAAGGCTGTGGATCACTACCCTCTCTCTGGGAAGTAAACTCATCTTTTCCTGATTTGTCTCCATCTCCATAAAATTATGCCTACTCTAGTCTGTCTTTAAAAAATTCTTTGCCCTTCTTATCACCATCTCTGTTTTGCAGAAAGTCTTCTTGCAGAAGATGGCAATAGCTGTTATCTCCACGTTCTTACTTCCCATTATGCTGGAGCCCACGCCCATCTCTCTGGCTTCTGTCTCCATCACTGTGGTAAAGCAATCTTTCCAAGTTCCCCAGTGACTTCCATATTTCCACAGTTTATGGCCACTTTCTTTCCCTATCCTATTTAACTCATCAGCAGCATTCCAAAGAACCAGTTGCTGTCTTCTTGAATCAATCAATTATCCAGCTCTGTGACACCATGTTCTTCTGATTTCCTTTAACTCCTTCTCTGTCTCCTTCTCCTTTGTCTAGACTCTAATTGTTGATGATACTAAATCCGTGTTTGTTCTTTCTTTAAACTTCCCTGCTAGCTCCTGAAGGTGCCCGTATTTACATCCCAAGAGCCATCTCCTTGGAGCTATAGATTCACTGATTCAAGGGGCTACTTGATGTTTTCACTTGGAGATCCTACAGATATCACCAAATTAACATTTCTAAATGTAATTCTTAGTTCCACTCCTAGATCTTCTCCTCCACTTCCCCCAGTCTTCCTAGCTCTGAAAATGGCACCACCACCAACCTAGTTGGTCAGATACCAGCTATCTAGAGTTATTCTTGACTTTTCCCTCTTCTTCACCTCCCATGATCAACCCCTCTGCAATATCTGTTCTAAATCCAAAGTAGATCTCCAATTCATCCCCTCCTCCTCATCTCCACTGCCAGCACCATAGTCCTGTCCATCTTCTTTGTCTTGGGCCACAGCTTCCAAACTGATCTATCTAGTTTTATTCTCACCTTTGTCCATTCAGTGATACTTAGGGGAGGGCCCTCTGCTCCCTTTCTGTAATGCAGCATCGAGTGCCAGGGCCATGTTTTCTCTACACTAGGCGACTCCTTCTGAACAGGGAAACCTGCAAGCTGCTCAATGGATACAACTGAAGACCAAGGCAGGGATCAGGTAGTAGAAAGACTATCCACCTCCTGAATGATTCTCCTATAAATTCAATGTCAGGCAACATCACTAACCATTTTTACCTCTGGTAAAACTGGAAACACAAGTTGAAATGCATGTAGACATGTACCCCATGATATGTGATATAATCCTTTTTTGGGATTATACCAAATTTGGGGTAAACCATATCATTTTATAAATCCCTTAGCATGCTGGATAGTTACATGAAATTATATGATTTTCTTTTTGTAATGCAAAGAAAGTCAATAAAGAATTCCTAGTTTATTTATTTTATAAATATGAATTTTTTAAATATAATTTTTTACAATAGGCCATGTCCTAAGCACTCCTCTGTTTCATCCCTTTGCTAATTCTTTCTCTATTAGACCTCCAAATGCTGGTGTTCCTTAGGGCTTGATCCTATATCTTCTTTCCTCTCTATATTTTCTACCTAGGTGCAGATGACGCCCAAGTTTACAACCCTGATTTTCGTCTCCAGATTCACAGAGCAGAATACCTACTTGTCATTTCTGCTTAGGTATCCACAGTTATCTCCAACTTAACATTTTTAAAATCATAGTGTGTCTCTACCTCTTCATTCCCTTCAGTCTTTCCCACCTCTGTAAATAGCACCACATCGCCTCAGTCACAGAATGCTTTATATCTGGTTGACAAGATTATTGTACACAGGAGTGCACCTTTGAATAGCACATGGCCCCATTAATATCTCCTATTACCATCAAACTTGGACATCTGTCTCAGAGATAGGATTATCAGGTACAAGATGATGGGGTGGTGAGTGGGGAGTATAGGATTAGCTCAGTGCCATCTGCCAACACCACTGGAACTGATAATTCAAAGAAAAGGTCAGTAGGATCCAGGTCTATGTTCTATATGAGTAGACAACGTTGTTGTTCACTTATTATCAACATGTAAGTGCAGCTCAGTCCTGATTCAGATGCAACTCTCACGAGGAATGGACATTCAAAATCAGCAAAAAAATATAGACTCATTTTGGAAGAGAGTGGAGAGCAATACACAGGAAGTAAGATGATGTGAGACATCTTCTGTCCTATGTCAGCTTTTATAAGTTTCATTACCTTATTTTTTAAGATCTAAAAGTGCACCCTCTTCCATTAATGCTGTTGCAATGTTTGCTTCTACCTCTGGAACTGAAAATCAGCTCCATACCAAGTATGGAAGCAGTGGGCTGATAAAGAAGGGCAGAGATGGGGATGAGGGGAAAATACTATGTGTGACTAAGTTTTTAAATTGAATTGAGAGAAATCCTAGGACTTGACCTATTTTATTTGAATATAAATAGATTAAGCTTCTGTAACAGACAGAAAGGAAGACTCAGAATAGCAGTAGAGATTAAGTTTTATTATGTTAAACTAAAGTTACATGTTTGTACATCCAGAGTTATGGCTTATGAAATTTGCACCCACTCGGCATATACACAAATTTATGGGATTCTTTCAACATCCAGGCTTTCTGTTCTTGAATTAGGGAGGATAGGATCAACTTTACCCTATTTTTCTGAAACCAGATTATAGAACCTAAAAGTCTTGAAAGTCCATTTTGTTTACAGAGTAATAACATACACAGAAGTGACACCATTAGCACCTAGCTCCACAATTAACTAATTGTGCAACTTCAGGCATTCGTCCATTATTTCCTGGAATGAATTGTATAGCAGCATTAACTTAATATCCACAGGCTTTGTCCTCATATACATTAAGGACAAATTTCATATTTTTTTTTCTGTCTTTTAACCATGGGAAACAGTGTATATAGGAAAGGGACATATCTTCTAGAGTAATTCTGCTATCCCTCCAAAAAGAGATGCATTAGAAAAATATGAACTATTTTTTTTTTTTTTAATGAGAAAAATGTTTGCTTCTTACCTTCACACCAAGGATTGAAGAGAATGTACGTGTCCGTTTCTGGGTTTCGGCTGGTGCGGAGTATGCCATAAGGGGTCCAGACAGCAACATACATACGGAATTTCCCCACAATGCACTCCGGAGAAGACTGGATGGATAGCCGGACAGACCTGTCCTCTCTCATGACAACTTTAGCCCCCCACTTGCCTCTCTGCAGCTCTGGGACAACAGGAACTGGAATGTAGGTTCCCTTGTTCTCCTGAGGGTAGCGACCTTTGAGAAGAAAGAAGTGTTGAGTTGATTTCACAAACCATTTTTGTTCTCACTCTGTCATCTTGTAGCTGAAGGTTAAAATAATTAATTAGACCTGAAATCGTTAAGACTTGGGTTTGAATTTCATTTCTGCTACCGTGTTGCTACGTGACATTAGTTGATTTTTTTCTTTGAAGCTCAGATTTGTCATGTCTAGATTAAAAAAGAAAGAATAACAATACTTACAGGAATGTTCATTGGTTAGTTAATGAATTCAAATAAGATGTAGAAATCATAATCTGGGATGCAAAAACAAAATGGAGCTTATAGGGTACTGTGAAGTTATCATTCCCTGAAATTCTGCTCTCTAAAAGTTAGAATTGCTCTTTTAGGGGATAGGCAAATGTGTTTTTGTTTATTCTGAATACGACTTGTTATATTACCTATATTAGGATTGTATTTATAGGTTGTACATGTGACCATTTTCATATTCAACTGAAACACGTGTTTATTGCCAGTCTCATCAGGGATTTAGGCTTATAACTTGGGTAAGAATTCAGGCTCCAGAGGCAAGTTCTCTAGATTTGAATCTTGGCTCTGCTCCTCCCTTACTCTGGCAACTTCTGGCAAATTACTTGACCTTTACAAATCCCTATTTCTTTCTCTTTTTCTTCATCAGTAAATGAGGATAATAATATTACTTGAGGAGGAAATAAAATAACACATGTAAAATGCTTTGCCTATAATTTTTCATGCATAGCAAATTTTAGCTATGATTTCAATAGAAGATTAAGCAACAGGGAATTTTACCATATTTCCAGGCTTAGAACACTTTATGTATAAGCTATCTCAGGATACATTTTATTTGTCTTTATTGCAGTCATTTTAGACCAAATTCTTTTTTTAAAAAAATTTTTATTGTTATGTTAATCCCCATACATTACATCATTAGTTTTTGATGTAGTGTTCCATGATTCATTGTTTGCATATAACACCCAGTGCTCCATGCAGAATGTGCCCTCTTTAATACCCATCACCAGGCTAACCCATCCTCCCACCCCCCTCCCCTCTAGAACCTTCAGTTTGTTTTTCAGAGACCATCGTCTCTCATGGTTAGTCTCCCCCTCCGATTTCCCCTCCTTCATTCTTCCCCTCCTGCTATCTTCTTTTTTTTTCTTAACATATATTGCATTATTTGTTTCAGAGGTACAGATCTGAGATTCAACAGTCTTGCACAATTCACAGAGCTCACCATAGCACATACCCTCTCCAATGTCTATCACCCAGCGACCCCACCCCTCCCACCCCGCCCCCCCACTCCAGCAACCCTCAGTTTGTTTCCTGAGATTAAGAATTCCTCATATCAGTGAGTAGACCAAATTCTTAATTCATGGTGTTAACCTCAAAACTAAATTTTACCAATGGGTTCCTGAAAAATAGTCTTCACAGTATCTCTCTCTTTTTCTCTCTCTCTCTCTACATCTCTCTCTCTATATATATATATGTGTGTGTATATATATATATATAAATCTATCTATATATAAAAATCTTAAGTCTCTCTCTCTCTATATATATATATGTATATCTACATATCTCTCTCTCCATATATATATGGAGAGAGATATATGTATCTCAAGTCAATTTCACAGCATTCTTTTTTTTTTTTAAGATTTGTTTATTTATTAGAGAGCGAGTGAGCATGGGAGCAGGGGCGGGAGGGGCAGAGGGAGAGGGAAATAGAGAATCCCAAGCAGACTCCCCGCTGAGCAGGGAGCCTGACGTGGGGCTTAATCCCAGGACCCTGAGATCATGACCTGAGCTGAAATCAAGATTTGGACTCGCAACTGACTAAGCCACCCAGATGCCCCTCAACTTCACAGCATCCTTGACTTTTCAGCTTACAGTTTACCGTTTCGTGTACAAGATAATCAAATGTATAGATATTTTAAAATGGAGCAGATCTTTCATTTACAAATTTTTCCAAAATGTGTTACATATTTAATTCTAATTGACTTGAAGAAAAATACAAATCAGGCTAATAAGTCTGCAAATCATTTTAACTGCAAGCAGAAGAAACTTTAAGGGAAAAACTTATTTACTTTGTTTTATAGAAAACACGTAGAGGATTCTGCAGTAAAACTAACAAAAACAATGCTTCGTTTGGGCCTCCAATTACATAGGATGTGCTATGAGATCTTAAAGGATTCTTTGGTAGGCATATTTTCAAAGATAGAGCATTCTAAGGAGGTAGTTGCATAAGTTAACTGCTGTGTAATTTTGTGAGATGCTTAATCTTAATGAAAATAATAATTTACACAGTGCAAGCCAGGGAGAAAGATTAGAACCCCAGTGCTTTGCTATGTGTTAGGGGTATCAGTTAATCACCACTCAGGATGAATATTACCATAAATCCAATAAAGCCTTAAAAATGGTTTGCTGCCAAGGTGCAACATTGTCTAGGTGGTGTTTTGGGGAATATAGGGAGCTTAGTCTCTGTGAATGCTGCACATAAATCCTGCAAGAGCTGTTTGCTCCAAAGGCACTTCCATATTTCCTGGGTATGCTCCTCTTTGTGCTTGTTCAAACTGGGGGATGAGGCTGCCTTTTTCTCTGGAGGCATTGTTGCTCTCTGGAGCCCCCATCACTACTGAAGTGTAGACATCAAACACAGTCTCACCTGCTAAATGGGACCATAATTCATTCATTACAGGGGCTCCTGGCAGCAGTTGCCACTAAATCCTGGCCTGGATTTAGAATACACAGTATTAAATATAATATAGGCTTAGTAAAGATAAATTTTCAGAGATAAAATCGATGTGCTAATGACAGATTAGATTTTTTTTAAAAGGATAAAAGGAATTTTAAAATGCACTACATAAGAAAGCTCCTTTAGGAGCAGCAATGAAGTAGGAGAGTATCTCTGAAATTATGTGTGTGCTATGAGCCTTTGCACTAACATCCACTTTTGTTAGGAACATTGAAATAACTAAGACAATCACTAGTTTCCATTATTACACCTGAAATTATGATCTCAAAGATATTAAATTTTACCTGTCAAATTCATGGTATACCATAGAAAGGAAAGAAACAGGAGAGCCTTGTTTATTCATTCTGGCTTTGAGGACAGTCACAACCTAATCTAAAGACTAGTTTGAACATTTTTCATTCATGCAACAATATTGCCTACTATGTGCTAGACATTATTCTAAGTGCTAGGAATACAAGAGTGAACAAAACAGACTCTTGTGCTCATAGAGCTTGTAGTTTGTGGAAAAAGCCAATGCGTGTGCTGTTTATTATGTGCATGTTACTGCTTTATTCCTTACATTAATCTGTGAGAAGGAAATTATTATCATCATCCTAAATTTGACAAATCAAGAAACTAACACACATGTCAATTTGTCCAAGGTGATGCAACTAGTAAGTAGCAAGTGTGAGATCTGAACCTTGTCTGGCTGGAGAGCCTGACAATTTCCACTAAGCTCTACCGCAGTTGTACACAGTTGGAGTTGGTGAAAACTATGTTCAAATTCTGACTCCACAATTCACTATAGGTGTAACTTTGCACAAATTGCTTAATTGTTTGAGTTTTCATTTTCTTGTCTCTGCAGTTCCGGAAATGGAAAGAAGATAGATTTTATAACATACTAAAAGCTTTACACTTGGTGCATGGTAAGGGGTAACTTAGGAGACATTTACTGTTTGTGTTTAAACATAACAGCTACTGGAAAGTAAAGCCAGAAGGAAGAAGAGGTGATTCCGTCCCCCTACCCCCCACCCTGCAAGGTCTGGTTCTAAATCAGAAGAAATGTGAGTGTCCCAGTGAAAGCTGGTTATTTTGTGGAGGGAAGTGTTGTGGCCACGGGGAAAGCAATTTGGCTGGCTCAGACCCTGACTGTCTGATCATGGTACTTACTTGTCCTCTCTCACTTATTCTGTAAAATGGGATACTAGGGGTCATAGTTGGTGATGGAGAGGGCAGGTCAATAAATGGCAGTTATTGCTATTATATTTCCCCCATTGTCTCAGGCTTTCTGATTCCTCTAAGTGATCCTTTCTCTGCACCAAGAGCAGGAAGCCAGGATGGGTTCACTGACAGTCAACTTATAGAACCCAAATCTACTTCAAAGGCCAGTTCATTCCTGAGTCAAATATATTGAGCTAAGAGAACGCATGCAGCCCACTCCCACAATCAATAAAAAACATGACATCATTCATTATTAATCAAAAAGCCTTAATAATTCCAGAATCATCATGTAAGAATCACCTGAAACCTGTCCCTCACTCATAACTTGTGGTTTTGTGAATCATTTATGGTCATTCATTCATGCCTTAATCAGGAGTTGGCAAGTGATGATCTACAGGCCAAAGGTACCTTACTGCCTGTTTGTGTAAATAAAGTTTGATTGGCACACACTCATCCATTCAAGTATGATTGTGCTACAACAGCAGAGTAGAGTAGCTGTGACAGGGACCATATGGTCTGCAATGCCTAAAATATTTACTATCTGGCCCTTACAGTAAATGGTTGTCAAACTGTGCCTTAGAGAATTTTACATTTTATTTATTTAAGGGGTGATTTATTATGGAGACTCAACATCTAAGACTGGGACCTAAGAAGAAAATATTATCATCTAGTTTTTCCTTCCAAAGAGAAATATGTCACTAAACTAATAATAAGCATTTGAACCACTATTAGGTCAACATTTGGTTTCCTTAACACCTCCTTAAATTCCTCACAGTCTTAGATGGTGTTGAAGACATAGGAAGCTGGTTATAATTTTTTTATCGATTTCACTAGATGTAGCTAAAATGTTCAATTTTATTACTGTACAAGGTGTTTAGAGCTGCCAAGACAGTTCATATAGCTAGAGACGGAAATAAAGTGACAGGAATGAAGATTTATTTCTGGGGTCCTTTCTTGCGAGGTAATTTTTGCAGATGGGAAAATGAGGGTCCTTGAGGTTGTCACATGGAGAACATCCATATAACTAGGCAGAGGTAGAGACAGGGTTTGGACCACGATCTCTGTACTGTGATATCCGTTCTTTCTCTGCATCAAGGGGGAGGATACTGAAGGCATTACAAAATAATAATAATAATAATAATAATCATGTATCAATATTGTTCATCAGTTATGACAAATATACCATGTTAGTGTGTAATGTTAATACTGGGGAAAACTAGATGCAGGTTTATTTATTTTTAAAAATTTATTTATTTATTTTAGAGAGAGAGAGGGAGAGAGTACGTACAAAAGTGGGGGGAGGGGCAGAGGGAGAGAGAGAAGCAGACTCCCTGCTGAGTGTGGAGCCAAAGCTGGGGTCAATCCCAGGACCCAGAGATCATGACCTGAGCCGAAACCTAGAGTCCGATGCTTAACCAACTGTGCCACTGAAGTACCCTAGATGCAGGGTTGATAAGAACTCTGTACTATCCTCATAATTTTTCTTTAAACCAAAAAGTATTCTCTTTTTTTTTTTTGAGAAAGAGAACATGAGCAAGGGAAAGGACAGGGGGGAGAGAGAGAGAGAGAGAGAATCTCAAGCAGACTCCTTGTTGAGCACAGAGCCCAACATGGGGCTTGATCTCATGACCTTGTGGTCATGACCTGAGCCAAAGTCAAGAGTTGGACGCTCACCTGATTGAGCCACCCAGGTGCCCCTAAACTGAAAGTATTCTAAAATAAACTGTTTATTTAAAAACAAAGATGAAGAAAAGAGAAGAATAAAGTTAGAACATTTGAAGGGAAAGGAGTCCAAAGGACAGTGAGGGGATCGCCTTGGTGAATAAGAGTGGTCTGAAAGACAGAAGCATGGGTGCAAGGGCTTAATAACCAGTAGTGAGAAAGAAGACCTGCAGGGGGAACTTGCAAAGAGAAGCTGCCGGCTACGAGGGATTTGAGTTAGGAAGGTTTCTAAAGCCCTGTTAGGGACTGAAGGGAGAAAGGCAAACAGCGCTGCTGATATGGTCAGGCCACGCAGCACCAGACCAGCACATGGAAGCAAATCAGGAACAGGTAGTGAGTACATGCATTCCAAAGGGAGGAAGATGAACCCAAGTTCACAGACCTTTTCTTATTCACTGTGTGGAAAAGCTGATTATTAATGGGAGACCTGACATGTCAATAGTACCACAGGGTCTTGTCAGCTGCTCTATACACCATGTTTAATTCTGAATGTAATGATTTCAATGACAGCTCTGGGGAAGAATTTTCTATGATTGAGTTGTGAGTGAGGAAGTTGTGACAGAGTAGTATTTCATTTCGCTAAATAGCCCTTCTCACCCCCAGGAGGTAGCATGTATAAGAGACCACGATCAGGCTGCACTCCAGAACACCCATCCATCAACATCCATGACTAAATCCGGATGAGAACCTCAGCCTTACACAGGTGATCACCATGCACACGGTTGCTGAAAGTGTGGAATGCCCAGATAATTATTCCACCCCCCCAAATTGTGTGACTTTTGTGTTAAAAAATCTGAGCAAGAAAAATAGAAGCAGAAAATATAATATCTCAGAAAGGATTCTTATTTTGTTTTTAATAACATAGTCTTTGAAATTGGAGTACCAACCATGAAAAAAATATAATTACTGATTGCATTCTTTCACACTTATCTAAAATTGGTGCCATCTTCCCAACTGATCTAGAAATTAACACATGCTCTTAGTTTAAGGGCTTGTTTTCATTTGTAAATTAGTTTTGAGGCCACAGAAAGACTATTTGTAAGGCAAAATTCACTTGGACCGTATGCCTACATTCGAACACCCCTGTGTCTTCTTTAACCTCACTCTCTCCTTACACATACATGGGTGAATACAGAGAGACTCACCAACCTTAACACTCCCATCCTGGAACCAGGAGGAAGTGGGTGAAGATATTTAGTTCCTTAAGATTTTATTTTTTACTAACATGGGCTCATCGAGCCTGAGCTTTTTACATGGCTTCATCATATCTGTGTCGTTCACATGATAGACAAGAGAAATCCACCTCCAGCTCATACTCTGCCCTATGTGTCCTTGGGGAAAATTAGCTCTCAACTATTCATTGCAGGGACCAGAGAACCCTCTTCATGCAAAGTGCTGCCTAGGTAAAACTCTACAGAGGAACATGTTGCATTTTAAAAATTCATTTTTTAGTAAGTTGATGGACTGGAATATTTTTATATTGAAAACACAATGTCCAAAAAAAGGAAGAAGGAAACACAATGTCCCATGTGCTAATTAGGTTCCCAGATAGTCCATAAAGGCCACTAATCAGCATATAGTATTGTCAGCATGGTTTATTGTTGCTAATAGAATTATTCTGACTTCACTTTGCTCATACATAGAAACCGGAAGAACATACTCAGCAAGGAGGAGGAGTAGGTACCTGTAACTGCAGAAGACATGCCTGCCAGTCACTTTCTCTTGGTGCTCTGAAATGAAGAAGCTTATAGCTCAGGACACCCCTATTTCCCTCATCTCTTGGGCACGTCATCTGTAAGTCAAGTGACCATAGTTGTGCTCCATCTATGCTAGACTTAGTAACAGTAAGTAGTAAGACACTTCTTAATTAATCACCTGAAAAGTCCAGACAAAACTGCTCCTTCTTATTCACTTACATATCTATTTTTCTTATTAAACTGAAATAAAGATATTATCTTACTTGTCTTTATAGTCCCATAGAATATCACAATGCCATGCACCAAATAGGCACAAAATAAATTTCAGTGGGATCGAATTGTGCTTTTTGCAGATGTCAAGTCCCATTAAGAAAATCACAGAGACTTTAGAAGCTCTGGAATGAGATGCCTGTAGCAAGCCAGTTGTCAATTCCAAGCATCCTTCACAAGAAATGAAAATTTCTAGTTTGAAACCTTTTCCTTCAAAGGGGTGTTTTCCATTCACATATAAATATGTTTTAAGCTAAACTCGGACTTCACCTAACTGCAGACTTTCTTTAATAGTGAATTCTTAGAAGAGGATCATCTCTAGGGAACTCATGAATATATCATGTCTCCAGCTGGGAAGGTAAATTTCATGATGTTAATTCATTTTTCCATTTGATTCATTTGTTTTTCCCATGACACAACTTTCATGCTCAAAATAATCAATCTATTTCCAAATGGGCCCTGGAAGTGTTGCTGTGGCAACATGGTGCATGTGGAAGACCTGGAAGAAGGAGTACGTAGCCTTGCAGAGGGAAGCAAACCTGGTTTTAACAGCCTTGGGATGGAACGGGAGTGCACGGGAACCAGGATGCAATAAGTCCCTGCATAACTTTTAGACACATCAGGTTACCAACTGTAAAAATGAAACAACACCATCAAAAAGAAACAATCAAAAGAAAGGCACAGGAATCTTGGATGGTAACAACTAGGAGGAGAGAAACGCAAATGTTCAAAAGCAAATCATTTCATTGAGGACTTCAGGAATTTGCCCTATTTCGTATCTTGCCAGTGGGGGAGTTTATACACATATTTTTGATACTTCCTAAGGGAAGAAAGCTTCCTGGCAATGTTTCTTCTGTGGCTCCAGCAAACTGGGGAAGGAAAGGGAAGCTTCTTGAGGACAGAGACTGAGTTGTGTTTAACGTTGCGTACCCAGTGGGTGTGCAAGATGCTTGGAACATACTAGGTGCTCAATAAATATTTGGTAAATTGAAGATAGATATACTCTTTAAGGAGTCTTTTTTACTTTAATTTTATGTCACTTTTCTTTCAGTCTTTTCTACGTCTTTTAAAATCTTTTTCGGAGTAAGGTGAAATTTTGTGAAATAACCAGCACTGTGCTAGGCTCTTTGAGTGACTCAAAAAAAATAAATAAAGCTAACTCTTGATGCAGACCATCAGCATTAAGAAGTACACACCTTCGATGGCCAAGCAAGGCAATAATCTGTACATGAGGAGACCAGAGCCTGGCCCAGGGTGCTGCCAACAACATAGACAAGGGGAAAAGGACATGAGGGAAAAAATCAGAGATAACCTCAATGGCATTGAGATATAAGAATTTCCTCATCTACGAAATAAGACTGTAGAGCTCCTGCAACAAAATTGACACTCATTGTAAACGTGCCTACAGTATGCCAGGTTGTAGCTGGGTTATTAGCCATGAGAACAGGGTATCGCAGGGTTTTTGAAACACAATCGTCACAGCTGTTGGGTGCACTGGAAACCCAGAGGAGGAAGAGGTTAAAGGTGCTCTGGAAGTGAGAGAGGATCCCTCAGAGAGGGTGGCTTTGGGATATAATTTTAAAGATGGACAAGGTGGGAAGGAGCCTTCCCAGCAGAGAGAATAAGGAAAATGTCGGGCATAAGGGAACGACAAAACCCCTGTGGCAGTAGAAGCAGTGGTCTTGGGCAGGGTAAGAGCCAAGGGGATATTTGATGTTGTGCAAAGACATTATGCTGTGTCCTAGGAGGGGCTGGAGATGGGACAGGAGCCATTGAGAAACTTTAAGTGGCTTCATGAGATTTGCACTTTAGAAAGATCACTTTGGTGGCACGATTGGAGAATGGTTCAGAAGGGACAAGCATGGAAGAAAACCAGGCAGAGGGCTGCTGAAGTACTTAGGTGAGACATGACAGTGTCCTCAGATTGAAAATGACTGGCTCTGGATAATGACCTAAGAGGGAGGATAAGTGGACAGTTTAGAGTAGAAGCAATAGAGGCTTAGTCAGGTGTGAGATGCTGGTTCTGAGTGAGAGGGGTAGAACCAAGCTAACCCTAGGTTTGGTTCATTCTTCAGCCACGAGCTTTTGAGTGCTTACTAGATGCCAGGTGCTGTTTTAGTTGTTAGGTATACAGCCACAAGTAAAACATCACCCCCTTGAGCCCTAAGAGTCATGACTCAGTTGCAAGCCTTTTTGAGCATGCTGCTCTCTAAGGGGTCTGCTCCAAAAATCAGGTCTGGTGTGGTTAACCGCCATGTAGATTTACTCAATAAAGCTAGTTTTCTGGAAGTTCCCTGAACCACATGTATGTGTTGCCTAGAAGACAGAATGTTTTTAGTTTTTAAGAAAAAAATCATGAACATAAAATCTCTATGATTTAGGTGAAGTTGGTTATAGAACATAACACTACACTATAGATTTGTTCATACTGCTAAACCAATTTCTAAGGAATAGGAGGAACAGAAGTCAGAGAATTTGGATTTGAGTTCTAGGTTGTCCACTTGGGAAAACCAACTACTGTTTGTGCTTATTGTGCCTGTTGACCACCTGGTTGTTCTCAGACCCAGTGCTCATATCTCTGAGAAACCTCATCCTTGTTCTACATAAAACCCTATTCCCAGGTTCCTTTGCCCTCTGGCTTCTAGGTAGGTTTGACCCATGAGAGGCTTTGGAGGCAGATGGGGTACATGTCAGGGTCTGTTTCCTCTTCTCTCTCTGCTTCTGGAGACACTGAATCTCTTCCAAGGCTCTCGGCTCCCACTGGGAACTGGTCTGTCCCTGCCTGGCTCCAGCTCTCAGGGATTACTTCTGGGTTCTGGTAAGATCTCCTCCTCCACCATGTGCCTCCAGCTCCAGTTTTGGTAGCAATTTTCTGCTGCTACTAATTCCTGAGTTGCCTCACTGTGGCTTCTTAGTTGTTCTCTCAGCAGTGTAACCAATTCCTTTGACTACACTTCCATTGCTTATACAACCTAGAGAAGTTTCTGTTGCACCTTCTGGACCCTGCCCCTGCAGCGTATCAGATAGTACTAATACTCTGTATCAGCTCTAACAGTTACGTCCATGTAATATCTGGAAAAACTGGGGCTCAGAGAACTTAAGTGATCGGCTATCAATTGCAGAACAATGACTTGAACCCAGGTCTGTTTGGTCCAGCACTCATGCCTGGGAAAGCTAATCAGCTTCTCAGTCTGTTTTCCATCTGTAAACTGGCCTTACAAAGGATGAGATTTAAATCATAATGTGTGTGAAGGGCATGGCATGAGCTGAACATATTATTATAATTCTCATTATTATATGGTGTCTGAGGGTCACAACAGCAAATAAAGCTCATTAAACCTATTTTATTTTTATTTCTGAGCATGACCACATGGGTAGTGAAGAAGGTGGCTGCTGATGTGGTATGGTTCAGAGATTTATTCAACGGACATTTACCAAGCACCATTTAAATGCCAGGCACTCCTCTAGGTACTGAGAATACAGTGACGTCAACACAGATAGGTTCATGGGGCATACAGTTTAGTGGGGATAAACAGACAATAAACAAATAAATATGTACATGTCAATGGAAGTAAATGCCATGAAAAAGTAAATAAAGGAGCTTCAGGGGACAGAGAATAATGGGGTTAGGGTGCTGATTTGGAGAGAGTGACTAGGTAGGACTCTCTGGTAAGGCAACATTTGAGCAGAGATGCAAAAGAAGAGAAGAAATGAGTCATACAAACATCTTTGCAATGAGTGCAAAGGTCCTGAGGAAGATGATACTTAGTATGCTTGAGGAGGCTGCTGTGCCTTGGAGCAGTGGGAACACTGGAGAGGGCTGTAGGAGATGAGGTAAGAGAGAGTCAGGACATCAAGTAGGGCTTTGTAGGCTGTTGTCAGGACTCTGGAATTTATTCTGACAGAAAGAAGAAATCACTAGAAAAGACACATCATCTGCCTTAAGTTATTCTTAAAAATCACGTTGGCTGCTGTGTGAAGACTAAAGGAGAGCAATCAAGATGACTAGGAAGACCTCTTGGCATCTCAGAATATTCCCACTTTGCTTTTTGATAATGAAAATCCTTCCAATGGAGGACAAATTAGAGATAAGGCTAAAATGTTTATATCCCTGGGAAGTTTGCTTAAATTCATTACTCTGTGATATGAAACCTGATTACCATAACTTTCCTTAAAGCTGGTTTCACAGCTGGAAGACAAGTGGACATTAAACATAGGGAAACTTGCTCATGGAAGATGGTACAAAAAATGCGGCCATTTGAAGTACAAAGTTTGTCTACATCACAGTTGTTTCTAGAGCAAGCTCTAGTCCTTCCCTAGCATGAGTTTAAATGAGGGTCTGTTGTTTTATCAATTCATTGAGGTTTAAATCCTCCAGATTCCAGGAATGTCAAGGAGAGAGCTAGGATGTTGATGTCAGAATGACTAGTTTATTGTACTTTGATGGATTTCATGATTATAAACCAAACTTCATGTCAGTTCTTTACTCCTTTCACTCCAACACTTTTAATGGACAGAGGATAATTCCACCTTTCCTTGGGCTTCTTCCACACTCAAGCTGGGCTCTGGTAACTCAAGGCAGGTTTGGAGAGGGCCGGAAAACACACTTTGGATTAAAAGTGGGGATCACTGACTGGATGTATGACAGCAGCTTTAGTGCCTACCTCCTTCATGTTCTCAATCAGCCTCAGGAAGCGTGCCATAAGAAATTCCCTCCTACAAGAACTGAATTTCCCCAGCAAATGGTAATTGTATGGAGCCAAACCTCCATTTGTTTGAGTTGTATCCATCATGTAAGCAGACTGAGGCTCGTGGGTCTTATGAGAAAGACTCATTTAGTTAAAATAAGAGCAACTGGCTTAAAAAACAGTGTCATTAGCCAACAAGGGTAGGATCAAAAGTTTAGCTGAATATCTTCCAAGCAAAGCAGACCTCTGATGAAATTGTCACTAAAACATTCAATTCTTATTAATAATTTAATGGCAATGCTGATGGGAACAAGGACAAATCATTGGTAATCTAACAAAAATATTTGTCTGTCTTTGGAATGCAAATATATGAATGCAATTCATAATAGCAAGTGCTAAATGAGTTTGCATTGCCAGAAATTAAACCAATTGCCGATAGAACAAAAATCAGCATAGAAATATTCTAGGCAATGAGATGCAGTCCATTTGGTATTAGTCTGCAGGTGGATATCAACAATACATACTCAATAAACATTTATGTAAACAGATATTTATAAATTGCTGACTATGAGCAAAGTAATATCACTTTACCTGGAAGTGACAAAGGTAGTATGAGATGTATATGATATACTTCCTGCACTCAGTGAGTTTATAATCAAACATCAAGTTTAGACTGTAATTCAAGTCAGAAGTCTAATGCCACATAAGGGTAACAGATCTAGAGCAGTGCACGTATTTCATGGAGCACTGGGTGTTATACACAAACAATGAATCATGGAACACTACATCAAAAATTAATGATGTACTTTATGGTGACTAACATAACATAATAAAAAATTATTTAAAAAATAAAAAAAGTTAAAAGTTAAAGAAAATAGAGCAGTGGATCGATGGTGGAGTCAGGAACCACTTTATTAAAGACATAAAAACAAAAAATAGGACTTGAGGGATGGGCAAAAAGAATGACATGCTCATTGCATTTTATTAGCTCATATATACATTTAGGTGTGGATGTTCATTTGCTTATTTAGATGTTCATAGTTGCATCATGAGCTAATCACTGCTTACATTTAAAAGCATCATAAAAAGAACTGTACTGAAGCCTGATTTTCATGGCAATGACATAACCAACTACATAAGTGACCATGAAGAAGACCTTGTTTAAACACAAGGATGTAAAAGAACCATATACTGGGTTGGACCAATGGAGCCCTGCCTAGAGATGCGGGTGGAAAAAGGCAATTGTTCTTCCTCACATCTCCCCAAGGCACAAGATATTCCAATCTTCTCCCATTTCTTCTGGCAACTTGTTGCCCACTGATTTGCCTAAAATTTTTAAAATAAAAGTAACTTTCAAGTATCTCTTTATTTGTGGACTAAAGGTGTACAAGTTCGCCCTCCATGAATGACACCCAAGTCCTGTCCTTTGGAAAAAGGCACAATGAGGCAATTTTGTCGAAAAAATCTGTCACTACTCTTGAACTCCAAAGTTTAACACCAAACTCAGGGCATATGCTCTGAAGTTTCAAACTGCTGAGTGGCCAAAGAATGGTCACTTTGGGACTTCCTCTGGGCCTGCCTCCGCAGTAGCTCCTGGTGACCAAACATCTCCACGCTATAGCCAATAAAACAGCCATTTGACTACTCATTCTAAGGGAACTGGTCTCAGCTAACAGTAAGTAGCAAGAGTCTAATAAATCCACTTTTCCTAAAATTTTAATATATGATAAGACTAATTATATTTCCTTTTTTTTTTTTTAAGATTTTATTTATTTATTTGACTAAGAGAGACCTTGAGAGAGGGAACACAAGCAGGGGGAGTGAGAGAGGAAGAAGCAGGCTTCCCGACGAGCAGGGAGCCCAATGCAGGGCTTGATCCCTGGACCCCGGGACCATGACCTGAGCCGAAGGCAGACGCCTAACGACTGAGCCACCCAGGCGCCCCTAATTATACTTCCTTTTACCTCCAAATTCACTTTTTATGGAAATAATTCCCTAATGTATTAAATAAATTGTCATAGTTAAATTCCATTCATGGCACACAATTTGGAGAGAGGGATCGGTTCCTGTATTCACCTCCCATTCAGTGGATGTTGTATCCTTCCAAGACCTTTCCAGACCCCAGGCCTGGCATCTGAATTTCACTGATTCCTCCCTGAGGGAAGAGACTAGGTATAAGGAGCTTGGTTAAAGTATCATAACAACTTGATCAGTCAATATCACTATGCCTAATGTCAAAATAACACATTTGTATTGTTTTAGGCCACTAAGATTATAATCATTTATTACAGCAGCAATAGAAAGCTAACACAAACACAAAACACACAGTTGTCATGTTTTGAAGATTCATGAAGTATCAGTTTGAGTGATATTATTATCTGTCCTATGCCTAAACTCACTCAAGTCTCTTTGGGTATAAATTAAGAGAAAATTAGGATGAGAAATGTTATGAAGGTCATGGGTCAGGGGTCATCATAGATATATCATGGAAGAAAAACAATAAGTGAGATAAACCTAGATTCAATTAGGAAATACTTACAGGAGGTAAAATAGTAGTGAGCACACATAGGACCCAGATCATGATTTCTAAATATTACTTTCTATTAAAAGGAAGCAGGGTTCCTCAGAGAAATGGTTGATTTCAGGGCTGGGGTAGGGAAAATACAAGAATGAGCCTGAAACATCTTGTTGCACCAGAAAATAAGGAAGGAAGGATACTGAAGCCAGTTGAAGGAGCTTCCAACTGGCAAAATCTAGGATAATTTGAACATCAAATTAATTAATAATAGTAACAGATTTAAGTAACCCATTTAATTAAAAGAAGAAATCATGAATTCATATGGACATCAATTAATCATTCTATCACTAAAAATTTTGATGATGAATAGAAAAAATTCATAGTCTCAAGGTACTTTCTTTTAAAGTACTTATTAACTACAAAGGGAACAAAAAAGAACTTTGTAGTAGGGAACCCTGACAGACACCACTGTGTTGGGTTCTGAGATGTGCTGCCCAGAGTTGCTGGGAGTGATGCCAGAAAATGGTCCTTGGCAGGTCAGCTCTCTTTGGGAACTGCCTAAGCTGAAGAAAACTGCCTCTGAAGACCTGTTCCAGCTCTGTAACTCCCCATGAGATCAGCTGTTGCCTTTGTTAGGACTGCTCACAGCTCATCCTCTCCCTCTGCCCAAGTATTCCCAAGAGCACTCTGTATTCAACTTCTTTCATACTAATTTCAAAGTCTACTTCCTGTGGAACCCAACTGCTATACAATGAATGCTGGTATCCCCATCCCCCAAACTCTTATGTTGAAATCTAACCCTCAATAAGATGGTATTTGGAAGGGGCCCTTGGGGAGGTGACTAGTGCATGAGGACGGAGCCCTCATGAATGGGAATAGTGCCCCTATAAAAGAGATCCTAGAGAGCTCCCTTACCCTTTCCACCATGTCTGGACACAGCAAGAAGACAGCTAGCTGTCTATGAACCAGGAAGTAGGTTCTCATCAAACACTAAATCTGTTGGCACCTTGATTTTGGACTTTTCAGTCCTCCAGCATGGCAAGAAATAAATGTCCATTGTTTATAAGACTGGGTGCAGTCTATGGCATTTGTAAAGCAGCCTGAACAGACTAAAACACCAACGTATGACACTGCCTTCATTAAGTGATCAAAGTTAATATCATCAGGAATGGGATCTGTAAAAAATTATGTGCAACCAGATAGGATTCACTGAGAAGAACACAAACCACTTTTGTGTATTACTGCCAGAGATACATAACCAGACTGTAATCATGAGGAAACATTAGAGAAACCCAGATTGAGAGGCATTCTACAAAATTAACTGCCTTTATATGCTTCATAGGTGTCAAGTAACGAAAGTCAAGGAAAGACCAAGAAAGTGTTTCAAATTGAAAGAACATGACATGACAACAAAATGCAACATGTGATTCTGCACCAGACCCTCTTGCTATAAAGGACATTATTGGGACAATTGGTGACACTCAAATGGGGTCTGAATTATTAGATGATCATAACTTCACAATGTTAACTTCCTGATTCTGATGGTTATATAGGAGAATGTCTTTGCTCACGGGACATCAGATGGACAACAACTCTCTAATGGTTCTGAAAAAAAAAAGTGTTTTGTACTATTCTCGTAAATTTTCTGTACAGTGTAGTTTGTTCCAAATTAAAAAAAAAATGGGTGGCTCATTTGGTTAAGCATCTGACTTCTTGATCTCACGGTCATGGAATTGAGCCCAGCAGAGTCTGCTTCTCCTTTTCCCTCTGCCCCTTCCCCTACTCACGCACATGCTCTCTCTCTCTCTCTCTCAAATAAAGTCTTTTAAAAAAAAAAGACTTTTGCAACAACAGAACAACATGTATACCCACTGTTTGTACAATTTTCCATGTTCTTCCTTTTTTTTTTTTTTTTAATACTATCAATGATGTAGGTCTTCCAGTTTCCTAAGGAGGGCAATACTTGTGGAGCTTTCTTGCTTTGGAACACCAGTATCAATTCTCCAAAAGTATGTGCTGAAGGGATACCCTCCTGGTTGCCCTGCACTGAGCAATGGCCTATCTTTAACAACAGGCAAAATACAGCCTTTCCCCTCAAGAAGTATCAGCTCTAGGAGAATACAGAACTGAGTGATGAGGAGCAAAATGTCAATGAAGGGCTCAGACTGTTGCATAATAATGCAAAGGGAGTCCAAGTTTGAAGAAATCAAGTCAGGAGTGGTTACTTAGTAAATCGGCGAAATAGGGATAATGGAGCACCCAGAAGGCCAGGTTTACGGTGTCATATAAATCTAGGGGAAATAAAGCAGAGAGCAAAAAGAGACTTCTTTCTAACTTCTGAAGATGATTACCTTATAGTTGTGCCCTAAATAATCAGGACTGTGATTTTTTTCTTGAAATTTTATCTTGGTGGTTATAAACACAAGTGCTGTCTTTATGAATCATCTTTATTTTTAAAATTTGGCTAACACTCCACTAAAGTGTCTTTGACATGTTTAAAGCAATTTGTTTCACAAATATGAAAGTTAGAAAAAAATGAAATGACGGAAATGAAGTGTAATGGAGACAGTGTGTCATTTTCTATCACTTAGAAATATGTTGCACAAATAAAAAAGTTGTTTGATGGAAAATGCCAAACTAGCTGTCTCCACTACTTCATGTCCATCATTTTAGTCACCGAAACTTTGTTTTTGTCTCCTTCTGTGGAATTAATTGCCTCAAATACTAAGGGCTCCTGTCTGCCCTTAATTTTCCGGTGAACTTACAGCATATATGTCAACCCATCTTTGAGATGCTGGACATCAAACATGGCTTCTCTCTTTGGGAGCCAGTTAGGGGATGGAGAAGGAAAGACATATTGCCTTTGTATTTTCCCAGTCAAGGAAACAGGACTTCAAATAGCGTTCATTCTTATAAGTCCAAATGGAAAGCATAACACCTTTAATGAAAAAGTTGATAGCATTGTGCTGACAGCTGCTTTCCAAAAAAATTTCCTGCACATGTGTTTATCTCTGGGCCAATACAACAGCACACAGTGTTGCACACACTTCATTAGCTGCTGGATGGCAAGAAGGATGAGGACCCAAGGATTCTCATTCTATGGGGTCTGTCTCAGTCTGCTGGGGCTGTAACAAAATGCCAAAGACTACCTGGCTTAAACATCAGACATTCATTTCTCACAGTTCTGGAGGCTGGAAAGTCCAAGATCAAGACACAGGCAGATTTGGTTCCTGGTGAGAACCCTCCTCTTGCAAATGGCAGCTGTGTCCTTCCTTGGTGGTTGGGAGACATAGCTCTGATCACTCTTCTTCTTAAAAGGATACAAATCCCATCATGGGGCCCCACCCTCATGACCTCATCTAATCCTAATTATCTCCCAAAGACCTCAGCAACAAAGACCATCCCATTGGGGATTAGGGCTTCAATATAGGAATTTGGTGGATGGATGAAGGAACACAAACATTCAGCCGATAGCAATGTCTCATCTCTCTTCTCTATCCCCTCTCCCTTACTAAGGGCCTTTGGGCTATCCTGCCAGGACTATACCTTAACCAAGTATCTCATACCTGGTCTCTTCCCTCAAGGAGGAATCAGTAGAATTCAGATTATGAATATTGGCTGGTCCTAGCATTTCTGACCTGATGCTGAAGCTGGGATCTGGAAAGATCTTGGAAGGATACAGGGTTCACTGAATGGGAAGCAAAGATAGGAACCCATCCCCATCTCCAAATTGTGTGCAATGAATGGAATTCAATGATGGCAATTTATTCATTTAAAATGTTAAGGAATTGGGGTGCCTGGGTGGCTCAGTCCTTAAGCATCTGCCTTCGGCTCAGGTCATGATCCCAGAGTCCTGGGATTGAGCCCCACATCACGTTCCCTGCTCAGCAGGAAGCCTGCTTCTCCCTCTCCCACTCCCACTGCTTGTATTCCCTCTCTCGCTGTCTCTCTCTCTGTCAAATAAATAAATAAAATCTTTAAAAAATAAAATGTCAGGGAATTATTTCCATGAAAAATAAATATGAGGTGAGAGGAAATATGGTTAGTCTTACTGGATATTTGAATTTTAGCAAGAATGGATTTATTAGAATCTTGCCATTAGCTGTTAGCTGGGACCAGTTCCTCTAGAATGAGTTGCAAAAAGCTAATTTCATGGGGTGCAGTGTGGAGATGTTTGGTGACCAGATGCTGTCAGGGAAGGCAAGTGCAAATGAAGTGCCAGCATAAGGATTTCTGAGCTGCCCAATGCGCAGTACAAAATTCTTGATACATTTGCAAGACCACTACCTCAGTTTCCTCACATGCAAAATGTAGATTATAATTGTAACTACCTCCTATAGCTAGACCACACACAGAGAGAATGATCACAGACCTGACCTGGGATTTCACACTGGTTGAACCACACTCATGGACTTTGGCCCATTTATTCCCCTATTTGTTCCAAGTCTCTGTAATACTCTCCCTATCTAGTCCTAGTACTCTCCCAGGTGATCTGATTAAACATCCAGAGAACTCAAGGCTGCCACCACCACCCAGAACCCTGAGGGGTTATAGAGGACTGTGGCAATACCTTGCACAGCTCCAAAAGAGATCTGGAGAGAGGTTTAGCTCTCTGCGGGGCAAAAGTGGCTGTCTTCCCCCTCAGCCCCCTGGGTAGCTCAGGTCTCTTTGCTCCTGCAGTGAGGAGGTGCAAAGGAGCCCACACTATGCCTCAGATAACTTGCTGAGGCCTGTTTCCAGATCTGTGCCTGTTTGCCCATTTCCTGTTGCTGGGTCTCCTTTCCTTTGTTCTGCCTCATCTTGAATGGCTGTCCCTGCTTGACCTCACCCATGCTGGAGGAACTCACCATCCCAAGTCTGCATTTCCAAAGCCAGGTCAACATGACACCACACCCAACCCAATGCTCTTGGCTTGTCATGTCTTCCCTAACTGAAATGGTTTTTCTGTACTCTGTTTGGACACTTATTCCAATTTTTTAACATCACAAGATTGTTCTCTTTTCCTCTCTACATCCCTCTAGATTTCTAGTAGCTTCCTATTGCCTCAGCTCTGATTTGGCAATCATATATCCAAGGTTTGCCAAGAATAGCCCCAGATTATGCCTACTTTCTTAGCATCTCCTCTATTTAGTCACTCCTTCCCTCTCAAAAGTGTCTTGGCTTGGAGGATGCATGATAGGGTCACCCTAGCTGTGATCCACTGAGTTCTATCAGGCCCTGGGTTGACCTTGTGCAAGAATGTATTTGAACACTTTATTGGTCATGGGTAGTTTCCAGACCTATAAAACAGTTAGTTGGGTAAAGTGATGGCTATGATACTTTCCAGTGCCCAAATATTTATGATTCTGTGATTCTATGAAAAGCACCAAGCTTTGGACTGCTTCATATTTAGCAATGAGCAGGTACACAGAGTAAAACATTTAGAGAGGCATGCTTTTCAGAACAGCCAATCCTAACTGCTTGGTGGGCAGTATTCCTGGACTCTCGTCCTCCTCCTTCAGCTCCCTGTTTCTGCCTTGAATACAAGCTCAACCCTCCATCTCTTTCATTCCATACACTTTCAACTTATGGTACCCTATTCTCCTGCATCTCTTCATACCTGACTCCTGATGCTTTTCAACTTTTTCTCAATATATATTGTTGGAATATCTTGTTTCCTCAGGACATTGCTCTCTGCAGAGTGTCAGCTAGTTATTCTGCAGAGTCAATTTGTGCAAATTTACAAAGGGTCAGTTGGATAGTATTATCCATCCTTACAGACCATTTTCATTTTTTCTAGGGGAACTTCAGATATTATGCATTAATTTGAAGGAGTAACCACAATGGAGGAATTCGTCATGCTGCTGGTGGAACGCCTTTCATGGCTCATCATTTAGGCAGCTACCTCTACCTGACTATAGATCTGGCAGGTGGTAATCATATGTTGGTGAACATAATGTATGAAGAAATGAATGAGACTGAAAATCTATTTTTACTATAATCCATTTTATTATCATTCTACACATTCCTCCTTGGAAGCCTTTATTTTTAAAGTATATTTGGCTTCCCAGTTCGAAGTGTGAGAATTTGATCATCTTTAGATTATCAGGAAAACATGGATTGTAGATATCACTCTCCCCCGCCCCTCCCACAGGCATATTGGGTGAGTAAAATAAAGGGATGTGGATATCATTCAAGTCTCTCTTGAGACTTCATGTGCACAGAGACCTACACCATTTATTGAGCCCCTTTTAAACTGCTCTTGAAAGCTAATGGTGACTTAATTGCATTCGATCATGTTAATGAAATTCTGACCTTTGACAAAAGATAGTTTTTCAGGGCTCGTGTTTTAATCTGACATGATGAAGTGGATTGCTTAGGGGCGATAATGATTCTGCTGTGTGGAGAATCCAGATGTCACGACTCACCTCTACAAACCCAGCAGAAGACCCAGCAGAAGAGCTCTGAATTCTAGTTAGTGCAAACATTCACTAAGCAAACAATAACTGGAGGCTGACTCCATAAGGTAAGAACATCCCTAATGGACTTGTCAGGATGGGTCGCCATACCACAGCAAGCTCCATGAAACTCCAGGAGCTTCAAGAACCAGTGGTGCCCAAACCAAATATAGCTGTGAGATCTGATTCAGTCCAGGATTCCTTTTTTCATTACAAATATGTGTACATCAGCAGAAAATACACTCTTAGGCTTCCAAGAATGCCTTCCTCCCACCCTGGAGTGTACATACTTCCTGTCCCTCTTCTGATACTCCTAGTTCCTCAACATTCGTCTCAAGACTTACTTGCCTTGTCCCAAGACCTCACACTTTACTTCTAGCCTGGGTCCCTCCTGTCTGCCTACCTCTGTCACACATTTCTCGTAGGGAAATTGATTTTATACTATCTGGTTGTGTTTATTAATTGTGGAGTTCTTCTCACCCCAACCATAGTAAGCTCTTTAAGGACAGGGATGGTGTCTTAAATCCCCCATGGCATCTCACACAGACACAGTGGGGGTTTCACTGAATTAGTCATGAGATGAGATATTATAAAGACACTTAAGCAGAGAAAGGAAATAGGGAAACGAAAGAAGTCACAAGACCCCCTGAAGAACCTCCAACAGTGCAGCAAAGGAACCTCTAGGTGGCTAAGCTACACTTTAGGCAGAGATAGGCCAGTGCATTCAGAGCATCCAACCTGGCTTCCTGGAGGCTCTCACACAAATTGCTACACTCACCTCCTACAGATAACTCTTACTACTCCCCTAACGGGTAAATACCAAAACATCCACCCATAGGACTATGTGTATGTGTGTACAAGAGAGAGAACGAGAGTGAGAGCAAGAGAAAAACATAGAGAGACAGAGATGGAGAGTAAGAGAAATGACAAGAAAGGATAGAAAACATCAGAAGGCTGAGATACTGAGAAGAAATAAGAGGTGAAAAGGATAGCAACAGAGAGGTGCAGCTATTTATAGTTTGCCTGTGGTCCTCTAACACCTGTCTGGCTCTGGTGCTGTTATAGCAATGCTTTATGAAGGTTATACTGCCTTAAGGAATACTGTAAGGATTTAGTTTTCCTATATAGTTGCAATATTCAAAATAAGCCTGGTAATTGGGTCATCTTATTAGCAAGCAACTATCCCTAAGGAGTTCCAAGAGCTTTCCAGTCAGTCCCTCGTCAGTCCATGTAACACACTCACAGAGTAATGAGATGGCATGGATTATGAATAATTAGTCCATTTTTATCCATTCTTCAGTGGGTTTTCATTCCAGTTGGAAACCGTCTCTCTTTTCACGGATTGGAGACTTAAGAGCAAGGTATTACGGTGGACACATTAATTTTCATTATATGTTTTCCCCCTCCTTTTTTAACTTCATATACTGCAAGAATGTCTTAGAATTTATATGGAAAAGGCAGGCAATGCCCACGCTGAATAATCCCTGAGTTCAGACCATAGGTTTCTGGTCGTGTACAGTTTCGATTATGTGGGTGCTAATTAGTCAAGGTTATGAATTCACACAGGTGAAAGAGGTCAATGTAAGGTACAGCATGAAGACAGAAAGAGAGGGCAGTGAGGGCAATGGCAAATTAGGGGAATAAAAAAGAGGGAGAAAGAGGAGGAGGAAGTCAGGCATCTATGTAGGATTCTCAGTCCAACCTCCACAGTCTCTTATGAGTGCACCACACAGCATACTTGATATTATAAAACACACTGGCAACTCTATTACCCTCAAGATCCGAGGCTTCACTTAGAAACCCCAGATCTGGAGGATGGGATGTGGGTCACAAGGCAGGGCCGAGGGGACTCCCCACAGGTCTCTCGCACTAGAATTTGGACGTCGATTCCTCCTACTTTGAGACTAAACTGCTTCTGTCACTTCAGCTAGAACTGTAGGCAAATAATTCCTGGCAGAACTTGGCCTATGGGTTGTCAGGGTTCCTATTTGATTAATTAAGCTGTCAGCATGGATGTTGTAAACACTGGATATTTTTGTTTGGAGGTTCAATGGTCATTATCTTTCCTTTGCTAGCAGGAGAGAAAAGAGAGAGCAATGGCCTCCTATTTGCCTTTTTGACAGCACTTTCTTACTTAGTAATAATCCTTCATCAGAGAACCTCACTCAGTACCACTGGTCCCGACTACAAAGTCTTTGCGGGCTCACCCTGCCATCTTCTCTCTCACTGCCCTTTCTTCAGACCCAGGGTGGAGGTGGGGCATTACCAGGGGAATATATAATAGTGGGAAAATTGATCCCATAGAAAGCTGAAGAGTCACTCATATCTAGAGTCAGGCTAAGCCAGTGCCTCAGCAAGTCTCCATTTACAGGTAGACCATCAAGGAGCTTAGAGGAGAATAAATGGATTAATCTACCAAAAAGTGTAACGAGGATTAATTTAACTATTTGATTACAAACTTCGCAATGTGTCTGGCTTCTTTTAAAGATTATTTATTTATTTATTTATTTATTTATTTTAGAGCAAAAGAGAAAGAAAGAGAAAGAAAGAGCATGAGTGGGGGGTTGGGAGGGCAGAGGGAGAGGGAGAGAGAGAATCTAAAGCAGACTCCAAGCCCAGAGTGGAGTCCAACGTGGGGCTGGATCTCAGGACCCTGAGATCATGACCTGGGTGGAAATCAAGAGTCAGATGCTTAACTGACTGAGCCACCTGGGCGCACCTGGCCTTCTTTTGTAGGGCCAAAGTGGACAGACCACTGGGCTAAGATTCTGATCGTCTAAGAGGAAGCTGGGAACAGGGGGTTTCCCCTTCCCTGCACAACCCTGGGTCAGTCACTCAATCCCTATGCACTCCGGTTTCCAGATTTTCAGTGAGGCTTATTCCTACCCTCCCTGCTTCCCAGTGTTGTTTTTGAGAATAAGAAAGTAAGAAGGTGCTTTCCTATACATTATCTCCTTTAATCCATAAATAGCTGTTAGAAGTAAATATTTTCAGGTGAGGAAATGTAACTGGGGGGATCTGTGATTCTGTTGTTGCTCTGAGTGGTGGAACGGGGACTCTCACTGGGTCTGCCTGACTCCAAACCCTCCCCAACCACTGTATTGCTTCCTGGACCCTTTATCAGAGGAGCTGTCAGCCCTGAAATGTCTATACACCCAGAAAAGGGTCAGTCACTGTGGCATAAACCTTTTCTTCAGACCATAGTGCATTACTTTACTATAGGTGAGTCTTATTTGACCATGTAAAAAAAAAAAAACCAAAAAACAAGCCACAATTGCACTAACTTTTTTGTTTTAAAGGTAAATTGTTTTTAAAAAGAGGAAAAATCATATAAAATCATGTATTGCACATTTACCCTGTCATCTATTAGTAAGATTCCTTCCCCTCCCCAAGTCTCTTACTGATGTTACTGACAACAATCTCAGCCCTCCAATTTATCTTTCATACTCTGCCACAGTAATCTAAAAGGAAAACACTTAAAGCTTTTTAATATAATCCTTTTAAGAACTCTTCCATAGAATCTTCTGGGTGTTTATAGACTAATATATAAACTTTGAATCAAGGTATATGAGGCCATCAATATGTTTCCAAGTTTTCTATCACCACTGAATTTCACATTTTTTTTCCTAGGACATCTATTTTCCCGTTGCATTGGGTCAACTCCTACTTGTTCTTTGAGATCCAGCTCTTCTTGGGGGACTCTTCCAACTAGTCCTACAGTCTAGTAGTCTACTCTCCAGTGTGCTTTCCAAGCGCTGTGCCCAAGAGATTGGCATTCAGCTCAACTTCTAGTGTCCAGGGTGTCCCTTCCAGACTCTTTGAGAGCAGAGGATGAACATGTATTAACACTCTAATCCCAACTCAGTGCTTTGCACATGAAAGGTGTTCAGTAAGAGTCTAATAAACACATTCAGAGGAAAGTTATGGTAACAGGAGCCAAACAAAAATCTGGCAAATAAATATATAAATGTAAAAAAGAAAAGTAAAGTAATCCTTTATGAAGAGAAAAGTTACTGAGTATAAGTGCCAAATTTATAGTTATTTTAATGTTGGCACAAAATCTAAAGTATCAAAGAAGAAAAAAACCAGATAATATATTAAGTTACCATACTACATAGACTACAGTATTCTGCAGAATTAAGGTAATTTGTAATAGTAGTTCAGCATCTCCTTGAGTTAGTTGTGTATTTTACTAAAGAGTATAATGAAAATAAAAATATGGTAGAGTAATGTTTGTAGTATAACAATTTTGAGAAGCGTTAGGCTAAAGAAGATTCACTTTTTGGCCCTTTGCATCCTCAGAGCCTTTAATATACTAAGGTGTGTTGGGATTCTCCAAGAAAAGGCACAAAACACAGCATGACCTAAATGCATTTGACCATGGAACTTTTTTTTTTTAAGGAGTCTTTCACAGGACACGTGTTCATAGAGAACACACTCTGAGAAACACTGTCCTAGTTTCTTAGATGCCATTATTCATCACTTCACAGAGGCTTAAAAATGAACACACTTATCATCGATGCAGACACAGAAGAAAAAATGTGAAATGACACCCCATATAAATGCTGCTTCAAAATGATGGAATGGGTAGCCTATTTTTATTAAAACACAGCATGAAATAGTGGAGAGAGCATAGGCTAAGAAATATTTCTCTATATCCTACCAGCTGCATGATTTGGGGCAAGAAATATCTCAGCAGATAAACTGTGCTCTGTCCATGAAAATCACGGATAGTGAGTTTATCTGGACCCCCTGAACCAAAAATCTATAGGGGAACAGAGGTCTCAAAGGGTCTTGGTTATGCTCTCAGATATAAGAAATAGTTCTTTGCCTTTCTCAGCTCCTGCCGCACCTGCTCACCTCCTACGTCTTTGAAAAACTTGAGGTCATCAGGCATGATGATCAGTTTCCTATCTCTCTACCTAACACATTCACATTCTCTCTTACCTCTTTCCCAACACCCTAGAGGACAGGGATTCTTCTTCTTAGACAATCCCTCATCCATGCCTCCTCTTCACCTCCTCCAGCATTCTGCCTCAGCCACCCAGCGATTCTTCTGAATCTTCAGGATTCTTCATCTACTGGCTCTGTCCCCCATGCCTCATACACATTAAAGTACCTTCAATCCTAAAACAAACGCCCAAACCAAAACACCACCTTCTCTAACCTACATTCTTCCCAAGTTACTATCCAAATTGTCTTTTTCTTTTCTTCCAAAAAAATTAGTCCACCTTTGCTATGTCCACTTTTCATTTCTCATTTACCTTCAAACCATTAAAATCTGGTTTGTCCCTGAGTAACCAGTGTCCCCATAACTGCTGAGTTCAGTGGGAAGTTCTTACGTCACTGCATCTCCTTGTTGTATTTGATAAAGCTGGTCACCCTTTCTACTTTAAACACCCAACTCTCTTGGATTTAGTGACACTGCATTCCCTGATTTCCCTTCTATTTATCTGATACATGGTCTTTGTCTCCTCCAGGGGCTCCAGCTCCTGGACTGATTCTTTAAAAGTTATTTGCTTTCAGGATTTGAGCCACAGTCTGCTTCTTACCTGATTTACTTTGTCTGAATAATTTTACCCATCTATGATGTATGAAATCAAAACTGATTCCCTAAACTTCAGAGGCCTTCTATTGGATATGTTTATCTGGAAGTCCCTCAAGTACTTCAAACTCAAAAGGCACAAAGAAAATCATATTTATGCCTCCACTATTTCACTGGTGGAGGTAGGATGCATTGTGATTAGGAGAGAATGTCAGGGTTCCAACTGGAGCCCCAGCACCCTCCAGATGTGACCTCAGGAAAGTTACTTATACCACTCCAATACTCATCTCATCTGAAAAATGGAGATGACCTTAGTCCCGTGCCCAGAGGGGTGCCCAAAGAATTAAATGGGACGTACACAGAACCCCTGCACAGTACCCAGTGTTGGTGAGTGAGTTATCAGTGAGAGCCACTATCATCATTATCCTTTCCCACACTCATCTTTTCCCCCCCAATTTCCCTGCATTCTTTATCTCATTTGGAGCCTCTATCATCATAGGCATACAACCCAGCAACCTGGGAGCTACCTGATTCTTTCCTCCCCTCTGTCTGCACAGACGACTGCCAATCACAAGTCCTGTGGATTTTGCCATCCAAATGTTCCTCAAATCCCGTCCGTCTTCTCCATTGTTACAACAGATGCCCTAATCCAGGCTCTAACTCTCTCTCCAATCTTGAACCCCCGACTGAGAATTGATAATGTCACTCTCATCCTTAAAACACATCAGAGTCTGACACCCCAGCTGGCTTTTGGGAAACTCTATTCACGAAATGAGTGAAACAGAAATATTGAAGTGTTGAGGATAATTCAATGTTTTATGTGGTTAAGAATGCAGAATATGTGCAATTGATGTCATCCTGTAATGACTGGGCTCAGGATGAACGACTTCAGTATGCCATCAGTAAGGGCTGTACTTTCAGACTCACAGGATGGCCAAGCTGGAAGGGACTTCTAGCACACACCACTGGGGGTCTACCAGCATCCGCTCTTAGTGCTCCCTGCCCCTCTCCTCTGAAGAGACTGAAAAAATAATTTCATAGCTTCTCTTACAGATAAGGGTGGCAAGTGAGACATGAATAGCTTGCTGGGGGCTTCCAGAAAAACTTTCGCTGTCCTGATGGGAGGAGCAGGTTTTGCTGAGGCCATCCCTCTCCTCTGCTTTCTGCCATAACCAGAAATATGAAGCCTGGAGCCATGGGAGCCATGGTAGGACTGAAGAAAAGGCAAGAGAATCTTCGAGGTGCTCTCCTGCACACCTTGGGTTCCTGTGATTGGGCCCAAGGAACAAGGAACTTGCTCATGAACCCTGTCATTGGCTTGGAGGGCTCACCAGGTAGGGCTGCTTTGAGAGGGATGGCTGGTAAGGGATCCAGCTCATATGTCTCTCCTCAGAATGACTCTCTCTCAACAGGGTATCAGGTAAGTAGGGGGGCACATGTCAAAGTAGAACAAAGTAACACCACAAACTTCCTGTTTTCACAGCTGCAGCTCTAGGTTAGCAAAATCTAGAATGAACACTGCTCCAGATTCCTTCCATGATTTATCATGGCTTTAGACTCAGAGGTAGAAAGACAGAAAAGGCCACACAAAGGACCAGGCACATCTTTCAGCCACACCCACCTCCTCAAACTCATTAACACATCTTACCTAATGCACAGAGATGGCTGTGCTCTGCCAGCAACTAATGAATGCAGTTATCAAAGTGCGGGGACCATCTGTAGCTCATGCGCGGAAGTCCTGGCTGAGGAAATGCACTTATTCCCTTGTTCACCTTCTCTACAATGAGGACCCAGAAAACAAGGGATAAATCTGGGGCCATCTGAGAGAATCTATTTACTTAAGTTTAAAAAGAAAGAAAGAAAAAAAACGATTTAAAGGCAGGATCATGGGGCGCCTGGGTGGCTCAGTCTGTTAAGCGTCTGCCTTTGGCTCAGGTCATGATCCAGGAGTTCTGGGATAGAACCCCACATCTGGCTCCCTCCTCCGCAGGGACTCTGCTTCTCCCTCTGCTCCTCATCCCACTTGTGCTCTCCCCCTCGCTCTCTCAAATAAGTAAATAACATCTTTAAAAAAACCAAAAAAAAATAAAGGCAGGATCATTTATAAATAAATCCTGTGGTTCTGAAGATAGTAACAAAGGAAACTCCAGTGCTTAGCACATCCCAGCTCATCTGACACAAAGTCACAGGGAAAGAGAAAGGAACAATAATAAAAACTGAATGCAAACTGCAAACAAGTAAGTGTAAGGTGACTTTTTTTCTGTGTTTTAATATAATGATAGCTTGCTCTATGCAATAGTTATATTCTTTAAATTAGTGTTATAAATTGGTCTTTATTGATAAATCTAATCCTGGTATAAACACTTCAAAAGAAATATTTGAAGAGATTCTTTATGTTTTTATTTTCTACAAAGATTCTCTTTCCTGTTTTTTAAATCATTCCTTCTACCTTCCAAGTTTCCTGAAATTGAGGTGCACCTGCATGTATGTATAAGACTCTGTGCTTCCTTTCATTTCCAGTGCACATTTGATACTCTTGTCTCTTCTCATTACAGCAATTACCTTTAAAATCCAATTTTCATGGTTTTATTCAATCCTATTGAAATAAATATTGCATTTTTTTCTTTTCTTTTTTTTTTTTAAGAAGGCTCCATGCCTGGCATGGAGCCCTGAGATCAAGACCTGAACTGAGATCAAGAGTCGGATGCTTAACCAACTGAGCCACCCAGGCGCCCCACAAATACTGCATTTTAAGAGAAATATCTCTGAGCCCCATGAATGTCCCACAGTTCTTTCTCTTCAGTCCTGGTCCTACCACCGTCATGAAGCCTCAGGCCGTCATGGCACCTCCCGAATGACATGGGGTGCACAAAGAACACTAACTGGGATAAATCCTCTATCATTGGTCTTTTAAGGCCCTTTACAAATGTGATTGATTTCTCATACACTAAAGAGTAGAATGTGGAATTATGTTATTTTTCTTTCCTTGTTTCTGCAGGAAATTTGGAAATACAAAATCCTCAAATGTAATAACACCTATTATAGGCTACACATATTGGAATACAGCTTAACTCCGAAAGTACACATTGTGGGGTCTAAGACGGATTCAGAATACGTGTTGGTTTTTAAAATATATGGATTTTTATCTCAAAGGTAAATTTGCTATGCTTCCCCTCTCCCACCTTTTCATTATAGGAACAAAAGTAATACAATGCCTTTTGTGAAAAAGAAGGGAGGACTTCACATGCTCACGGTGGTGATGCTGTGGTCATGGCCCTGACCTTCCCACTCAGGACAAAGCACCCTGCCCCAGTGGCTCACAGCTCCTACTGGGAACCCAATCTGACACTCCTCTTGTCATCTTCCCTAAGACTTCTATTATTATAACTGTTTTCTGAGTGGTCTGTGGGAAAGAGCCTCAGACCTCAATCAAGTCCACTTCAGGGACAAAGCTTTCCTCTCTCCTCTCTGCACTAAATATTTGGCTATAAAGGAGATAAAAAGTTCCTGTGTAGTTGGAGCAAACTGGGGACAGAGCTTCAAACGTGCATTTGTTGACACACGGGTAGTGATCATTGCATTACAAAGGTGTGAAGGGCATTTTAATCAAATCTAGTCCAAACAAATGTGTGTGTACACACACCCACACTGACCCAAAAGTGATAAATGAACTTAGGGGAAAAAAATACAAATAAATTTTCATCAGATTTTAAAATACTCTGGAAAATATTAGCTGTGGATTCCTTTCTCACCTGAAGTACTCATTATTAAAAAATATTAACAATAATAGTCTGCTCCCTAAAATGTAATGAAATTGTGGTTATTGCATTTCACCTAACATACAGAAATGATAATTTAGTTTTCCTTTCTCTCACCCCACAATTGGGATAGCAAACAGTTCTGTGCAAAACCCCCACATTGTACTGATGTTGTTTATTCAGCGATCTCTTTCCTCCTTTCCCATTTCCACTCTGGCTTCAGCTGATTTTCCCACATTTATGTACAAATTTGTACTGTAAATGAAAGGAATAGAAACCATATACCTCAAGTAGTTAGGGGTCAGAGATTTTTTCCTAAGGAAGTGTTGTTTATTTTTAGCTTTGATGTTATTACTCTTTATTTATATATATATATATATATATAAATGTAATATATATATAAAAATATAATATATAAATGTTATATATATATATATATTCCCACAGAGATCATAATTTTACCTAGATGCCTACATATAATCATATCATCGTCCTTGCCTTTTTTCTCTTTTCCTTACTAGCTTCCCCTTTCTTTTTGCTTCTCCCTTCCTTATTTTGGTTATTCTCCCATCTCCCACCAAGGAATGCATGTCATTACCTATGTGTGTGCTTCTTACTCTTTTCTGCACTTACAATACTCTGCAGACCTAGGCACAGACATAGTTACACACACGTAGAGAAGATCATAGATACTCCTCCATATTTCGTTTCCTCACCACTACCTCACCTGAAATCATCTGGCATAGGTCTAATTCATCCTTTTTTTAAAGTAACAATCCATTGTGTGACTATATCACAATATATTCCACCATTCCACTACTGACGGGTGTTTATTTTTATGTCACTATAACAATGCCACAGTAAATAATACCTATCTTTATAAACTAGACTTTAAATATCTTTGGTATAGATTTCCAAGAGTGGAGTTACTGCATCAAAGGCATATGTCTTTTTAATATTAACAAATACTGCCAAACTGCTTTCTAAAAAGGTTATGAAATTATACATTTATATCAGCAATGTATGTTTTTCTCAACATACATGCCAGCAACAGATATTACAGCTTTTTTCTAAATTTTTGCCCATTGGATAGAAATGACTTTGCTTGGCTTTCCCAGTCTGCTAGTGAATTTGACCATGTTTTCATATGATTACAGGTTATTTGGACTTTCTTAATTGTGAATTGTCTCTTCATATACTTTGTCTATTTTTCTATTGCTTATCTTCAGATTGTCAATTTGTAAGAGCTTTTTTTTCTATGTTAACCTTTTATCTCTGATGTATGTTCTGAATATTTTTCCAGCTCTATCTTTTATCCATTGACTTCATATGTGATATTTTTGTCATATACTTATATTTTGGTCATTTGTTCATATATATGGTCATCTGTGTATTTTGGCATATATAAAACAAATATATATACATGTAAAATAATATATATAATTATACACGTACAGATAAATATATATTAAATACAAGAATATGTTAAATGCATATACTTACATGTAATATATATATATACTAAAATACCAAGATGTAAAATACAACATCATTTAATTTATTAAAACAACAAACAAAAAAACAAAAAGCCCACATACTTTTCTTACTCCACAAAACCAACAACTACATATTAAGTAATCTTACATACTGACATTGATTTCTGGATTCTCTATTCTGTTCCACAAAACACTTCTTATAATATGTTCTGATAGATGCTTCTGATAGAAAATGCTCTTTTATTTATTTTTTCTTTGTATCATTTTCTTGCCAAGTAATTACTCTTACAAATGAACTCTTATTTTATTCAAGACAAAAAAAATCCTTCAATTGGAAATGCATTATATTTACATACTAATTTTGGGACATTTAAAAAAAATTGAGATATCATATCCAAAAACATACTTGCTTTTTCAAAGTTTTTTCACATCTCTTATTAAGATTTAATAGCTGCTTTGTGTTCTGCATCTTGTTTTTTTAATTCATTTTTATATTTCATAGTTTTAGTAACTTTTATATGTGGAATTTTTTTTCTTATTTCTATTTCTAGGTTCTCAATGCTAAAGAGAAAGGCTATTGACTTTTATGTATTTATCTTCTATCTAGCCATCTTACAAAGTTTTATTAATACTGTGCCTTTGTCCTTGAATCTGTTGGGTTTTCTATATATACAATCATAGCAGTAGCAAAATATATAATTTTATTTTTCTCAGTATTTATAGGAGATATTTCTCATTTGCTAAAATCTTTAAAGCTTAGGAAAAAAAAGAATGGCAATAGCAGGTATCTCTAATTTCTCATTATAATTAAATTAATTTTTTGCAACTTAGAATACCAAAAGTTGTTGGTTTGGGGTAAATAATTTTTACTATAATTGAGGAAATTTTTTTTTACTTTTGTTTTATTTAAAGTCTTTAAAAAAAAAAAAACAGCTGCTGAATTTAATCATGTTCCTTTCAGTGACTATTGATTTGATTGCCTGATTTTTTTCTTTTAATTTATTTATATGTAGGATTATATAGATAGTTTTCTGATATTGAGCCACCTTTGCTTTTTTGTGCATGTGTTTACTTGCTATATCTGTAAATTTCTAGGGAAATATTTACTAAAATGTGTCAAATGTTAATAACTATAATTTAAAGGGTACCAGGATCTAATTAATTTGGGAAACACCCAACCAAACAGAGTTAAATGGTACTTCCCAAAAGGAGTATAAGATTGTCAACCTACAAAAGGAGATAAGAGTACAAAGTGTTTCGTGAACTTTACTTGACTGTCTATCTTTCATGAGCCATCCTATGGGAGTAGATTAGAGCAGAACAGAGTTTGGGAAATGCTTATATGGAGATTGTATACTAAGAACTGAAAATAGTTTTAGCACGTAAGACCAATGAAATCGTGAGAGAAGAGTTGATAAATTAAAAGCCACACTATAGGATGTCAAAAACAACTGGGGAGAAATAATTAACTAACATTTGTACCAATTATACTCACTTTTATTGTACAGATTTTTACTTGGATAGGCCCAAATGTTTGGCATTATACAGATCCATCTTAGAGCATAGGGTGGTCCTGGGGCAGGATGTAGCCCCAGCTCCAGCCAATTGTCAAAATATAATTCTAGGAAGTAAACAGTTGCACCTGTATCCTTCTCTACTATGTGGCCCATGGTATCATGACTATCATAACATGATGACACAGATGGACTATCACAACATGGCTTGCCCAAGGCACTCACCAATGACATATTCCACTCTGAAGAGATCCCTTCTGGGGTCATATGGACGATTGAAGTCAATCTGGATGAAGAAAGTCTGTCCTCTACGTACAATCAGCTTGTTGTTTTCATACTTGTCAGTGTGGTGGTCCACTTTATTGGTGTCCCATCTCTCCTTGAACAGGTGAATATTTGCGACATGAAGGTAGTCTACACATAAAGAAAACAATTGAGGGACACCACTGAGTAACTTTGATACAACCATAAACTCAAAAAACAAGATTGCTTTTCCTGATTCTTTAGGTATTGAGGTAATGTGGTCTGTTGGATTAAACTCTCTACAGTGGGTTGATAGATTTAAGAGTCATTCTCTTGTGACATTCTTGCCTTCAAAGAGGATTTTAAAAGCTTTCCCCGCTGTGACCTCACTGCATACCACAAGGCACTCCCTTGGGATAGACAGAGCAGTGCTGATGATGCCTCCCACATAGGTCTAGGTACAGAGAAACTAGGACCAGAGTTCAAGTCTACACATTCCCGGGCTCATGCTGGCTTTCATCATGACTATCACCTCACTATGTCACCAATTAGGAATAAGAAAGGGATAGCCATTTCAATTTTATCTTTAAAAAGGGAGGCATTAAATCTGACAAAGCCTCAAAGGGATGTTCCAAAGGTCCAAAGTTGACCTTTAATTCAAAATTCTCCTCTTCAGGTAGGGTCAAATACCCCTCCTTCTATAATTCTAAAAGTAGATCTGGTCCCTCAAAGGTAGGAAAGAAAAGAACAGGTGTGTAGACAAAATACTGACATTTCATTGAGATAGATATAACTGTTTCCACTTTGAACACAAAGAAATAAATCTTCACATTTCCACCAATCTGGAAGTCAACCCTGGTGTGATACAAAAATCTATAGGTCTTTCCTCTGGCTTTTGGAATTGGGAGGGTAAATGTCACTTATACATTTATTTGAGACATGATAGCACTGGATAAAGGTTAGATCTCCTCCTACCTTTCTCCCATTCCTCTGCAAATGATCACTGAATATGGAGGTAACTCTGCCCATCTACAATGGTAGTTTGCAAGATCTAGTCTAGAGATAGATTTCTGCATGCACACTTAGAGTTGTAAAGGGGAATTAGGGAGAGAGGCTGGTGGGGGTACACTAGCCTTCTGCCTACCCTGACCCGGTCTGTTGCATGGTTTGCCCTCACAGCTGTGAATACAGTATACACAGAGCACAGCTGCTGAGCCTGTACTCATGCTGGAGCATCACCCGGAAAGACTCCAATGCCTTCCTTTGTGTTTACATGGGAATCCTGTGCAGGACACTTGGTCCCCTCTAGCCTCATTTTTGTCTCATAGGCAAAACCAAGAAGTTGGGCTCATTTAGATACTCTCCACTTCTAAAGTTTAGGAGTTCCTGAAACACTCTTGATTAATTCAAAGTCCAGGTAATCCTGAGTTTGAATCCCAGGTCTCTTACTTACATAGGTAAGGGATGTCACCTCACAGAAGCTGAGTTTTCTCACCTTTCAAATGAGGTGACTAATACTTTGAGAATTTCTACAAAAATTCAATTACATAACAAGACAACAGCTCTGGCATGATGCCTGGCACATAGTGGGGCCATAGGGTTACTTGTGGCTAGCTTAACTGTAACTCTGATGGAGCCATTGTATATTTTACATGATGTGGTGTTCGGTGGGCTATTCTGACTGCAACATTACAGCCCAAAGAAGTGCAAGATACAGTTCTATTTTTACCCCATTGCAGAACCCTGAACATGGTCCCCTAAAGGGCACTTTCCTTCCATTATGCTGTGGGTGGAAGATGTTTAATTCTCTAGACCTCTCTCTTCCAAGCTGCCTTTCCCCTAAGTTCTCTGGTCTTATTAAGGTCACAATCCCTAGTGTTAAGTCAGCTTCAGAAAGAGCTGGAGACTCATAAATGTCTTAGTTAAAAAGGACCTTAGCAATCAACTCATCTGGTCCTCCTTCTTAGCACGGTGCCTTTCAATAATGTTTTTGTTTTGTTTAAATGTCTAAAAACTGAATCCTCAGAAATGGGTTTAATCAGGTCTCCATTCATCAGCACCAATGGAAGGAATGCACTGATATTATAGCCTCACAGAATTTCTGAGGGCAAAGGCACTTTCTAGACCATCTGGTAGACCTGCTATGTACTGCATGAAACATCTTGGAAGCCCAAATGCTTAGGCTTTTTGTCTTCATCTGAACAGGAAACACACTATCTCACAAAACAAACAGTCCATTTTTAAACAATTTTAATTATTTGAAAAGCCCTCTTAAGATGAACTGACATTTGCTTCCTTGTAATTTTTCTAACCATGGATCTTGGTTCTGATTTCTGGATAAATATAGACTACATTTTATTCATTTCATCTGGTACTCCTTAGGTATATAAAGGCTTCTATTCCTTTGACTAAAACATTCTCCATTTCCTCAACTGTTCTTTTCCAGAATTTTAACCCTCTACTATTTTCTGGAATGCATTTCATTTTATAAATTTCCCTCTAGTTGTATTTTTCCTAGAATTAAGTACATTATTCTCTCTGTGGTATTTCCAATGAAAGACAGAGACTGCTACATCTTTCAAAACAAATAGCATATTTCTATTATTTCAGTCAAAGATATCGTTAGTATTTTGAATAGTTTTACCTTATTTTTGATTTACATTAAGCATCTGTTAAAGCAAAAACCTTTAGGGTGGGGGGATGGGTTAGCCTGGTGATGGGTATTAAAGAGGGCACATACTGCATGGAGCACTGGGTGTTATATGCAAACAATGAATCATGGAACACTACATCAAAAACTAATGATGTAATGTATGGTGATTAACATAACATAATAAAAAAATTTAAAAAAATAAAAATACATTCTGATGTCATTTCTACCAGTAGTGCATTATGATTCAATACAGATCCCTAGAAGCCAGCCATATCTATACAAAGGTTTTCTTCTTTGTAGCTCAGTTTTAAGGCTTTGCATGTATTCATATTAAATTTCATCTTATTGAATCTGGTTAATTATTCCAAGCTCTTAATATAATTGTAGACCCTAAGCATATATTCAATATATTTAATATTCTCCGCAACTTCCTGTCCTCCAGGAATTTTATGCATGTCATTTTATGTTGCCATTCAAGGCATGGATATAAATGTTGATTAGGTCACTGCCTAATAAATACAAGCTCAATAAATACACAGTGGTAGATACTAAAAAGTGAACAGATAATTATGCATAGCACCATAAGTATTCTGATAAAGCAATATAGGGTATTGGGTAGAAGAGGGTATCTGGGAGGTATAGGAAGCCTGTAACTCAGATTGAGGGAGTGGAATTAAGGAAGCTTTTTGGAGGAAGTGAGGTATATAAGCAATGGTCAGAAAGATGAACAAGTTATCCAGGTATAAAAAGGGGTGGGGAAGGATGTTTCAGGGAGAGGGGAGTGAAGACTTAGGCAACAGAGTGTCTGGTTTACTTAAGAAATTGAAAGATGATTGGTTGGCTGGAGTGTAGTAGTGGGACCACAAAGGAGGAATAGGCAGGAGCTGCTCATGCAAGCCCTGTAGACCATGTTGGGAAATGTGGACTTCCACTGCATTGGGGATCCCGTGAAAAATCTGAAATAGCAAACTGACATGTCTTTATATGTGTGTGTGTGTGTGTGCATGTGCAAATTTTAACTTTTTCTGGTGAAAGAGTAAGAAAAGGAAAGGATGGTGGCCGTGTTGGAGGCAGGAAAGTCAGTTAAGAAGCTACTGCAGCATTCCAGGTGAGGGACTGGGTGAGTCTAGTCTGCCTGCAGGTATTGAATGCACTGGTCCTGAGCACTGCCAGAATTCGCCTCATCTCATCCCACCTCCACTCCCATAATAATGTGCCCCTGAAAATGAGTATATTAGTTTTATGCCTTGGCCTCCCAAGCATCTTTGAGAAAGGGAAAAATAAAGCTGGAAAGAGAAAGTCAAGTATTTTTTAGTATCTAGTTCTCATTGGTTTTATTTTTATTGCAAATGGAAACTCTGGCTTTCTAGTTCCATGAGCCTGTCCAGTGAACCTGGTTAATGTCTAGTGAGTCTGGTTAAAGCCAGTCTATCCTCAAAGTAGTGTAATGCAGTGATACTTCGGTGGGATATTGATATGCACTGGAAGAATAAGAGTTCCATGGTTAAGCCAGTTTTGGGAAACCAAAGTCAATTAGGATACTTGAAGGATTTATGGGAGACTTTTATTGATGTAGACTATAACTCTCCTAGAGGTGTCATGTTTTCCCAACTTAAATGACTATGGGAACTATTTTTGGGGGCAATCAGTGTTTTGCAGAATATGTTCTAGGAGATGCTTCACTATTTACTAATCGTGCAACCCCAGGGAAGTTATTTAATCTCTCTTCACTTTCTTTATCTTTAAAAAGATAATAAAACACTTGCCTTAGAGGGTTAGTGTAAGCATTAGATGAAAAAAAAATGTATGTAAAGTGCTTTAGCACTATGTCTGGCACTTAGTAAATTCTAACAAATTATTTTTATTATATTAGCATTGTTACTATTAAGAGAGGAGATTAGCATAGTGGATAAGAGCATGGATTTTGGAGCCAGACTGCCTTGACTCACATCCCAGCTCTGGCACTTACTATTGCTGTGACTTAGCACAAGTTATACAAATTTCCTGTGCCTCAGTTTTATCGCCCGCAAAATGGTGGTGGTGTGGGGATTAAATGAGAGAATGCTGCATTCCCGGGGTGCCTGGGTGGCTCAGTCAGTTAGGTGTCCCACTCTTGATTTTGGTTCAGGTCATGACCTCAGTGTCAGTCAGTTAGGTGTCCCACTCTTGATTTTGGTTCAGGTCATGACCTCAGGGTCATAAGATTGAATCCCACCTTGGGCTCTGCGCTCAGCATGGAGCCTGCTTGAGATTCTCTCTTCCCTCTCCCTCTGCCCACCTCCTGCCCCCACTAGTATATGCGCTCTCTCTAAAAGAAGAAAGAAAGAAAGAAAGAAAGAAAGAAAGAAAGAAAGAAAGAAAGAAAGAAAGAAAGAAAGAAAGAAAGAAAGAAAGAAAAAGAAAAAAGAAAGAAAGAAAGAAAAAGAAAGCAAGCTTCATTCCTTGTATTCTGAGAAGACAGGCTTGCTTTTCTTTTCTTACATTTCTACAGGTGGGTGAAATAATTTTCTCCTCTTCATTCCCAGAATACATTTTTCCTTTTTTAAATAAAAATTAATTATAATTAAGCACTTTGTGTCACGTTGATATAGGTGATTTTATTTGTGGGACTGTAAGCCCTTTGAGGACAAGACCTCATCTTGTGCACCCAGGACAATGTGAAAAGAAGCCATAGCAAATATACCACTTTTCACTTTAAACAAATGTAATGCCTGAATTGGAGCTTGAGGTTGGTTTATGCATCATAAAATGGATATTCTATTTATCATAGGATTAACCATAAAGTCTTTAAATGTCATTTATCAGACAATTTCACATTTCAGGACTATATTTAGTATGTATATTGTACAGTGTTGAAGACAGTGATCTGGGGTTTTATAACATGAGGCCTCCAGCCCAGAACTTTTATTTCAGACTGGAATAAAAATGCCATGCCTTGATAGTACACAATTTATATATTGCTTATAACAAAAGGTAAGCAAGAGTACTAATAAATCCTTTTGAGTATATAAAACCTAAGCCAAAAATAGTCTACAGTGTCACAGTGAAAACAAATATATATATTTATTTTTTTCACATAAAAATATATATTAAATAATATTATTTTTTATTACATAATGATAATATATAAAATAAATGTATATTAACATATACATGAAGGATTTGTTTTAAAATAAGGCAATCTACAATGTTATAATTTTAATAACACTCCATTCCAAGTATGGAGTTTTTAAAAATGTTATTTTTTTCTAAGTGATCTTATCATTCTCTACTGCAATATCTCTCTAACAGGTCATTGCCTTCAGGAAAAAAGAAAAAAAATATCATGGAAAATTACAGTGGTACCCTATGTGGGGGAAAAACTAAGGCAATGATAAGTAAAATTTCCCTGTGTAATCTCTTAAAATAAAAGTCCATATTAAAAATAATTTAAACCAAGGAAAACATTTCATTTAAAAAATAAAACTTGAGGGATGCCTGGGTGGCTCAGTTGGTTAAGCGTCTGACTCTTAATTTTGGCTCAGGTCATGATCTCAGGGTCGTGAGATCAAGCCCTGCATTGGGCTCCACACTCAGTGTAGAGTCTGCTTGAGATTCTCCCTCTCTTTCTGTGCCTCCTTTGGCTCGTGCTCTCCCTCTCTTTCTAAATAAATGAAATCTTAAAAAAAAAATAATAAAACCTTGACCAAAACATGGAAGATTAAAAGCAACACTGAGAGTTTGAGAGTTTGAGGAGCTAATGTTCTAGACTGTAGTCAAATGGACAAGACATATGGAAGAGTAATGGGAGGGTGCTTTATCCTTTAGTGGGAGAAGGAAATGACAGCCCTATTGCCCTCCCCCTAGTGTAATCTGCTACATCTCCAGATCTGCAAGGGGGGTGAATACTAAGGAATAAGGTGAAGTCCCAATACCACCAATTAAACATTTTTTTCATTGCTCATGGACACTTACCCACAGAGCAACCTTTGTATTTGGTGTTTACAATACCTAATAATAACAAGGGCTCTACAGATGTTGGTCATAAAATATAAGCATAGATACACAAATATCATAGTTCTTTCTATTGTCCATTTTGCTTACTGTTGTCCATCTTCATGCAGTAAACACTCAGTAAACATTTATTAAGCTGGCATATTGATTTCTGCCTTTTTTTATTGGATTAACGAGACATAGTTTAGATTGAAAGAGCCTTCTCATCATCCAGGCTCCATTTGACACAAACATGAAATGAATTTGCTTCTCCCTGTCCAAGCCCAGTTCCTGGCAAAATGGAGCCACTCATTGCTAAGCTACTTTTGGGTTTGGTTTTTTGGTTTTTTGGTTTTTTTTGAGATATTGTAGCTGGGAAGTTGGCAGCTTGCTCTTTCGAAGTGACAGCTTTCAAAAAGTCTACCTAACACAATTTAGCCTAATTCCAAACACATCAGAAAATGGACTGTTAAAAAAAAAAAAAATCTCTCCTCATGAGCCAGCTGCCTCCCTGTCTTCCTACCCTTTCCCTAATATGAAAAAAAGTAGATTATTTTCTCCTTAGGTTGTAAAAATATTCTTCCGAGAATGATTATACCTGTCACAGATGGAATCTTGAAATAAGTTGAATGTTTAGGTTCATAACCTAGGAATTCCCTAGTGAATTGAAATCTCCATGCAATCTTTGGTAATATTATTACCAAACTGTAGGCATAAATACTGTCCATGAGGAAGTAGATTTGTTTATTGTTGAAACAACAGGATAAAAGTTCCTCTCTCTATTTCTCTTGGATACCCCAAATTTTAAAGTATCATTAATTAGAATGATTAAAAACATTTTCTTAAGCAGCTTACTGTTTTTTAACTGTTGCTATTCAAATGTCCTGTACCATAAAATGTAGAAGAAATGCTCAGTGGCTCAGAGGAAGCTAGAATAAGAAGTGAGACCAGTATCTTCTCCAGAGATGGAAACCTGCCTGGTTTACTTTTCCTCTCACCAGAAGTATCTCAACAGCCTCCAAATGTATTTCCTTCTCTCCATTTGCTCCTCACCATTAGAATTACCTTCATGAAACATAGTTCTGATTATGTCATTTTGCTATTTAGAATCCTTTGCAAGTCCTTCTTTATCTGCAGGAGAAAAGGTAAGGTCTCAGTGTACCTACTGTAACAGGTCCCTGCCTACTTTTCCCAAGCTCATCCCTGCCTTGTCCCCATTACTTGATATGTACTGTTCCCTCTGCTAGAAATGCTGTTCCCATGCACTTGTCTTCCTGGAAGACTCCTATTCATCCTCTAAGACCAAACTCAGATGGCCTTTCATCATAAAGCCTTCCTCACCATCTTTCCCACTGTCCCCACACCATATCATTACTTTCTCTGTTCTTTCATTGCAACTGGCATAATTTCTGTGACATTATTTGTGGCACCGAATTGCAATTATATTTTCTGTGTCTATTTCATCTAGTAGATGGAGAGCCACTTGAGGCCAGGGATTGGCTTACTCATCTTTGTGTCCTCAGAGAGAACTTAGCATACTTCCTGACACATAGGTGGCAATCATTAAATGCTTTTACACAAACTGAATGAAATGATGAATTGGTTCTATACAACATCATTTCTTCATCATACATTAAATGCCTTCCTAATTCTTTTAAAAACCCTCAATCCAGAGAGGTTTACTCTGCACAAAGGCGAGATTGAAAATTAACTAGTTAATTAATTGCTTTGGTTCTGACAGGGTGTGGGGTGGGAAGGAGGAGAGATGCTCAGAAAGGCACAAGACCCCATTAGCCTGAAAGATTCTAGATCTCTCCTGCATTTGACTTTTTAGGGATCTAGACTTGCTTTCCAGTTTGAATTCATCACATTAGATCTGCCAAATAAGGATTATAATCACTACTGCAAAGGATAACCTATGGTTAATAATGCAGAGTCAAACCAGACCAGAATATAAGGCTATCTTCCAGAACATTACATCTCCTGCTAAAATAACCTTTGAGACCAGGAAAGCTGTAGAGAGATTTCCAGAAACAACCACTAAACATTCAGAACAGTCTATTAGGAAGAGATGCAAATCCAGCAATCTGAGGAGATTTTCACATATTTTAATTGGCTACAACTAAGTTCAGAAGGGGGCATGAAGAACCCCTAAAACACATGAGGATGTCAAACATCATGACTGACTGGATGGTCCCATCTCTGGGGTCTCACTGTCACCTCAAATATTTCCATTTTTTTTTTTAAATATCATGATGCTGTATGGGAAGAGCCTCATGTGAGTTTATACATTTTGAAATGCAGGCTAAAGTCATTCTTAACCAAATATTCACAAAAGCTGTGAATTAAAGGAATCATACCCACTCAGTGTATATTATATATATATTGACTGTCACAGAAGCATTCGAAATGAAAAATCTGCCATTTATCCCTTTTCCTCCTCTTGCTTCTCTGCCTTCTCAGTCAGTTTGGAAAGAGCAGCTTGATGAAGGGACACTTTTGGAAAAAGCTTCCATTGAAACAAATGAGGAGAGTTTGACTTAGGGCTTTGTGAGCCAAAGCTGTCCTCAGACCAGGGCTCAGGGAGTTTCAAGCCTTCTTTGATGCCCCTAGGGGTCACTGCATAAACTGCAAGAAGACAGCAGCTAATCACACGTGACAGCCTTAGCAGGGGATGACTTGGGAGAAATGGATGTATTTTGTGTCAGAAAACCTGCTTTTGGCACAATAAAAGAGAAATATGAAATGTAAAGGATAAGTAGGGGCTAGTTCTTGATCACATGGTTTCTATACTGGTATTTTTCTTCTGTTCTACTCATCTAGGACTTCCCCCATGATACCTGGGTTCAGAGACCCTATCCTCATGGTATGTAGTACTTAGCTCACATGTGGGAGACAGATTAAATGAAGACATGTTTTTAAAACCTGGAACCTGCTATTAATAATAAGATTATAATGACTCTAGGCCTGATGAGTCATTCAATTCTCAAGTGATTGATTTTTCATTCATTCTACAAATAGTCATTGGACACTCATATTCCTCTGCCAGGGCCTGTAATAGGTATCCCAGAATGTTACTTGGGCTGTGGACACATATGATTGTCAAGCAAATGATGACTGATTTTTCAAAATAATCCCCCACCCGTGCCTCCAAAAATAAATACACAGAAATCAATACTCCCAGATTTTTTTTTAAATCAACCTACCTACTCAAGTTCTCTGGTAGTTTTGATTTCTTGTTAGGAACATTTTGTTCAGATTTCAGATATACAGCCCCTGTAAGCTGTTACATGTTCCCCTTAGAAACAAGTGCTCACTGGGGTGGCTCCCAACCTTGTAGGGTATGACAACTTGCACATTCTGAATCAATGAGCATTTGTTGGTCAAGTGTCTCATAGATCAGGTGTCTCATAGGCACTAGTCATTTGATCATCATGGCAACTGGGAAGTAAGTATTGCTTCCATTTTCTTGATGGAGAAACTGAGGCTCCCCTGGGTGGCAAAGTTAGTAAGTGACAAATGTGGAACCAGAACCCAATTCTTCTGAGTCCTGAACCAAGGGGCTCTTTGCTACATCTCACTGTCTCTGTTCACATTTCTCCTCACTGATCCTATGCCCCTTTCTCTTTCTGTTCTTTTTGCCCACTTCTTTCAGCACCTTGGCCCCCATTCCCCAGGGCCAAAAGTCTTCTCTGCCAGAGGAGGATTTTGCTAAAACACTGAATACATCAAGGTATAATAATTTGCTTATAATTGCTTGATAATTTGACGTCTGCATGCTTTCCAATTTTATTTGCATTCTTAGAGAAAGGAAGGAAAAGAAAAGAAAAGAAAAGAAAGGAAAAGAAAAGAAAATGATAAACCCAAGTTTGGGCAGTGAAGGAGTGAACATCAACTACTTGCTTTGACCTCAGTTTCCCCACCTTGTAACATGGGGATTTAGATGAGTTAATTAACAAGTCCTTTTTAACTCAGTTCTGTGTCTCTAATCGCAGAGTTGTAGGGAATGCAGCACCCCACTCGGAGAGAGCTCAGAACTACAAGTTCACAAGTCTGTCCAGATGCTTCCACTCAACTGAAGAAGCCCTTCTGTGAGTTCCCCCCTCCAAATTTGGATGGTACCTTAATGGATGGTACTAGATATCTCTCTGTTTTCACAGTTGGATATCAAATTGTCTAGACATGATAGTAACCCAATCAAACCTGTCTACAAGGTGCAGGCAGTTCTCTAATTTGCCGGACTTGTTAATAATCAGCATGGTTCTTTCCCTTTGCTTTCAACTGCTGATCTCTTTCTGAGGAGGTGGATTAACCACCCACCACAGGGGTGATCGTGGGCACCTGCCCCCAACAAGTGGGTGTTTACCTCCCAGTGAAACCTAGCGCACAGTACCCTCAGGAGCAGAAGTGGGCTTGCTGCATGAGTGCTACCAACAAAAAGTGGTCCATGCGAGATGCCATTCAAGGACATGTGAATGTCCCTGCTGTGACCCAAGGGAATGCTGTCTGTGTCACCAAGCCACTGCTGGCTCCTGGGCCCCATCACAGTTGACAGGGCTGAGTGGAGGTCAGCTGCTGGCTGCTACTCCCAGAGCAGGTCCCTTGGGATCATTGGAGGCGAGAGCAGGGCAAGCAGCTTGCCTCACCTGCTCACTAGGCTGTTCTGGAGAGAAATAGAGGGCTTCCATCTCCATTACTGTCAGAGTCTGGCATCTTTCACCAGCTCTGAAATTCACAGCAATGGAGGGAGGAGGGAGAGGGAAAGAGGCACAAGCCAGACAATCAAAACAGCCACAATATTTTGGAAGTGGAAACTTCCAGCTAGAGAATATTTTTAAAAGCAGAACAGCAGGGTTGGAAGAGGCATCCACTGAGCCAATGCCCTTGTTTTTTAGAGGAAGTAGCTAAGAGGTAGAAAGACAAAGTGACTTCCCTGGGATCACAAAGCTATTGAGTGGTAGAACTGGGACAAGAATCTGGATCTTGGGGCCTTTTACCACTCAAAAGAAGGCTTGGGAGTCTTTTCTTTAATACCAGACACTGGCAGGGGAGCCGCTTTTGTGGGAACCTAGTGGAGACAAAGGGTGCTGACCCAGCCAGCACCTGCAGGTAGGAGCAGGTGGGGAACCCTGTACCTTGCAGGTTGACACCTCGGGGCATCAACCCTTGCAGCTCCACAGTGGGGAGGTCATCCTCTGCCGCATTGGATGCATTGCGGGGCAGGGCTCTCCTGCCTCCAAATGCAGGCTCGGAGGTCTCAGACATTCTCAGCTAGCTTCACAGGCTCCTTGTGGGGGAGAAAGGGAGACACAGAAAAGGAATGGGAGGCGAGTTACATTTGAGACAAGGATTCAAAAATAGAGAAGCAGACATGTCTGTGTGGGGTAGCACTGAAGCAACACATTGTGAGTTTCACATAAATAAAGCTTGAGAAGTGGCAGTAAGGATTAGTCTAATGATGGAGCACAGTTCCCCAAGGACCTTGGGGAGATTTCTTGTTTGTCAAAACATATGGAAAGCAGAAGAAACAGGACTTATTTGGAGAAATAAGATTTTATTTCTTATAAAAAGCAGGGTATTTTTCCCCCCTCATTACCCCTAAAGGCAGTATTTTTGTAAGAAACATTTAATGTCATATGCCCATACATATGTCCATTTCATATAGACTTATGAAGCCCTAAGTCACTTTTAAGAACAAAGTTATCCAACCATGTCCAGATAAGTGGCATCCTCCAAAGCATTCATTTTTGCAACTTCATTCAACCAATATTTAATGAGAGCCTACTATGTGCCAGGCTGTGATCTGGGCACTTGGGATACATCAGAGAACAAAACAGAGGATTGTTGACCTAGAGAGCTTTCCGTCCAGTGAGGGCTAGGGTGGAGGCCACACTTTGCAGAGGTAAACAGAAAAGGGTGTGAGAAGGTGGCAAGTGCTTTGGAGCCAGGACCACACAGAGCAGGAGAAGGCTGATGGAATCTGGGTGGGTGAAGGGGGTACACTGCAATTTTAAATTAGGGCTATTAATAGCCTTTCTCTGAATGTATTTGGTCAGTGGTGCTAATACTGACTTTTCCCCAAGCCTGCTTCCCCTTCCTCTGGAGTTTGTACAGGCGAGGAGCCAGCTTAAACACCACACACCTCACTGTCAGGCCCCAATCAGTCGGTACTTGTTGACCAACTGACCAAATAAAGGGAGCCCTTGTTTCTGGCCCAAATGGAGCTTTTACCTTGATCACCTGGATCACCCAGTCATGACTCTTGGTTATTTGGCTCTTTTCAAAAACCAAGCACACCCTCAAAGATGAAGAGCATCCACTATAGAGGCAACCAGGGTAGACTGTTCCGGAAACATGTTGAGCAAAGGCAACACAGCTGGAGACAAGAGAACCACTTTCTAAGGTATTTGGTCTGGGAAGGAGACAGCAATGTTTGTGAGTATAAAGTCTGAATAGGTTTCTGTAAATACCTACAGACATACTTACACAAAGGCTCCAGTGAGCTAAGGGGACAGGGAGAAAGGGTTAATGATGGAGGGAAGGTAAGAAAAAGCAGTCCTCTGGAGGAAAATAAGCCGGGTGAGGAGGGGAAGGTGTAGGGGAGTACAGAGTAGAGCAGTGCGGTAGCCTGTTGGGAGAGAGAACCCAGAAAGCTGAGAGCTGGTGAGCCCCAGGTGCTTATCAGGTAAGGGGAGACTGTGCAGGTGAGTGCAGGTGGGCAGAAGCAACCCCTTCTCCACAGGTCTGGGGGCACAAGTGCTCAACTTCAGTTCTTGCATTGGGAGAGGGAAAGGGGATGCACAGGGATGCAGAGCCAAGCCAAGCAGGTGTTCTTACCTGGTCCTATATCCCTCTCTCTCTAACCTTTTGTTTCACCCCTCCATAGTCTGCTCCCCTGAAGAGAGGGGAGCTCCCTTGGGGGAGCACTCCCAGGTCCTTTATTCCCATCTGGTGGCCTTCTTGCAAGCAGCACCTTCTGGGAAGCTTGGAGTACCTGAGAAGTTCCTGCTTGGACGGAAGTGGGGCTGGGTAGGCGCTGAGATGGGGACCAGGAGAGGCAGTGGAAAAGTGGGGGCGCCTCTGACCCTTGTCCCCTATACCCGGAGCAGCCGCCTGAGGGATCGCTGGAAAACTCTAGGGCAGGGGGGCAGGCGCAGCGGGCCCCTCGGCTCCTGGGTGCAGGTTTGCCGTGAGGCCCGGCAGGAGGGGCTGCTGCTTACCTGCGGTCCCCGCCTGAGGTGCCCTAATGCAGGCTGGCTCTGTGCGGCTCAGAGGTACTTCCTCAAAAGGACGCAGGAAAAACGACAAGAAAGTTGGCTCTTAAATAACTTCCTAACAGCCCCCACCCTCCTCCCCCTCCAATCCCACAGGGTTTTCTCCTCCCCCTTCTTGACAGCTGGAGCAAACAGAGCAGCTTCTAGGACTTTCTACTTACTTCTGCCATCCTGTTGATGTTATTCTGGCATGAACCCCTCCTCCCACCCATGCCCCCTTACTCCCAAGTTCCTAGCCCTGCTTCTCCTCACCATCCCTACCTCCAGTTCTGCTGCCCCTCTCCAGCACCCCGCACACCCTGCCCCCTCCCTTTCCTCAGAGGGGCTGTAAGGGTCTTCCTCCGCAGGCAATGTCCCCCCTGGGGATTCTGAGGTTGGCTGCTTGGATGAAGGGTGGGTCTGCCCTCTGGCAGACAGGTCACAGACAGCTGTGACCATGCATAAAGCAAGAGAAATGTGTCCTTCTTGAGTCAATAAGGCTGAGGGGGGATGGTCTGCATTCTTAAAACATCCATGGGAGCCTCAGCCACCACCTAACTGCAAGACTTCCCACAGGAGGGGAGGCCCAGCCCTGGGGAAGATGAGTAAATAACTTTAAGCGTCACAAAATTAGAAAATAACTGTTTTTTTTTTTTTTTCCTGAAAACCATTTTGGTTTATCTTCAAATAACTGGAGAAATAGAAAATTTTTCTTCTATGTATATATTTTTTTCTGAGCCTTTGTATCTCTAAATACTCCTATTTTCAGACATGGCTATTTTTAACCTTCTTTACTGTCTTCAAATTTCTGACCTTGCCCCCTGATCTAATTTCAGAGAGAGAGGGGAAAAAAAAAGACACCATCGGTTAGGAATTCTCTAAATTTTCTGCTACCAATCTATGAACTTGCCTGCAAACTTACCCATATTTCTCTCTTTCTTTCTCTTACTAAAGTGGAAAAGGTTTCCAGTCACCCCTTTGTCCGTGGCCAAGTGCATGAGGCCCTGCCTTTTTGCCTGTGGTCCATGTCACCTTGTTCTCCGGGGCCTTGACATACTGCGTATCCATTCTTTCTCCTCTATCTTCAAGCTCCCACTCGGGCAGCTTCTCCCCACCAGCACTGACACAACTTCAAGGTAAGTCTCTTCAATACTAAGTTAAATCCTTCCCTGGGCCAACATGCCCCTGGCTACTGCTCCCCTCTTTCCTCTTCATTGCAAGCTTCTGCCATCTGGCATCTGCCCCCATCATTCTGTTGAAACTAGCTCAAGGTCACCAATGGTCTGTGCTAAATACAAAGGACAGGACTCTGTTCTAATTCACTTACCCTTTGGAGACACTGAACTTGCCCACTCTTGCCTTGAAGGTTTGTCCCCCTCGATTCTGGGGCATTACAACTCCTCCAGTGCTGCACACACCCCCTGGGATTAACGTGGTGTTCCCATCGTTCTCATTTCCCATCTGTATCCTGACATGTCCCAAATTTAGGTCTTTAGCCACGATCTTTTCTAGAACCTCAGATTCCCCAATGTAACTGCCTCCTAACCATCTTGGCATGCCCCAGTGATAACTCACACTCATCATGTCTAAAATGAGATGTGTAATTTCCCCTGAAAACCTGGTTCATCCCAAAAGTTCCCTGTCTCAGTGAATGCCATCACCCTAATTCTGTTGCCAAGCCAGACATGTGGTGTTGTTCTCGGCACTTCCTTCTTTTCCTCCCCTCAACTCGCAAATCCAATCCCTCAACAAACACCTTCTATTCTTCCTCTTAAATATCTCTTGAACCTACCCATCCACTCCCACTCCCACCGTGGAGGTTCAGACCACCACATCATCCTCTGTTGTCAAAATCCCCAGAACCACCTACCGCTTCCAATCTTGAGTCCTCCATCCTGTTCTCCACACTGCAGTGAGAAAGAGCTTTGAGGGGCTCAAATCTGAAATCAAATTGTTTGCACAAACTCTTCTATCACCACTTCCCTTTGCTTTTAGGAGAAATTCCAAACTTTGGTTGCCTGGGTCTCTGCAATGTCTGTCCTACTTTACCCTCCATCCCCATCTCTTTCGCTCTCTCTTGCCTTCTGCCCCCCACTCTACCCACCTCCTGCCCCCCAGCCCCTTGGGCTATGCTCCAGCCCCAGTGATTTCCCTGCTTGTACCACTTTCATCACTGCCAGAAAAACACTCCTCTCCTCTCGCCTCTTCTCACCACCAGACTGTTTCTTACTTGCTCTCCAGATCTCAGCCTAAGCTGCACACATGCCCTGCAGGGAGTTGGCCTTGTCCTGGTGCTTCTCTTACAATGCAGCCACCGTCTGTCTCCTTGTCTGTACTCCCACTAAACTGCATGAGGGTAGAGACCCCAAATGGAGTTCCCCAGGGAGAGTCTGCTGACCATTCCATTACTCAAAGTCCATCCTTTCCATATTCTTTGCTGAGTTCTAGAGAAGGACCATCCTACTCTGGTAGTTCTCCCGACAAAAATCGAGCCTGAGTGTCCAGAATTCCTAGAGACCCCCTTGCCCATGTGGGTCTGGGGAAGAATGGGGCAGCTTTGCGTCCTTCAGATTAGGTGGCACAGCTGCCAGACCCCCTGGGATTCCTGGCTGTGCTGTGCATTCAGGACAGGCTTGTCACCCTCATAACCACCACCTCTGTGCCACTTTTGGCCTGAGACTCAGTAGTTATTGTGTGACTATGCATACATGTTGTTTAGCTGTCTAACTTCCCCAAACCACTGACCCAGAAACATTAAAAACGCAATGGCTTTCCTTGTGCCTAAAACTAGTGTCAATAGGAGAGTGTCTGGGGTCACCAAGCACAGCACGTGGTTGAAGCCCAGAGATGTTACAGAGCTTTTCCTCACAGCACTGAGGCTTAGAAGTCAGAACGAAGTTTCCTGGCCATACCATGAACCTTGAGCTATGCCAAAAAAATGTGACTATTGTAGAAGCAGCTGGATGAATAGACTCTGAACTCTGCGGTGTCCTTTGTTTCTGAATGTTTCTTGCCTGGTATGGAGGTGGCAAAATACAGGTATTTAAGGAACGTTGCATGTGGGGTCCAGCTGGGAAAACAAAAACCACCTCGGATATTTTTAAAAGAGGGAACGAACACAGGGGTTTGGTTACACGGGTGCCAGAAGAGACCAGAAGCCAAAGAGGGGAAAGCAAATCAACTCAGCAATTAGCAACAGCAGGGGGGTGTGGTGTCATCACAGCACAAGGGTTGGGGTTTTGGGGTGGGGACTGGGACTGCTTGACATCTGGTCATCACCAGAAACACTGCCTGTCTGAGGTCAGGAGGGAGGGAAGAATGACTCTGGCTCTTCTCTTCCTTCCCTTTCCACTCTCCCTCCAGTGTCTCTCATTTGCTCAATCTGGTGAAAATCAGTTGATAAAGGAGTCCAGGTAACACAGTCCACAAAGCCGGTACCTCCACATCTGTTTTGAGAGGGCTTCCCAAGACCACCCCCAGGTTTGATGATTCACCAGGCTGTCATCCTCACAGCTGTGATTTATTACGGTGAAAAGATAAAAATCAAAATCAGCAAAGGACAAGGCTCATGGAGGGAAGTCCCAAGAAAGCCAGGAGCAGACTTCCAAGAGTCCCCTCCCAGTGGCATCAGACACATGCTTACATCCCCCAGCTATGAATGTGACAACACGTACGAAATGTTGCCTACCGGAGAAGCTCATTAGGGACCCAGTGCCCAGGGTTGTTATTGGAGGCTGGTCACACAGGTACTCTGCTGAGCATGTACCAAACTCCAGACTCACAGAAGGAAAGCAGGTGCTCAGCATAAACTGCATTGTCTGTCCAAACAGCGTGGGCACAGACAGCCATGTTCATCAGTTAGGGAACAGTGGGACTCCTGAAGTCCAAGTTCCCAGATGCCAGCCAAGGGCTAGCCATGCAAAGAAGACTTTCTGAGGAGGGTAGTCTCGGGTGTGCTGTGTTGACTCCTTTCTCCATATCACCCACACTGCCCACCCCCACACACCCCCAAAACAGAGTAAAGCAAGGACAAAGTGAGGAGTGGATCTCTGGGCAAACAGTTCTAGTGAGACCTGTCCCTCACTCTCCCTTCTAGACGTTGCTGTCGGGGCCATAGTAATTGCTTGGAGCAAGAGGAAACTCCAAGGGGAAGGTCCTTGATTGGGGTAATACAGGTGCCCCCACACACACTTTCCCTGGCCTCACTGGCTCAGGATGGGACCCTTGAAGAGGCGTGCATTCTCTCGGAGTGCATAAGCCCTGGCACACCTTCTCATTTCCCTGCAACTAAAGGGGCCATGATCCCTGTGTCCTGTTGGTTGAAACAGAGCTGCAATTAACCCCTCATTGCCTACACAAGGGGCAGGGCAAGAATACCTACAGCCGTCACTTAGGGATCCTGGCTCCCGTCAGAAATATGTAGCAATGTCTGGGAGCTGTAGGTGAACAGAAGGTGCATGGGATGGGAGGAAGGATTCCAAGTTATCTTACTTTGACTTGTTCAGTCTGAGTTTTCATTTCCAGGGCGTGGACACTCTTCTCTCTAGATAAACTACCATCTCTCTCCTACTTGGCAATACCCAGAAGCAGACTATTTGCTCAGGGGCTGACTTTTCCAGCAAACTCTATTTGATTTATATGCAAAACATCACATCTCAAACAAATAACAAAAAAGTCAGTCACGTCTGGACCCTGCTGGTTTTTTTCCAGTTGAAACAGACCTGGATTTTGTTGGGTTATAGATGTAGTTGGTTGCACAGGGAGTGGATATAAATAACAACAAAGTTGCCAAACCCCCCAACATAAATGACCAAAGTCCATCTCTTGGGGAAGACTGTCTCCTCCAGTGACCTTGAGTCTTAGGAACTGGGGGGGAACTTTCCACTCCAGAAGAGGTGGGGTTAGGGACAGGATAGGAAGGAGGCTGGGCGAAAAGTTTATAATCACGTTCCAGCCATCAGAGTGAACAGTCAGTAAAGGAGAGTGGGCCTCTGCATCCATTCACGTCTTTCTAGAAACCTCAGGGGAGTCTTCACAAAGTCTGACAATGACATATAAAGCCACGAGAAGGAATTTATAAAGCACCATCACAGCTGCCTCTGCAACAGGGCTTGGGTTCTGAGAAAGAACCGTTCCTCTAAAGGCTCTTTTCCCTCTTCTTTTAGGAGAGATGTAAAACCACACCAATGACAGTTCCAGATGGCAGATGCTTCTCGTTGCTTCAGCTTCCCTGGGCATGACCCTCTCTTGCCAGCGTTCTGCCATCATACTTAATCTACCTTCCCAGGAACAGCAGATTGCTGGGTTCAATCTCCTCATGGCAGGGTCCTCCATGAGGACAAATGGAGGCATGCAAGATTTAACTAATGCTCTTGTGAGCTTACAGAGAATATCTCGGTCTTTATTATTATTGTTATTTTTAATTTTGGTAAAATATACATAACATAAAATTTACTGTCTTAACCATTTTTAAGTGTGCAGTTCAACAGTGTTAAGTATATTCAGTGTTGTGCAACCAACCTTCAGAATTTCTTCATCTTGCAAAACTGAAACTCTATACCCATTAAATAATTGTGTGTGTGTGTCTATGTGAGTGTGTGTGTAAGTCTATGTGTGTGTGAGTGTGTGCCCGTCTGTGTGAGTGGGTATGTGTCTGAGTGTGTATGTAAGGGTAGTTGTGGGTGTGTGCCTAAATGTGAGTGCATTGACTTTGTGAGTGCATTTGAATGACTGTACTTGTGAGTGTGTGCCCATTTGTGTGAGTGAGTGTGTGTGCAGGGACAAGGGAGGACAGAGGAACTGCCGAGGGGGTGGCTCAGCTATGTGGACTCTTGGAGGTGGGTTTAGCTTCAGGAAACTCTCCATTGGCTTCCTAGCACCTCCTGAGTTCTGGCTGGACTTAAGGAGACTCTAAGAGCTTTTTACCCTTTAAAAGACGATAAGGGCGCCTGGGGGGCTCAGTTGGTTAAGCGACTGCCTTCAGCTCAGGTCATGATCCTGGAGTCCCTGGATCGAGTCCCGCATCAGGCTCCCTGCTCGGCAGGGGGTCTGCTTCTCCCTCTGACCCTCCCCCCCTCATGTGCTCTCTCTCATTCTCTCTCTCTCTCTCAAATAAATAAATAAAATCTTAAAAAAAAAAAAAGACAATAAAATATGACAAAAGTTACCTAGCACTAGATCTCTTACAGATGAAGGCTTTCAAACTTGAAGGGAGATTTTCTAAAATGTTGATTAATCAGAGACATCCAGAGTAGGGGAGAGATGCCCTTACGAAGCTCTAACCAGCCTCACCAGCATACAGCATGGACACATGGCAAGATCTGCTTGGCTTTCGTGATTCCTTTCCTTACTCTGGTGGTACCCAGACTCTACTCATCACAGAAGCCAAGCATGACACCCCACACCCACCTATCCTGCTTACCTCGCTTTTCAGGAGAAAAAGCATTCAGTGATAACAAAGCATTATGAAAAAAAAAAACAGCAATTAAAATAGAAACATAACAATGCATATGAACAAAATGACCAGCAGACGTGAAACCCAAGGTAATGCCACAAACTTGTTACAAACGTATTGTTTGAAAGAATAGTAGCAACTGAAAACCACCACCAACCCCCAGATAATGGGGAGGCACTACAAACAATGGCTTGCTGCATTAAGAAATCTAGAACACTAACTACCTGTGCGTGCATGTGTGCACGCTTGTGTGCTTGAGTTCAGCAGGAACCTTGCAAGTGTCCCCAAGTGCAATATGGCAGCTGGAGTTAGAATCAAGGCTTCCTCCCCTGCTACCTGTGTGACCTTGGGCAAATTACTTCCTTAATATCTCTGTACCTCAGTTCCCTCACCTGTAGAGTGTGATCATAATCGTGTTTTCCTCGCAGGTTGTGAAGGTCAAAGAAGAGGGTACGTGTGAAACACTGTGCAGCCCCTGGCAAGCAGCCAACACATTACCAATGGTGGCAGGTGTGACCTGAGCAAACCCATCCCATCCATGATGAACATTTTAACTTTTCCTAATAATTGGTATCATCTGTACTCTCTCTCATTATCAGGGAAGTGAATATTTAACTTGCTAATAATTTCAGATATTTGGGAGGAGGCCATAATCAGCATTTATCGAAGCAATTTTCAGTCAAGAAAATTCTTGAGGAGTTTCAGGAGATTGATAATTGGCAGGTTGCAATTGTGCATGCAAGGATACAAGTGGGTCTATTTCTAACTGAAGTGAATGAAAAACCTTCCAACACAAGGAAGCTGTCAAGGGAGCAGGTGTTTGTCACATAGCAATAGATAACTGAGACACGTTAGTCCAACAAGTATTTATCTAACACCTACTATTGGCGGACTGTGTGATGAATAAGAGAAGGATTTTGGTTGGAGCATGCTAAGCGAATGGACCAGCTTTTGTGTGGTCCCAGATCTCTTTGGAAGCTGGCATCCAAGTTGGTCAAAGGGCAGACCTGGCTGGGCATCTTATCAAACCCTTCTAAGGGGGCCCTGGGCAGGGGTGCCCCAGTCTATGGCAGTCACTATGCCCACGACCCCGTGTTCCCTGTCGTGGTCATACAACAGCATCTTTTTCCTTATGAGGTAAAGTACTAGAACTAGGCAAGCAAGACTATTCTGAAGGGGAGTAAAAGCAGAGATAAACACTGAAACTTGGAAACTGAAAGAGGACCTTCGCATAAAGGCAGGCCGGAAATGGAGAGGACATGATGTTCTGCTGGATCTTTCCAGCAGCAGAACTTCTGGATAATGATTTATGAATTTCCAAAGCAAGCCAAAGGCCATTGCATAATCACATGTGTGGGTGGCCAAGATCCAGCCAAAGAAGAGGGCAAGTTCTCTTTTCTTTGGTGCGCACTCGGCAATTTCTACAAGGAGGCTTGCAGTGAGGTGCAGAGTCCTTCCTGTGAATGTGTTTCTTGTTAGTGCATTTCTGTGATCACAATGGTAACAAGAAGTTGTTAAAGTAGCATCTGAAATATTAGCTGTACCATATGGACGTATATCATGATCCACCGAAAATATTTCCCACAACTTATTTTTATCTTAAATAAAAACAATTTATATATATACACACTCATGCAGTCCAGCCTCCACGTGGAGGGATCATTTGGAGGGGCCACATGGAGAGCTAGAGGCCCTGAGACTACGTGGGACGAAAGACGAGCCCGGCTGTCCCAGTGTCCTAACTGAATCCAGCCTTCACCTGTCTCTGACAGTTCACCACCTACAAGAGTGAGCCATCTTGAAAATGCGTCCTCTGGCCCCAGGCAAGCAATACCAGCGGATGCCATGTGGAAGAGAGACAAGCTACTCTGCTGAGCCTTGCCAAAATAATAAAATTTTGAGCAATCAAATAAAGTGGCTGGTATTTCAATCCAATAAGCTTTGGGATAGTTTGTTAGTTTGTTACATAGCAATAGATAACTGTGACACATCAGTCCAACAAGTATTTATCTAACACCTACTATTGGCGGACTGTGTGATGAATAAGAAATGTCACCTTTAATGCATACACTCCAGATGGGGAAAGTATATTAAAAGCTAGTCTTTTGGAATTTAGTCAACAAGTCTGTTTCAAAGATTTCATAGACTTCCAAATTTCATAGACTTTTTTTTTTCACTCCCAACACAACTGTCTTTCACGTGGACCTAATCTGCCCTATAAAATATATTCAAAATATGTGTTGATTAATTAATGAATTAAAGTCAGTAGACTATCTGATCAATGAAAGCAATATGGGTTGCTGACAAAAAATGGGAAGTAAGGGTTTTCAGCAAATTATGTGTGAAGAGCCAGTTTTACTTTGTTTCTTGCCTTAAACAGTCAGCCACTCAATTAAAGTTGGGTTTCCAAATCAGAGAGCCACATAAAAGGAAGCTCCAAATAACTGCAAGGGTAAATAATGATTTGTGTTTCCTAAAATGCTTCACTCATACATAGTAATCCTTATTTAAGTCATAGGTGTTCAGTCCCTTTCCCCATAACCAGCTGCCCGTTTACATTCTACCCCGCCGCCGACTTTCTTCGAGCCATTTATCCCATGGCTTTTATGTCCATCCAATCAAAATTATTTTAATCACAGAGAGAGGACCGAGGGAAGCACAGGGAAGTCTTATGCCACAAGACCTGGGAACCCGTTATGCATACCTGGCAACAACTGTCCATCCCTAATCTGACATATAGAGAGGGTACCATACACCTTCTGGAGGCCGAGTTTGGAAATACTGGGACAGACACTTGGTATCCATGAATGGTGATAAATCTACTCAATACCCTGACCCATTTCTGCCAACCTCTTCCCTCCCTGCTTGCACTGCTTTCAACCATATACACTTGAAAACTTCAGGCAAGATCTCATTTTGAGAGGGAGATGGTGCTACAGGAAAAGAAAAATAAAGTATGTCATAGACGAACACAGTCAAGCTAATTAAATCAACTTGAGACTAACATGGCATGATTTCTTTCAAGTCTTTTCTCCCGTGAGAGTACTAATTTACATAGTTTTCCATAGTACTAAATTCTCTATGTGTATATATATATGAATGTGTTTCTTGTTAGTGCATTAGACATATATATATATAATTTATTATTACTGCACATATTTTAATTTCCATATAGATATAATCCTTTTATTATGTAGGAATTCTACAATATATATGTGCTATATTTGCATACATAAAAAGCATATATGTTTATATATACATAAAACATATATATGTATTTATGTATAGACATAATGGGTGTCACAGGGTTGAACAGCCTAGAGAAAGATACGGAAATTAGAAATTATTTTGATTTTTAACATTTCCCTGCAAAATGATTTCTTTTTTTTTTTTTAAGATTTACTTATTTATTTGAGAGAGAGGGGGTAGCAGAGGGGCAAAGGGAGTGGGAGAGAATCCCAAGCAGACTCCATGCTGAGCACGGAGCCCAACTCGAGGCTCGATCTCATGACCCTGAGATCATGACCTGAGCCAAAACCAAGAGTCGGACACTCAACCGACTGCACCACCCAGGCACCCCGCCTTCAAAATATCTTCACCTAAAAAGGCAGTTGTATCTTCTCTCACTCCTTAAATCGGGATTGATTATAGAAAACACAGTTGTGGGCGCCTGGGTGGCTCAGTTGGTTAAGCGACTGCCTTCGGCTCGGGTCATGATCCTGGAGTCCCGGGATCGAGTCCCATATCGGGCTCCCTGCCCAGCAGGGAGTCTGCTTCTCCCCCTCCCGCTCCCCCCTCTTGTGCTCTCTCTCTCTCATTCTCTCTCTCAAATAAATAAATAAAATCTTTAAAAAAAAAAAAAAAAGAAAACACAGTTGTGATTTATTGCACAATACTAATAACTTCTAGTTGCCAGTAACTTACACCATACAAAGCATTTTCATGACTGCTATTTAAGTCTCAGAACAACCCTCTGCAGGATCTCTGAACACAAATAAGGAAACTGAGGCTTGACAAGGGGAAGGGACTTGTTCATAATTACACAGCTGCTAAGTTACACATCTGGGACTTGAATGAAAGTTTTGTTTTTTTAAGTCAAATTCAGTGTCAGCTAAAATACAATTTTGCCAAGCTACTCTCTCTCTCTTAGTTAAAATTTCCCTTCAAACCTACATGTTCCAAGGTCCTTGTAGAGTTGGACTCCTGCTATTCCTGGAAGACAATTGATTACAACTCTCCAAATCCTCTGAGTGGTAACATAGGCAAGTAGCCACCTGCCCAGTGGTTTTTAAGTAGAGTGAGTAGGAGACAATAAAGTAAGGCGACTAGTCTGTACCTAGTGGATGCCATCCCTGTGGGTGGGGCACCTCTGAGACACTGCAGGGACTAGACTTGGGTCCCCTCGAGCCTGACCGCAAAACCCAGAGTTCAGTGATAACTGAAACTCTATGCCTCTTAAGTAACATTTCCTGCAGGAATACAGAAGCGGAATGCTTACCTGAAGGAAGAACTCCACTAGGAAGACAGGTCAAAACAGAACTAAACCAAGTGTGCAGCAGGGTGGACCCGAGCACTGACCTTTCACCAACTTTCTCCCTCATTATAGTAAAAATCACGCCCAGAGGTGGATATTTAACATTGGTAATGAGACATGTGATGCAAAGAAATATGACCTTTAAGTGCACAAGGCGCTAGGAAGTCTCCACCTCTACACGCTTAAACGTTACTTCTTTCCCACCTCCGTCCCTTTAAAAACTTTCCCAGCCTTTGTTCTGAGAGCCAGCCTGAAGGACTGTTTACCCTGTTCTGTCTCCCATGTGCTGGAGTACAAGCCCCAGTAAAGCCTTGCCTGAACTCCCATTTGGCCTCTAGTCAATTTCTATTGCTTAGAATGCCCACAAACCCAAGCTGGTCACACCTCTACCCCATCCTTGTTTGTCAACACACTGCAATAAACGATAGCTTTTATTGGACATCTGAATGGGCCAGGGATTCTGCTAGTTGTTGTAGGGGATTCAGCAGTGAGCAAGAGAGATTGGCCTTTTCCTCAAGGGCTTATAGTCAGTGCCTATGCTCATCAATGAAGGAAAAGAGCAACATGTATCAACCATCCTGGACACTTTAACCTTGATACTCCCACCCTTGAGAGCTCTTTCCCGTGGCTCAGCTTTATGGAATTGTGTTCATTGTATTCTGGACCACCTTGGTTCCCCACAGCAAGTTAGAACCACCCAGTACATCGACCATTAGGATCCTTGCTCCAACCCTCACTGCTTCTTCTCTAAGCTAATGATGCCTTCCAGCACAGGCAGGAAATGTGACAGAAGAACTTCCCAGTCTAACAAATGATAGCAGAAAATGCTTCCGTGGCTGGGACTTGGCGATCAAAGTGCATCGCATGTGTTCATCAGCTGTAGTTCAGATGGTTTCTATTTTACTCTGCATTAATTTTTTATGAAATCTCTCTAGGACCCAGGGGACCCATAATTGGCTTTTAGTTCTTTATTCTGCGCGTCCTGTCTAATTGCCGAGATGGTTCCATGATAAGACTTACATTTTAAGGTGGCTTTATGTATTTACCAGCCTTCCCATCTGCAGGCAAGCTCACATTGCTGTGTGGAATGTTAATCACATTTTTCTTTTGGTGGTGGGATGGAGGAATTATTGGGCTATTTATATATTTTGTTTTTATTATCATTTTTTCCCATCAGTGGCATTATGTACAGAGCATTGCCAACAACAAACCTCAGACTCTATCTTCTAATTTGTTCGATTTTTAGAAAGATTTTATTTATTTATTTGAGAGAGAGAGAGAGAGCATGTGCACGAGCAGCGGGGAGGGGCAGAGGGAGAAGCAGACTCCCTGCTAAGAGGGGAGCCCGACAGGGGGCTTGATCCCAGGACCCCAAAGATCATGACCTGACCTGAAGGCAGACACTTAAGAGACTGAGCCACCCAGGCGCCCCTTCAGTTTGATTCTTAAGGAGCGTATGAAATCTATGCAGTAGAAGCAAGACCTGTTTCAAAGGAAGCCTGCTCTTTGTAGGAAACATGCTCATATGGTTAGGTGTGTATGATACGAGGCCTGTGGGGCCCAAAGGGTGTCTTCACTCCCCTTTGGAGCAGCAGTCCTGATTTTGTATTAGATTGTCTCTGGATCCTTTAGTGCAGCCAGCTAGTGGCTCTCACAGCCTGTCCCTGGCCTACCTTGCACCCCCATTATGAAAGGACCTCATAGATTATTTAGAAAACACTATCCTATATAAATGAGAAGAGAGGCCCGGAGAGTTGCTTGTTGCCAAGGGTCTCCATGCAAGGCTAGGACTACAATCTCTGGCTCTAATTTCCGGTGTTCTTTTTCTTATCAACATCATATACTTCCTGAAAACTAAGAAGAAAAAAAGTGGTCATCCGGTCAAAGTTCCTTAAAGGGAAGCTAACAGAGGTATACAGGATCTGCCTCATGCCACTGATTTTCTTCCAGTTGTGACTGTAGCTACACACCTTGGCAGACTGCATGCGAGAGTCCCCTGAAACGCAATTTCACATCCTTGACTTCTCCCGTTGCTTTCAAATTTTTTACCCACTCTAGATTTTGCATTAGGAGTGATGTTTGCGGAGAAAGAAAAAGATTTCATTTTTGGCACTTTTGCCTCGATGGCACTTTTCCCAGTCTCCTGATTGCTTCACATGGCAAGAGTACCTTGGATTTGTGTGGGAGAGATCCCCTGTTTTGTGCTCTGGCAGCTCCAAGCTCCTGAGACTTCATTCGCTGGAGTGCCTGGCTTTTGATACGGCCCCTGGTTAGAAACCGTGCTCTCCAGGGCCATTAGCCTTCTTTCTTCTGCAAAACTTCCCATCTAGGAGGCAGCTTCGGCACCACTGTTAAGTGTGAATTTGCTAGAATTTAACTCATCATCGCAGACCATAAAAACCTCTGCTCCTTTAAGTCTCTCAAGTGTGTGAAAGCTGAATGCATGGGTAGGAGCTGCCTATCAATGTGTGTTTTGCCCTGTGTTCTCGGGGCAAAGAGGTATTGTTCAGCGGCATTTCTTCAGTTCTTGAAGGTGGAAGGCAGTGCTTCTGTTAGAAGCTTTGCTTCCTTCAAAGGGAAGCAATCAATGCAATTCTGCAAGTATGCTCTGAACCCTTCCTAGGACCTAAGAACAGTGCCAGAGGCTGCAGGACGGTGACCCTCACTCAAATGCTGGTGTGCAGGAGAATCATTGGGAGAGCTTCTGATTAGATAGGTCTGGGACAAGCTCCAATTCATTTGTTTCTGAAAAGTGCCAAGGGATGCTGATGTGGTCTGTGGACCCTACTTTGAATTTCCCAGCTGTGAGAGACCCTTAATGAATTTCTAGGGTTTTGTGAAAAGACAGTCAGATACTCAAATTAGATAATGAGACAAGACATAACGCAGGACCAAATAACCCAAGCTCCCAAATGTACATCAGAGAGAGGGAATGTCAAGGGCCTTCAGGAGGTGATGGAAACAGTGTGGACCAGAAACATTAGACTAGTTAGTTGCCACTAGTCTGTGGTAGGAGTTGGGAGGTGGCAGGGTTTTGAAGAAAGGGCATGATATGGATGGGTGGAGGAGAGGGGAAAGCTCTCTGGGAGAGGAAAATAAAAGTGATATTTGGGGTGCCTGGGTGGCTCAGTTGGTTGAGCGTCTGACTCTGGGTTTTGGCTCAAGTCATGATCTCATGGGTCATGAACCCATGGGTTCTGAGATCGAGCCCCGTGTCAGGCTCATAGGTCAGCAGGGAGTCTGCTTGAAGATTCTTTCCCTCTGCCCGCCCCCTTCTCTCAAGTAAATAAATAAATCTTAAAAAAGGTGATATTTAATGATAATAAAGGTGATTATATAATCGAGAGTTTGCGCTGAGAGTTGATGAGATTAGTTTTGCAGAGTACATAGTGTTAAAAAGAAGACCACAAACCCAAAATGGTGTCACTTAGGTTAAGGGCCCAAGTCAGTAAACCAAGATTTATTAATACCTAACCTGACTTCAGTTTCACCCCCACACCCTTGAAATGGAACCTTTAACCAGCTAATATGGGAATTTTCTGCTCGGCACAGGTAATTTATTGATAAGCCCTTTCCTTCCCCTTAGGAGGGAGACTTGCCTAAAACAATGGATTCTTTGCTAATAATTTCCTTTTTTCCACTCCCTCTCTACCTATAAAAATCTTTCCTTTTCTGTAGCCCTTTGGAGTTCCCCTCTACTTACTTGCTAGGTGGGATGCTGCCAGATTTGTGAATTGGTTAATAAGGCCAACTAGATCTTTAAAATTTACTTGGTTGAATTTTTGTTATTTAACAGATTTGGTGGCAGCAAAGGGATTCAAAGTGAACTTCCAGCAGCATTTGGGGGCAAAAAGAAACACAGTACCCCTGAACCCTTTGAGTTCACTGCGTTTCTCGCCATTTCTGAGGGCTGAGGGTGAGTTCCTCTAGGTTCTGAGTTCTGCTCTTTTTCATTCTATTTCCCAATTTAATCAGCTTTCCTTTATAGAGCAGGTCAGTTGGGCTAGCAGACAGTTATGCCTGGAGCCCAATAGAACTGGCATGTTTGCTCAGAGTCCACTTGAACTGGCAGTTTTGCCCAGGGCCCAACTGAGCTGGCAGAAGGGTCTGCCCAGAGCCAAGCCCCTAGCCTTTCAGACCACAATTCCCGGATGGAAAACATCAGCAAGTTTCCACGGGAATTGGTGGTGGTGTGTGCAGACCCTCCTGTGGCCAGAGCACAGTCACATTGCTTGGTTACTGCCGATGCATGAAAGTGCACGTTTTCGTTGGTCTTGTTTTGTGTATATAAAGACTGTTGCGGGGGGGATCTCAGAGGCCCAAAAGCCATGAAAAATGGTGGGCATGGGTAGAGTATTTAAAGGCTATTAGAGTGCTTGCTATGTCGAGTGTCAAGGTTAGATTGACACTACATCACCACCAACCTCAAGAAAGCTTCCGTGCAATGAAGTTCACTATAAAACATGCACAATCCCCCACCCTGCAGCATATCCCTTTTAGGTAATAGTTCAGCTCTTAGAAACTCAAAGTCTTAGCTAATGGGATCCTTAGATCCTTGACACTAGAGTCAAGCATACCATCTTGTTGCATACCTGCTTATTTTATGTCTAAGGAATATATATAGTCCCAGAAGTTATACATTTCTAGCAAAACCAGCAAAAATCCTACTAAGCTTGTTTCATGTCCTGAGGAACTTGGCTTGGTAACTATCAGATTGGGGGCCCCAAAATGAGGCCAAACAGAAATGTGAGTCGCACCCCATTTGCAGCTAGATATAGCTGGACAGACATGAGGGTTCACTCTATTTGTGGCCGGTTCCTACCAAACTGCTGCCAGCCCTCAGGAGAATTACAACCTAGCAATACAGTGGTCATTATGGGGAATGATCAGATCATTTAAGAAGCACACTTGAAAGCAAGGATTCCCAAATTAAACAGAATGGGATACCTGTTTTAATTGGCAAGCTGAAGCTTCCAAAAGGTTTCAAAGTTTTAAAGTAGTTTCATTGCAAAAGGCTAATAAAAAATTAAAGAAGTAAAAAAGTACCTAAAACAGAAGACTATAAGGCTGCCATACCTCCTACTGTTCTCCTTTCCTTGAGTACTCATTCTGCTGATCCTCTGTCTCAATTATTTTTCCACTCTGAAAAGACTACAAAACTGAAAACCAAAGTCGGCCAACTTAATGGCCTTACAGACACCCCCATATCTACCTTAAAGGGTCCCCATATGGGCTCCTCCGAGCATTGCAGAAATAGAGGGATTTTCTGGGAAACTGCTGTTATTCCCTTAAACAGCCAAGGGGAGGGGAACCTTTGGAACATACCAGAACCTCCAGAGGGGATCCTGGAAAAACTGGCAGAAGCCAGCAAAGGGTGAAAAATCTTACCAGAATTAGCGCTTCCATATCTCTGTCTGTAGTGCCCACTGGAGAGAGGAAAATAAAATTTCACGTCCCTGGGGGGCGGAGCAAGATGGCGGAGGAGTAGGAGACCTGGATTTCATCTGGTCTCAGGAATTCAGCTGGATAGGGATCAAACCATTCGGAACACCTACAAACTCAACAGGAGATCGAAGAAAAGAAGAGCAACAACTCTCTCATCAGAAAAGCGACCACTTTCTGGAAGGTAGGACGTGCGGAGAAGTGAATCCGAGGAGATATTCGGGAGGATAGACGGCGGGGGAGGGGCCTCCGGCGGCCGCTTCTGGCAAGTGATAGAACCACAGAGCACAAAATCGGAACTTTTAAAAGTCTGCCCCGCTGAGGGACGTCACTCTGGTGGCTAAGCGGGGGGTGGAATCCTCCGGGACAGTGTGGTCTCAGGACCCTCGGGGTCACAGAAAGACCGGGAGTGCCTGAGTGTGGCAGAGCTCCCAGGTAACGGAGCAGGGAAGCCGGCTGCAGAGGCGGAGCCCAGGCGGGGGCTCTCAGCTCGGGGTTGCCATAAACAGTGATGTGCGGCACAGTCGGGCCCCTGCTCCTCCAGCAGGGACCCAACAAGAGGCAGATCCGGGGAGACTCACCTTCCTCCCCCGGGAGGAGCCGCGCAGGAGCGCACCGCAGGGATCTGCTGGGTTTGGAGACTCCACCCGGGTCGGGTGCCAGAGATAGAAACGCGCGGTCACAGGCCGGGTGAGCACGGAGTGCGGCCGGAGACCGGGGAGTCGGGAGTGACTGACGGCTTTTCTCTGGGGGCTCACTGAGGAGCGGGGCCCCGAGTTCTCAGCTCCTCCGGGGCAGAGATTGGGAGGCCGCCATTTTCACTCTCGGCCTCCAAAGCTGTACGGAAAGCTCGCAGGGAACAAAAGCCCCGGAGAGCAAACCCGAGCAGATTACTTAGCCGGGAGGGGGCAAGGGCGGGGCAATTCCGCCTCCGGCAGAGACATTTGGAAACCACGGCAACAGGCCCCTCCCCAGAAGATCAGCAAGAACAGCCAGCCAAGACCAAGTTTACCGATCAATGAGAACAGCAGAACTCCAGCGCTAGGGGAATACAGCACATAGAATTCATGGCTATTTTCCCATGATTCTTTAGTCTTTCAAAGTTAATTTTTTTTAACTGTCTTTTTTTTTATTGTTCTTTGTCCCTTTTTCAACCAACATCTTATCAATCACTTTTTTAAAAGCCATTTTTATTTTTCATTTTTAGGGTCATATTCTATCCCTTCATAGTAGTTACCCTAAATCTCTAGCATATGGCTTTGTTCTAGTCTCCTGCCTGATCACATTCTCTCCCATTTTTTTTTTTAAATCCTCTTCTTTCTTTTTTCAAACAACTTCTTATCAATTCCTTTTATAAAGTCTTTTATAATTTTCATCTTTACAGTCATATTCCATCCCTTCATCGTATTAACCCTTATTTTTGTACATATGTAAGTTTTTCTTTCTTTAAAATTTTGGGAGGCACTTTCTTCTAACAGACCAAAATACACCCCAAATCTAGTGTGTGGCACTGATCTATGCACCAGCTTGATCATATTTGATCATATTCTGTTTTTTTTGTTTTGTTCTGTTTTTGTTTGTTTTTATCTTTCTGTTTTTCTTTTTTTCTCTTTTTCTTTTTTCTTTCTTTCCTTTTCTTTTCCCCTGGTTTCAGGTCTTTTCTGATTTGTGTAGAGTATATTTTCTGGGGACGTTGTTACCCTGTTAGCATTTTGTTCTCTCATTCATCTATTCTCCTCTGGACAAAATGACAAGACGGAAAAAATCACCTCAACAAAAAGAAAAAGAGGCAGTACCAACTTCCAGGGACCTAGTCAATACGGACATTAGTACAATGTTGCAACTAGAGTTCAGAATGATGATTTTAAAGATACTGGCTGGGCTTGAAGAAAGCATGGAAGTTATTAGAGAAACCTGTTCTGGAGAAATAAAAGAACTAAAATCTAACCAAGTTGAAATCAAAAAGGCTATTAATGAGGTGCAATAAAAATGGAGCCTCTAACTGCTAGGATAAATGAGGCAGAAGAGAGAATTGGCAATATAGAAGACTAAATGATGGAAAATAAAGAAGCTGAGAAAAAGAGAGATAAACAACAACTGGATCACAAGGGCAGAACTCAAGAGATAAGTGATACCATAAGACAAAACAACATTAGAATAATTGGGATCCCAGAAGAAGAGATGAGCAGAAGGTATATTGGAGCAAATTATACCAGAGAACTTCCCTAATTTGGGGGAAGAAACAGGCATCAAAATCCAGGAGGCACAGAGAACCCCTCTCAAAATCAATAAAAATAGGTCAACACCCCGACATCTAATAGTAAAACTTAAGAGTCTCAGAGACAAAGAGAAAATCCTGAAAGCAGCTCGGGAGAAGAGATATGTAACCTACAATGGTAGAAACATTAGATTGGCAACAGACCTATCCACAGAGATCTGGCAGGCCAGAAAGGACTGGCAGGATATATTCAGAGCACTAAATGAGGAAACTATGCAGCCAAGAATACTCTATCCAGCTAGGCTGTCATTGAAAATTGAAGGAGAGATAAAAAGCTTCCAAGACAAACAAAAACTAAAAGAATTTGCAAACATGAAACCAGCCCTACAAGAAATATTGAAAGGGGTCCTCTAAGCAAAGAGAGAGCCTAAAAGCAACATAGACCAGAAAGGAACACAGACAATATACAGTAACAGTCACCTTACAGGCAATACAATGGCACTAAATTCCTATCTTTCAATAGTTTCCCTGAATGTAAATGGGCTAAATGCCCCAATCAAAAGACATAGGCTATCAGACTGGATAAAAACACAAGACCCATCAATATGCTGTCTGCAAGAGACTCATTTTAGACCCAAAGATACCCCCAGATTGAAAGTGAAGGGGTGGAAAACCATTTACCATGCTAATGGACACCAAAAGAAAGCTGGGGTGGCAATCCTTATATCAGACAAATTAGATTTTAAACCAAAGACTGTAATAAGAGATGAGGAAGGACATTATATCCTACTTAAAGGGTCTATCCAACAAGAAGATCTAACATTTGTAAATATCTATGCCCCTAACATGGGAGCAGCCAATTATATAAGCCAATTAATAACAAAAGCAAAGAAACACATCGACAACAATACAATAATAGTGGGGCACTTTAACACCCCCAACACGGAAATGGACAGATCGTCTAAGCAAAAGACCAACAAGGAAATAAAGACTTTAAATGACACACTGGACCAAATGGACTTCACAGACATATTCAGAACATTCCATCCCAAAGCAACAGAATACACATTCTTCTCTAGTGCTCATGGAACATTCTCCAGAACAGATCACATCCTAGGTCACAAATCTGGTTTCAAATTGTACCAAAAGATTGGGATCATTCCCTGCCTATTTTCAGACCACAATGCTTTGAAACTAGAACTCAATCACAAGAAGAAAGTCGGAAAGAACTCAAATACATGGAGGCTAAAGAGCATCCTACTAAAGAATGAATGGGTCAACCAGGAAATTAAAGAAGAATTTAAGAAATTCATGGAAACAAATGAAAATGAAAACACAACTATTCAAAATCTTTGGGATACAACAAAGGCAGTCCTAAGAGGAAAGTATATAGCAATACAAGCCTTTCTCAAGAAACAAGAAAGGTCTTAAATAGATAACCTAACCCTACACCTAAAGGAGCTAGAGAAAAAACAGGAAATAAAGCCTAAACCCAGCAGGAGAAGAGAAATAATAAAGATCAGAGCAGAAATCAATGAAATAGAAACCAAAAGAACAGTAGAACAGATCAAGGAAACAAGGAGCTGGATCTTTGAAAGAATTAACAAGATTGATAAACCCCTGGCCAGAATTATCAAAAAGAAAAGAGAAATGACCCAAATCAATAAAATCATGAATGAAAGAGGAGAGATCACAACCAACACCAAAGAAATACAAATGATTATAAGAACATATTATGAGCAACTATATGCCACCAAATTAGATAATCTGGAAAAAATGGATGCATTCCTAGAGATGTATCAACTACCAAAACTGAACCAGGAAGAAATAGAAAACCTGAACAGACCTATAACCACTAAGGAAATTGAAGCAGTCATCAAAAATCTCCCAAAAAACAAAAGCCCAGGGCCAGATGGCCTCCCAGGGGAATTCTACCAAACATTTCAAGAAGAATTCATACCTATTCTTCTGAAACTGTTCCAAAAAATAGAAATGGAAGGAAAACTTCCAAACTTGTTTTATGAGGCCACCATTACCTTGATCCCCAAACCAGACAAAGACCCCATCAAAAAGGAGAATTACAGACCAATATCCTTGATGAACACGGATGCAAAATTTCTCAAAATACTAGCCAATAGGATCCAACAGTACCTTAAAAGGATTATTCACCACGACCAAGTGGGATTTATCCCTGGGATGCAAGGTTGGTTCAACATCCACAAATCAATCAATGTGATATAATACATTAACAAAAGAAAGAACAAGAATCATATGATCCTCTCAATAGATGCAGAAAAAGCATTTGACAAAGTACAGCATCCTTTCTTGATCAAAACTCTTCAGAGTATAGGCATAGAGGGTACATACCTCAATATCATAAAAGCCATGTATGAAAAACCCACAGCAAATATCATTCTCAATGGGGAAAAACTGAGAGCTTTCCCCCTAAGGTCAGGAACACGGCAGGGATGTCCACTATCACCACTGCTATTCAACATAGTATTAGAAGTCCTAGCCACAGCAATCAGAAAACAAAAAGAAATCAAAGGCATCCAAATTGGCAAAGAAGAAGTCAAACTCTCACTCTTTGCAGATGATATGATACTTTATGTGGAAAGACTCCACCCCAAAACTGCTTGAACTCATACAGGAATTCAGTAAAGTGGCAGGATATAAAATCAATGCACAGAAGTCAGTGGCATTCCTATACACCAACAACAAGACAGAAGAAAGAGAAATTAAGGCGTCGATCCCATTTACAATTGCACCCAAAACCATAAGATACCTAGGCATAAATCTAACCAAAGACGCAAAGAATCTGTACTCAGAAAACTATAAAATGCTCACGAAAGAAATTGAGGAAGACACAAAGAAATGGGAATACATTCCATGCTCAGGGATTGGAAGAACAAGTATTGTGAAGATGTCAATGCTACCTAGAGAAATCTACACATTCAATGCAATTCCCATCAAAATACCATCCACTTTTTTCAAAGAAATGGAACAAATAATCTTAAAATTTGTATGGAACCAGAAAAGACCCTGAATAGCCCAAAGAATGTTGAAAAAGAAGAGCAAAGCTGGTGGCATCACAATTCCGGACTTCCAGCTCTATTACAAAGCTGTCATCATCAAGACAGTATGGTACTGGCACAAAAACAGACACATAGATCAATGGAACAGAATCGAGAGCCCAGAAATGGACCCTCAACTCTATGGTCAACTAATCTTCGACAAAGCAAGAAAGAATGTCCAATGGAAAAAAGACAGTCTCTTCAACAAATGGTGTTGGGAAAATTGGACAGCCACATGCAGAAGAATGAAACTGGACCATTTCCTTACACCACACACAAAAATAGACTCAAAATGGTTGAAAGATCTAAATGTGAGATAGGAGTCCATCAACATCCTAAAGGAGAACACAGGCAGCAACCTCTTCGACCTCAGCCGCAGCAACTTCTTCCTAGAAACATCGCCAAAGGCAAGGGAAGCAAGGGCAAAAATGAACCATTGCGACCTCATCAAGATAAAAAGCTTTTGCACAGCAATAGAAACAGTCAAGAAAACCAAAAGACAACTGACAGAATGGGAGAAGATATTTGCAAATGACATATCAGATAAAGGGCTAGTATCCAAAATCTATAAAGAACTTATTAAACTCAACACCCAAAGAACAAAGAATCCAATCAAGAAATGGGCAGAAGACATGAACAGACATTTTTCCAAAGAAGACATCCAAATGGCCAACAGACACATGAAAAAGTGCTCAACATCACTCGCCATCAGGGAAATCCAAATCAAAACCTCAATGAGATATCACCTCACACTAGTCAGAATGGCTAAAATTAACAAGTCAGGAAATGACAGATGTTGGCGGGGATGTGGAAAAAGGTGAACCCTCCTCCACTGTTGGTGGGAATGCAAGCTGGTGCAGCCACTCTGGAAATCAGTATGGAGGTTCTTCAAAAAGTTGAAAATAGAGCTACCATATGATCCAACAATTGCACTACTGGGTATTTACCCCAAAGATACAAATGTAGGGATCCGAAGGGGTATGTGCACCCCGATGCTTATAGCAGCAATGTCCACAGTAACCAAACTGTGGAAAGAGCCAAGATGTCCATCGACAGATGAATGGATAAAGAAGAAGTGGTATATATATACAATGGAATATTATGCAGCCATCAAAAGGAATGAGATCTTGCCATTTGCAACGACGTGGATGGAACTGGAGCATATTATGCTGAGTGAAATAAGTCAATTAGAAAGACATGTATCATATGACCTCACTGTTATGAGGAATTCTTAATCTCAGGAAACAAATGGAGGGTTGCTGGAGTGGTGGGGTGTGGGAGGGTTGGGGTGACCGGGTGATAGACATTGGGGAAGGCATGTGCTATGGTGAGCGCTGTGAAGTGTGCAAGACTATTTCATCACAGATCTGTACCTCTGAAGCAAATAATACATTATATGTTAAAAAGAAGAAGAAGAAGAAGAAGATAGCAGGAGGGGAAGAATGAAGGGGGCGAAATCAGAAAGGGAGACAAACCATGAGAGACTACGGACTCTGAAAAACAAACTGAGGGTTCTAGAGGGGAGGGGGGTGAGAGGATGGGTTAGCCTGGTGATGGGTATTAAAGAGGGCACGTTTTGCATGGAGCACGGGGTGTTATATGCAAATAATGAATCATGGAACACTACATCAAAAACTAATGTAATGTATGGGGATTAACATAACATAATAAAAAAAATGGCAAAGCTAAAAAAATATTTTTTTTTTTTAAATTCACGTCCCTTCCTTTTCAAGTCCAGACCCAGTGGTTATAGATCCTTTCTCTCCCAGAGATAACTATTGTTTTCTTTGTCGTGTTTGTGTAACTTCCTTGGCTTTCTGCCTGCCTGGGACGTGCAGGTTGTTGGTTCTTTCTTTTGGATGTCACTGGGAGTGACCCTGGATTTAGAGAAGGTAATACCCTTTGCACCCTCTTTAAGGACCCCTCTTACACCAGATGGGGGTGTTATTCCATACTGCCAGAAATATTTAAAATTAGAACTATGTACTCAGAGAGAAAGAAGCCAATTGAATAATGTAGTTGCAGAGGTGCCTTAACCTATGATGTCATTTAAGTTGCAACCCAATTCTTTGGGGAATTAAAAGCAACTGTCCTTTTCTTACAAATCTTTACAAAACCAGATATGGAGCTCCAGAGAGAGTTCAAAGTTCACCGATTCCTTTACCAATCCCAAAACTTTCCCTATTTATCTCAAATGACTTGTAAATTATTGGCTCTAGGAAGCCGTTTCGGAAGGACTTCTTTCTCTGCCCCTTAAAGTCCTATATCTTATCATGTCTTGTAAACATGGCTCGCAATCACCTGAGACTGAAAGGAAAAAAAAAGAAAGATAGAAACCGTTTTAAAATACAAACTGCTAAAAGGGCTCCTATGCCCAAACTCTAGCACTTTCTCCTTGAGATTAATTTCAGGGACAAATAAAAATCTTAAAAATCTTCTCCACAAATGTTAGTAAGGTCTTCACATCTGTGTGTTTAGGTGTATGTTATCAATGCAAGATATTGTTCTACCTCTGGATCATATTGTTAAAATTAATTTGTAAACGAGCTTTATTCAGCTGGTTTAAAGACAAGCACTTGTAAGGAGTGAGCATTCTAAAACTCTCAAAAAGATAGAAACTAACTCAAATGTTTTTCAAGTTCAGGTGATCTGGGAAAATGTCTGGTTGTTGGTTTAATTTAAATAGACATGTGTTTAGAGTTATCAGCATTAAAATTTAAACTTTTAGCCCACCTAGGTTTACTAAAGTCAAATAAGTTGATGTGATCTCTGTTACAAACTGTTTTTGTTTTTTTCTTTTTTAAAAAGCTTGGGAGAATGACTAACTTTGATGTTTCATAAAGTTTTTATTGGGTAACCTAAACTTTATTATTAAGAACAAGTAAATTAAATAGGTGTAAATAAAATTAAAAATTTTAGGTAAATTTTAAATTGTCTCCCAAATCTATTTGGTAACCTAAAACCTTACAGTTTTGCTGAGTTAGGTTAAATGATAAGTTAAATTCATTCAATATCAAGATCATTTCCAAATAAGATAAAATACTGAAACATTAATTACGAACATGGGTTTATCTACTTTTGCCTTTCTTATTACAGAAAACTGAAGATAAATTTGCCTCTGTTAGTAAACATGTTTTGTGCTTTATTAGAAGATTGTACTTTATAGTTTTTAGAACTTATGGAATGTGCCCTTAAATTTTGCCAAGCTAAAGAGTGCTGGTGTAGTAGACAGTTCAGAATTGCTTACTTATTATTTTTCACAAGAAATTAATGTTTCTAAGAGTTAAGAATTCTAGTAAATTCTGTAATTAAGACTACTGGAAATAATAAGGGAAACAACTCTGTATGCAAGGGATATAAGATGTGTGCTTTGGTAAGAAATAGTGTGAGAAATTGAAATACATTTTTTAAGGGAAAAGAAAATAATTTTGTCCTAAAGTGAGGTCAGTTATTTAAAGAGGGAAAAGAAGTTAGGATAAAATCTGAAAGAAGAAGGAAAGAAAGAAGAAGGAAGGAAGGAAGGAAGGAAAGAAAGAAAGAAAGAAAGAAAGAAAGAAAGAAAGAAAGAAAGAAAGAAAGAAAGAAAGAAAGAAAGAAAAGAAAGAAAGAAAGAAAGAAAGAAAGAAAGAAAGAAAGAAAGAAAGAAAGAAAGAAAGAAAGAAAGGAGGGAGGGAAGAAGGAAGGAAGGAAGGGAGGAAGGAAGGAAGGGTAGAGTGTATGATATGATATGAAGGTAGGAAGGAAGGAAGGGAAAGGAAGGAGGAAAGAAAGAGAGAAGGAAAGTTGTAGAAAGTTTGTGAAAAAGGAATCTTTGGAAAGGAATTTTATGTGTGGTCAGCACTGACTAAGATTGAAATGAATTAAGTTTTAATATCAAAAGTAAGCCAGTGCAAAATTAGAATTTGGTGTTCTCTCTGTTAAAAAGACATAGGTTTTTCTTTTCTTTTTTTTTTTGGTGGTTGGAAGGGGTGATTTATTGTCTGCTAACGTCTTTTTGACCTGGAATGTTCCAAAGAATTTGTTAAACTAATTAGGCTTATTTGGTGTGTTAGTTATATGGAAAGCATTATCAAACAAGAAGTAATACTATGTTTTCTTTATGTTGTATTGTAAGATTGTGGCACATGTGGATAAATATTCTGATTCTACAAAAAATGGCCCTTCATTGCCAGGATTTTGCCATCCTGATGTCCTTGTACCATGGCAACAGTCTGCTCCTGAATCAGAGAAAATCAGAGAAATTAATATGAGCAAATAATGGTTGAAAATTTAATGAATAGTCCTGGCTATGGGAAGCCCAGGAAGGCTACTTGGTTCTTCCCAGCTCCCTGGCAAGTCCCATTTTTAAATCTTTACCTTCCCTCACCCACCATGGTACATTTAAGATGACTCGGATTATAAATAACATTGGTGGGGAGACTTCCATAAAATTGCAAAAATAGTGTACCATCAATATCTAGATTGTCAGGTCCATAATCCTGGAAAAATTGTTTTTGTCCCCAGAGCCTTCAGAAATTTTCCCTCTGGACCCTTTGCACTCCTGCAGCTGGACTTCATTCAATTCCCAGTTAGCATGAGTTATCAATATATTTTTTTAAGTTTTTATTCAAATTCCAGTTAACATACAGTGTGATATTAGGTTCAGGTGTACAATATAATGATTCAACACTTCCATACATCACTGGTGCTCATCACAAGTGCAGTCCTTAATCTCCATCACCTGTTTAACCCATCCCCTCCACCCCCCTCCTGCATGGTAACCATCAGTTTCTTCTCTAGAGTTACAAGTCTGTTTCTTGGGGCGCCTGGATGGCTCAGTCGGTTAAGCATCTGCCTTTGGCTCGGGTCATGATCCCAGGATCCTGGGATGGGGTTCCTGGGATGGAGCCCCACATCGGGCTTCCTGCTCAGAAGGGAGCCTGCTTCTCCAACTACTTTTGCAGCTCCCCCTGCTTGTGTGCTCTCTCCCTCTCTCTCTCTGTCAAATAAATAAATAAAATCTTAAAAAAAATAAAAAGTCTGTTTCTTGGTTTGTCTCTCTCTTTTTTCCCCTTTGCTTGTTTGTTTTGTTTCTTAAATTCCACATATGAGTGAAATCATACGGTTTCTGTCTTTCTCTGACTGACTTATTTCACTTAGCATAATACTCTTTAGTTCCATCCATGCCATTGCAAATGGCAAGATTTCATTCTTTTATGGCTGAGCAATATTCCATTATATATATATATATAATGGAAACAGTCCATATGTCCATCAACTGATGAATGGATAAGGAATATGTGGGCTGTTTCCATTATTTGGTATTGTAGATAATGTTGCTATAAACATTGGGGTGCATGTATTCTTTTGAATTAGCACTTCTGTATTCTTTGGGTAAATACCCAGTAGTGCAATTGCTGGGTTGTAGGGTAGCTCTATTTTTAACTTTCTGAGGGACCTCCATACTGTTTTCCAGAGTGACTGCACCAGCACATCTTTACCAACACTTATTGTTTCTTGTTGACTTTAACCATTCTGACAGGTGTGAGGTGATAGCTCTTTGTGCTTTTGATTTGTATTCCCCTGATGATTCATGATGTTGAGCATCTTTTCATGTGTCTGTTAACCTTCTGTAAGTCTTCTTTGGAAAAAATGTCTGTTCATGTGTTCTGCCCATTCTTAAACTGGATTATTCATTTTGGGGATGTTGAGTTTTAGAAGTTCTTTATATATTTTGGATACTAACTCTTTATCAGATATGTTATTTGCAAATATCTTCTCCCATTCCACAGGTTGCCTTTTAGTTTTGTTGATTGTGTCCTTTGTTGTGCAGAAGCTTCTTGTTTTAATGAAGTCCCAGTAGTTTATTTTTGCTTTTGTTTCCCTTGCCTTAGGAGACGTATCTAGAAAGAAAGGTTATCAATGTATTTTTGTTATTTTTCATATGTTTTCTTGATGGGTTAAAGCCTTTTCCTGCCACAAGGATAGTGCCCTCACAATGGAAGAAAAAATGTTAAAAAATGTGTTTCCCACTTGGGGTATACCTTCTATAATCTGGTGAACAGGGCACCCATTTCACTGGGCAAATCACATGAGCTTTACCAAAAACCTTGAAGATTTTTGGAATTCTATCAGTATATAGCCTTCTGCTGATCCCTTGTCTGGTGCTGGTCTAACCAGCTACTGTAAGTCTCTGTTGTCTTATGCTCAAGTCTGTCATCAACAAGTTAAAGAAGTCTCTCAAGATCCCAATTCAAAGCATCCTGGCGGTCACAGTGTAGAGTCTATGACTGGGTATTGTGGGAATATCATCAGAGGAAGACAGCCCTTGAGCTCAGTTGAAAGGAAACTTACCAAGTACTCCTAATGACATACTGTTGCAAAACTAGAAGGCACTGAGCCTTGGGTACACATCACACAGCTTAGGAAATCTCAATCTGACACCTGGTCCTGTATAGATACTGGAGACCTCTGAATCAAACTGATGCAAAGAGAAGCAGCTTATGTCAAAGTAGACTGCTTCCACCCAAGATGACAGATCAAGACTTCATACATTAACTAAACATGAAACCTTTCTCCTTTTCCTTTTGCTATGGCATTGGCCTGGAAAGATAATACCCTCATCTGTGTCTCCCAGGCTAAAGAGGATAACCTCTGGAATTTAGAACAACTTTTTATTTCAGCCTAGGAGAAAAATCTAATTGTGCCTTTAACTTTTCATAAGAAAATAAGACATCTTGGGGCACCCGGGTGGTTCAGTTGGTTAAGCAACCTCCTCTTGATTTCAGCTCAGGTCTTGACCTCAGGGTTGTGAATTCAAGCCCCATTTGGGCTCCACACTGGGTGTGGAGCCTACTTAAAATGAAAAAAAAGACATTTCATTGGTCCCCTAAATTTACATCATTGAGTTAAAAAGGACCTAACAGGACGCTTTCATGATTTGGGATTCACTCCTTTTGGTAAGCTCCTATTTCCCTGGTTAGGAATAAATGTAAATGATGCTTTCATCAGGACCTTTTCCTTAATTCTTGAAATTATTGCAGAATCTGCTGCCAGAGCAATAGCTGCCCAACAAAGATCCTTAGACACTCTGGCCAAAATTGTTCTTGATAATAAAATAGTCCTTGATTATCTTTTAGTTGAGCAAAGATGTGTCTGCTGTGGCCAACACCACCTGATGTACCTGGATTAACACTTCTGGGCAAGTTAAAACTCAATTACATAAGATCATCAAGCAAGCCACTTGGCTTAAAAAGATGACTCCTTGGGGCACCTGGGTGGCTCAGTCAGTTAAGCATCAGACTCTTGATTTTGGCTCAGGTCATGATCCCAGGGTCATGAAATCAAGCCCCACATCTGGCACACACTGGGTATGGGTATGGAGCCTGCTTAAGATTCTCTCCCACGGTGCCTGGGTTAGGTGTTTGACTCTTAGTTTTGGCTCAGGTCATGATCTCAGGGTTGTGAGATCGAGCTCTGCATTGGGCTCCATGCTGAGCACAGAGTCTGCTTGAGATTTTTTCCTTCTCCCTCTTCCTCTCCCTCTGCTCCTCTACCCTCTCTCTCCCTTTCCCTCTACGCCTCCCCCCTCTTAAAAAATAGTGACTCCTTCAGCAGGGTCTTTCTTTGACTTATTTGATATGATTGGTTTGGGTGTTGGGGATCATGGCTTCAAAGTGCATTCCAAACATTAGGAATTATCCTGTTTATAGTAACCACGATAATCCCCCTGGTGTATTATAGACTCTCAAAAGCTTTAAATGCATCTTGCAGCCACTAACCACCAAGTAAATGATCTTTCCTACACCAGAACATCAAAGAAAAAAACAACACAAAACACCAACTCAAACCATGTGCACCTGAAGTTGTAACCTGTGATTATCACAGAGATTAAGAAAAAATTTCATGATCTGTGAATACCACACAAAGGAACAACAAGAGCTGCAAAACTACTGTACATACCTGAGAGTGCTCTAATGCCTTGAATTTTGATCACATCTCTCAGTTAAGCTGAGAGTCTGATCAAAAGGGGGAAATTGTTAAAAAGAAAACCACAAATGCAAAATGGTGTCGTTTAGGTTAAGGCCAGTCAGTAAACCAAGACTTAATACCTAATTTAACTGCAGTTACAACCCCCCAGAAATGGACCTTTAACCAGTCAACATAGGAATTTCCTGGTCAGTAACAGGAAATTTACTGATAGATCCCTTTAATTTCCCTTAGGAGGATGCCCTTGCCCAAACAACAGATTCCTTGCTAATAATTTCCTTTTCTTTCACTCCCTCTCTCCCTTTAACAATTTTTTCTTCTCTGTAGCTTTTGGAGCTCCCCTTTACTTGCTTGCTAGATGGGATGCTGTCTGATTCATGCATTGATTAATAAAGTCGGAACTTTAAAATGTAGTTAGTTGAATTTTTATTATTTAACAATAGTTTCTGTGAAAATAAACAAAGACCAACCAAATAAGAACAAGAAAAGGCCATTTATTCTGAAGTTGCTATAATGAGGGAGTCAGTCAGAGAGAGACTCAAAGGCAGGCAAAGAAGGGGGATAGCTTTATTTTATTTTATTTTATTTTATTTTATTTTATTTTATTTTATTTTATTTTATTTTATTGGGGCAGCAGCTTTATAGTGGAATAAAGGGAAGCTAGCAGGTGTGCCATCTTTGGAGGCTGTTGGCATAAGAAATCAGTAGACAGGCTAACAAAGTAGAACATCCTATGTGATTTGTTAGGGGTGCATATTTGGTTTACTTTTGCTACTCCTAAGTTGGAGATGGGGACAAAAATTAGATAAGTTATTGTTAATTAGGTCCTGACCATTTAACACGGATTGTTATAGTCATTGTTTTGTGCTTTGGATTGTTACTCAAGATAGCAATGAAGGGGGGTGCCTGGGTGGCTCAGTCGGTTAAGTGTCTGCCGTCTGCTCAGGTTATGATCTCAGGGTCCTGGGATGGAGCCCTGCATTGGGTTCCCCACTCATTGGGGAGCCTACTTCTCCCTCTCCCTCTGCAGCTTCCCCTGCTTGTGCTCTCTCTCTCTCAAATAAATAAGTAAATAATCTTAAAAAGAAAAAAAGATAGCAATCAAGCTTCCTGCAAGTTTGACTTACAGGAGGTTGGTTTCCTGGATTGGTTACAGGCAGACCTCATTTTATTGCACTTGGCAGGTATTCAGTTTTTTACAAATTAAAGGTATGTGGCAGCCATGCATCGAGAAAATCTTTGGGCACCATTCTTCAACAGCATGTGTTCACTTTATGTCTCTGTGTCACATTTTGTTAATTCTCACAATATTTCAAACTCTTTCATTATTACTGTATTTGTTATGATGATCTGTGATCCATGATCTTTGGTGTTACTATTTGTAATTATTTGGGGGCACGAAGGACCACATCTACATAAGATAAAATTTAATCTATAAATGTGTTGGTCTGCCTGCTCCACCAGCTGCTGTTCTTGTCTCTCTCCCTATTTCCTGAGACATAATAAAATTGAACTTAGGACAATTAATAGCCCTATAGTAGTCCCTAAGTGTTCAAGTGAAAGGAAGAGTCACACATCCCTCACTTTAAATCAAAAGCTGTAAGTGATAAAGCTTAGTGAGGAAGACATGTAGAAAGAGGAGAGAGGTCAAAATCTAGGCCTCTAGCATGAAACAGCCAAGTTGTGAATGCAAAGGTAAAGTTCTTGAAGGAAATTAAAAGTGCTACTCCAGGGAAATCATGAATAATAAGAAAGCAACACAGCCCTATTACTGATATAGAGAAAGTTTTAGTGGTCCAGATAGAAGATCAAAGCAGCCACAATATACCTTTATGCCAAAGCCTATTCCAGAGCAAGACCCTAACTCTTTCCAATTTTATGAGGCTGAGAGAGGTGAGGAAGCTGCAGAGAGAAGTCTGAAGCTACCAGAGGTTGGTTCATGAGGTTTAAGGCAAGAAGCCATCTTCAAAACATCAAAGTGTAAGGTGATGTAAATGCTGGTGTAGAAGTTTCAGCAAATTATCCAGACAATCTAGCTAAGGTAATTAATGAAGGTGGCTGCACTAAACAACAAATTTTCAATGTACCCCAAGCAGCCTTCTATTGGAAGAAGATGTCATCTAAAACTTGCATAGCTAGAGGGAAGTCAATGCCTACCTTCAAAGCTTCAAAGGACAAGCTGACTCTTAATTAGGGGCTAATGAACCTGGTGACTTTAAAGTTGAAGCCAATGCTCATTTGCCACAACAAAAATCCAAGGGCCCTTAAGAATTATGCTAAATCTATTCTGCTTGTGCTCTATAAATGGAACAACAAAACCTAGATGACAGCACATCTATTTACATCATGGTTTACTGAATATTTTAAACCCACTGTTGAGACCTACTGCTCAGGGAAAAAAAAAGATTCTTTTCAAAATATTACTGCTCATTGACAATGCACCTGCTCACCCAAGAGCTTTGATGGAGATGTACAATGAGATTAATGTTGTTTTCATGCCTGCTAACACAACATCCATTCTGTGGTTAATGGATCAAGGAGTCATTTCAACTTTCAAGTCTTATTATTGAAGAAATACATCTTGTAAGGCTATAGCTGCCATAGATTGTGAGTCCTCTGGTGGATCTGGACAAAGTAAATTGAAAACCTTCTGGAAAGATTTCACCATGCTAGATGACATTCAGAACATTGGCAACTCATGGGAAAAGGTCAAAATATCCACATGAGCAGGAGTTTGGAAGAAGTTGGTTCCCAGTCTCATGAGTGACTTTGAGGGTTTTAAGACTTCCATAGAAGAAATAACTGCAGATGTAGTAGAAATAGCAAGATAAATAGAATTAGAAATGGAGCTTTAAAATGTGACAACTGCTGCCATCTCATGATAAAACTTGAACAGATGAGGAGTTGTTTCTTACAGATGAGCCAAGAAAGTGTTTTCCTGGGATGGCACCTACTCCTGGGGAAGATACTGTGAAGACTGTTGAAATGACAGCAGAGGATTTAGAATATGACATAACTTAGTTGATAAAGCTGAGGCAGGTTTGAGAGGATGGACTCCAATTTTGTGGGCAAAATGTTATCAAGCAACAACACATGCTACAGAAAAATTGCTCATGAAAGGCAGAGTTAATCAATGTGGCAAATTTCGTTGTTGTCTTAGCTGGCCCACCTTCATCACCACCACCCTGATCAGTCAGCAGCCAACAACATGAAGGCAGGACCCTCCACCAGCAAGAAGATGATGCTCACTGAAAGCTCAGATGATTTTTTTTTTGCAATAAAGTATTTTTAAGTAAGGTATGCATATAATTTTTAGACAATATTATTGCTCACTTAGTAGACCACAGTATTGTATAAACATAACTTATATAAGCACTGGGAAACCAAAAAATTAATTTGACTCACTTTACTGCCATATTTGCTTTAATGTGTGATGCCAAACCTGCAGTATATTTGAGGTATGTCTATACTGTACATAAGACATTGGTCTCCTGGGTAGGTTGCTGCTGGTTGTGGGTCAGACCTCTATTTTTATATGTGGTCTGGCCATTGTCTGTTTGTATATTCAGTCTCTCATTTCTGTTTTAGAGAGAGAGATAGATACTTTAGGGTTTTGTGGGTTGTCCTGATGTCATCCATCCCTTCATCTTTTTTTCCCATTCGTCTTTTGGGAATGTGGGCTTGTAGCCTCAGGCCATTTCAATGGTGAATTTTGAGTGCCCCTTTCCTTTTTTCCTGAGTACTCAGGAGCCCCTTCTGTGTTCTCTTTATTCCATAATGCCTCAGATAGATAACGAGTAAACTTCTGAGGGAGAAGATACTGGTCCAGTGGCCCCTAAGTAAAGCCCAAACCTTGGGCTGCATTGCTGCTTATTGGGTGAAAGCTATGACTTGTATCACTAAAGAGATGCCAGGGCTGCTGGGGAGGCATCAAGGACTAAAGGTCACAGTTCTCTCCTTGACCTCATGTGAAAGGACAGTTGAGTGCTTTCTGCAGAAGTTTCTAAGTCTCCAGCTAGAGGGGAGTCTTACAGATTCTTGTTAGATGCATATGGCCACAGGCTGCAATTCCTCTGCTGATGGAGGGAAGTGGAAACTCTGTAGGTGGTGTCCTTTGTTGCCAGAGCTAACATCCCTTAGGCCTGCAGGCCCCAAGCAACTGAGCGAGGTCATCTCTTTTTTTGGCAAGCATTTAAAAAGTCTCCACAGCAGCGGTTCCTAGAAACCATGCTGAGGTTTTATGGGAATACCCTCTGCTCTCGCCATCTGCCTGCTTTTTCTTTAGCCTCAGAGTTGGGCTACCAATTTAAATCTTCCAGCAGAAATGTCCTCCCTTTAGGTTTCTTGACCAGCTCCTTGATGATGGTCCATAACCTTTTAGCCACCTCCTTGCTCTGCAGGTGGCTCAAACCTGTTTCTTTACCCCATTTTGTTTTACTCACTGAAACCTTTCTTGATGTGGGCCCAGGATGTCTAGTGAATTGTGACACCTAATTACATTCCCTAAGTTAAGCCCATGTGTTTCTCTTTTTCTCTAAGTTGCGTATTTGCTGCACTTAAATTCTTTACTCATGGAGAAATTCAACAGGTAAATCCATCACAGATTAAAGTAGTTCAGTAAACTAAAATGACCATAAGCACTCAATGTAAAATATTTTAGCATTTAAAAAATATCTAAACATAGATATTATTAAAATAAATAATACATCTAGAAACTAGGATTTTTCAGCTTTGACTTCAGACATGTTGAGTATATTTGGGCATGTGTATTTTTTTCTCAGCTTCTCTTATAGCTACTTATGGCCAGGTGATAGCACTCTGGACAATGGGGAAATACATGGAGATATGTGTAAAATTTCTGGTGTGAGTCCATAAAGGTGGGGTATGCCCTTTCTTGTTCTAATTTCCTTCTTTTGGGCTGGAATGTGAACATGATGGCTGGAGCTAAGGCAGCCTCATGAATCATAAGGCAGAAGGATAGTGAAAGAAACAGCAAAGAGCCTGAGCTCCTGTGGTTCCTATTCGAGGCCTGGACCACCTTGTCAGATCCTAAAGTGAGAGTAAAATAAACAGGTGTTCAGTTTAAAGTACTGTTATTGTTGTTGTTGTTGTTGTTGTTTTTAGATCACTTGCAACCACGCCCAATTCTAATACATACACCAAAATAATCAAAGAGCAAAGAATAAATTTCGCATTGTTCTTTAAAGGATGGGAAGAACATTTATGCCATATAGGACTGCTCTGTCACTCTAAATTGACCCAGAAGCATATTCATTGGAGTTGCAAACAGTAACTCACCATGCTCACAATCTTTAGTGTTAGAGCTGCTTATATACACAAGATGAAACAGAAGTCGTTATATCCAGCCACTGATGTTTGCCTTTATATATCACCAAGAATAAAATAATGTCATGTCGAATATGGAAGCAGTAATGATATCATAGTATCAGGAAAGCTTTAGGTTAGAAATAATGGAAGGATGAGTTTTCTTTAAAAAAAGAAAGAAAACCTGACAAAGCAACCAAACAAACAAATAGAACAGGGTTAACATAAAATACATGGATGATAAAAGCCAGGCTTTACAATCTCAATTTTAAATACCTTCAGAAATGAGCAATTTATTTAAACTTGGTGTGATTTTAGATTACTGGTGTGGCAGGAACTCATACTCAAAACCTGAGAGTCCATGTCCTGCCTGAACACATTCAGCTTTTTCTAAAACATGCTTCTGGCCAAATAAAACACACTGGTGAGCCAGTCTTATGTCTGGACCACCAGTTTGTGCCCCTGGTAAATTTTGATCAACATTTGCATTGGGTTATAGTAGACAGATTCCATTGTTGAGGCAAGACATACTCAGGCATCAAGGGGTTTACAATCAAGGAGAGGAAGGCAAGATGGATAAACACAGTTTCTGTCTGCATGATGACATTTAGAGACTGAAATGCCTCACAAGGGTTAGGAGTTATAATCAGGGAAGTTTACCTTTGAACTAGGTATGAGGTATGGAGGCTAAGGGAGTGATCCAGATCAGAAACTAAAACCCAAGTACTAGACAGAAAGAAAAGAAGTGCACAGCCAAAGCTGGGATCCAGAGATACCTAATTTTCAAAACTAGGGTTTCAAATCCAAACTGTAAATCATCAGTCCCTTTCTTCCTTTCCAGGTTCATTGAGCTATAATTGACATATAATACTGTGTAAGTTCAAGGTGTACAGTGTATACAGCCATTAGTTTTTGAAGCATATGACAAAAAGTAACCCATATTACATAACACAATCAGGGTTAAGTTCAGGAAGGACAATATGCAGAAAACAGACTGAAACGCTGATAGTCATTCTTCCCATCTACCCACTCAAAAATACAAGGCTCAAAAATAATTACATAAAATCAGGATTTATTAACAAAGCCTTGAGTTAATGACTTACTTGGTTCAAATCCCCTTTAATTTAAATAAGTGATATGATCTTAGAAATTATTAAGAGTACATCTGTTCCCTTTAATTTCTACTTTGATTATTGACAAATATACAACATTATTTCATAGACTGTGGTTAAGATAGGCTACATGGTCCAACTCCCCTTATGAAAAAACTGACAATTCAGAAAATTAAAATGCATTTTCCTATAATATTCTTTTTTCCAGATATAACACTGTTCCTGAATTAATTACCTAGCTAGAAAAAAATACATAATTTCATGTGAGTTACTAAAAGAACCAGAATATTAGAAGATACTATGAGAAGTGTGCACTGAAAAGAAGAGCTAGGAATGAATCACAAATCTTAGACTTCATTATCTTCACTCATGAGATACCTTTACTTGAGTGAAGGGAAACAGCACATGTGAAAAATTGCCAAAGAAGCTCAATATATAGGAATCAACACATTGACATCTAAAAGGAGGAAAACATGGTTCAATAGCATCAGTCCAATTCTTCACATCTACATTGTGGGACAGATGGAGAAACAAATTGACATATAAAAGGTCACTGATTTTGATATTCCTAGGACAGAAATGATTCCAACTGGGAGTAAATCCACAAGTCACTGAAGTGTGAAGGGCTAATCCACTTTATCGCCTTCATCAAATATTTAGAAATGGTACAATACTCATTGGAAAGAACTAAAAGGATAAGAGAGGACTTTTTCAGTTCTCCGGTTTAAATATGCACAAGCTAAATACTTCATTAAAACTTTGGCATTTTTCTTCTATGAGAACAAGAGCCTTCTTAGTGGAATTTGAGACACGGTCAACAGGACTGTATATCCAAAAGATATTATAAGTTTTCCATATGTCTTTATATGGTAACATTAAAATACCACTTAAATATTTTGCAGAATGGAAGAAGCCTGGTGGTCACAGGCCAGTTACTTGGTCTGTTGGCCCAGTGACTGATTTTTTACATTAAGAATTTGATGTTAAAGATTTACATTAAAGATTCAGTTGCTGGCCTGAAACAGTAAGTCTTCCCGCAATGCACTGCTTCCTTCCCCAAGTTATTTCGGAGATAATGGATTTTAAAAAGTCCACTAAACTGTATGTGGCTATTTTTAGAATAAGCATAAAGCCTATGAGGTTGATCACTAGAATAAAAGTTATCTTGGGATCTATCCCAAATACAATGAAATAATGCATTAAGCAAAAGCTTCAAAATAAGAAACTTCTTCCTAATAGTCTTAAAATTCTGCACAATGAAACTCAAAGCATCCAGCCAGGATAAAACTGGTTTAATAGGATACAAGAGGTTATGACACAAAACAGTAGTCATCACAAGTTAATACAGCTTTGCTGTTCACGTACCGTAGTTCTTTTTCAGAACATTGGATGTCCTTGTAAGATTTTATTGATAAGGGGCAAAATAACTACACAAGATGGGACTGTTGAAAGATAATCTATATTCTCCAAAGAAACTAAAAGTTATTGTAAACAAGTTGTAACACATAAACTGCACTTACCTTTCTCCTCAATCCAAGTTATGGTTCCCACCAGCTGCTGGAATCCCTAAACAATGGGCAAACAATCAGAATTACGTGCCTTGTTTTTGTTTTTATTAGTCAAGATGGCAGAAAAATAAGCTGGTGTTGAAAGCACAATTGATTTGAAATAATAACGCCTAAATTAGAGTCACAGCTGGGCCACCTTTGGCTGGGCAGCCTTGGACAATTCACTTTATTTATTTTGTCTTGAATTCCTTTTCTATAGGCTGAGGAATTTAAATAGATCATCTCTAAATGCTTTTCAAGGTCTGACATTTAGTATGTAGTATGGCTATGTGCAGCTATTTTTTTCCTTTAGGAATTCCTGGACAGTGAAAAAGAAAAAGAAAAAAAGGGTGAGGGGAATTCCTGGAAGGTTTTGTTGTCTTTTCTTATGATACCTATTGGAAACACCACTGCTTTCTCCTTTAGGATCCTTCCTATGCAGTCCCCAGACCTAAGAGTAATCAGATTCCTCCGCTGGTGATTAGTTTGGAAAAGGGCATGTGACTCAAGTTGGGAACATTAAAATCAAGAACTCTGGGAAAGTTCATTCTTGTTTTTCTGATAAATTTTCTGCTTTCTTTCTCTGGACCTGGTGGGCTGCAGAATGTCAAATCTGAAATATTATTATCTCTCTACCACTCTAGAGGTGACACCAATGTTTTGAGAAAGGCTGAGTCCAAGGATTGCCAGGAAAAATGGATGCAGAACCCAGGATGAAGTTAGCACTGAAGCTGACCCTACTCTGCACTTCCAGTTACATAAGTCAACACATTTACTATTCCTTTAGCCAGTTGGAGTTGGTGCTCTCTGGTTCCTGCCGACAGACATTGGAAATTTTCATTTCATTGTACTTGAAATATTCATTCATGCTAGTCTTTCCTCTGCACTCATGCAGCATGCTGTGGAAGAAGTATTAAGAATGACTCACCTGCAATGTGTCCACTTGGTCTAGAATTTCAGCAGCAGAAAGAACCTAAGCTGTGAGGTTGTTACGTAGAGAAATAGCATTTAATACATATGTCATGAATAAATAAGAAAAAATAATATTGGCAGCTAACATTTATTGAGTGCTTACTACTTGCCAAAACACACAAAGGAATTGTTCCTTTTAGATGTTCACAACCCAATCAGATGCCACTGTGATTATTCCCACTGATCAAATAAAGTGAGAAATTAAGTACCTTGTCCAAGAGCACTCATAGGATTTCGGTCAACTCATCCAATTTCAGGGCCCAAGCTCTCCATTTTTATTGATTTGTTTTTATTTATTTATTTATTATTTATTACTGATTTAGGTTTATTTGTACAAATAGCACAGGAGGACACCAGCCTCATGCAGCAGAAGCCCAGAGGTCACAATAATGTTTCTGTCCTCATATTGACTAACAGAGGCCTCTACCCTGGAGGCCTCATGGGAGCCTGGGCACCTTTGGGAATCAGAGCCAGAGTGCCATCTGCAGCCTGGGCTTTGGTTTGAGCCTTGCCCTAGGACTTTGGTCAGTAGAACCTGAGACCCTTGGCAGTGTGGCACGAGCAGGTGTTTCAAGCTTGGGGTAAGTGATGTAGGCAAGTTGATGGAACTGGTGGCTGCCACCCTTTGGGATCTTCAGCTTGACTTCATTGGGCTTGATGAGGGCCTGAACAGCCTCAGCACGTGCACTCGTGGCCTTGGCATTGTTGGCCGGCATCTTCTTCACGCCCTTCTTGTTGTGCTTCTTGGCAAAGTGCATGTTCCTCAGGAACTTGGGGTCCACCTCCTTAACAGATTCCCATCTTTGTCTTTGGGATTTCTTGATGCTGTTTCTGTGCCATTTTCATGACCTGTTGTGTGTGGTGTTGTTCATGGCCTTGGCCATGTCTATACAAAAGCCCATAGTTCCCGAGTACCTAGGACCAGCCAAGTTCTGTATTTTTTATTTCAGCTACTTTAGATGTTTTCTAGTTCATAGCTACTCAAAATGTGGTCCAGGTCCAGCTACAAGTCTGCAAACCATCTGCACCATTTAATTCATCTGATTTTTTTTTTTTAAATAGTAAGGCTTTCCCAGTGAAGAAAGCATACATTCTGTCTGAATAAAGGCCGGTCTTCCTCAAGAAATAAGTTGCTAACATCTCACCAACAATGCAATGCTTGGAATGGTGCTAGTTCAGTTTATTACCTAAAAGGAAACTCTCTGACCATATGATAATCACATATATAGAGAGTTTGTATAATGGTGTACAACTTTTTTCTTGCTATTCCTTTCAAGTTGTTATCAGCTCATAAAGAATTTATTTGGGGTATTCCCCCTCTCTCTGATATTGCTTCCCCTTCACTCCTCACTTCACCACCCAAACACTCCTCAGGGCTTCCTCTCCTCTGCTCACCTTTCCCAGGCTCCAAGGTGAGCCTCACCAGGTCCCCAAGGTTCTGAACATTACTTCTGGCTCCAAGGCTAGGTATTTACTGTGCTTTGAGGGAGGAGGCCTGAAGTCTTTCCAATTCCTCAGAGTGGAGCATCTTCAGAAAAAAATAAATAAAATGCAGCAAAACCATCCCTTTTAGCCAATATTGGTCAACTTCCTATGGAATGGCTTCAGGTGTTATTTTGTTAATTAAGAACATCCTGTTCTTCCCCAAAGGGAAAAGGAGAGGATGAGAAGGAATAAAAATTCTACCCTACCAAACATACACCCTCTGGTTGTGCTCATTTTTTTTTCCTCACATGTTGAAGAATATGGAAAATGACATCCTCCTTGAGTGGCATTTGGGACCCACTGGTCTCGATCAAGCACCCATCTGTCAGACACTAATGCAAAATTGATCTTTCGTGCATGCAGCATGTACAGGGTAAGAGGAGAACATAATGGGTCTTTTTAAAAAATGAAGAAAAGATATTGCCTTCCTCACTCTTTAGGGTTTCTGACTCTGACATCAATTGCTATCTGGTGGATCCACCAATGGAACGAAAAATTTTGTATATTTGTGCATTTTTTCTGGAGAAAGAGTCTGTGACTCCAGGTAGGTTGATGACACATTCCTGATCTGTCTGCCCAATGCAGAGAGAGCAGTCAACTACATGGTTAGCATACTTTTCTTCCACTTACGGGTAGATGGAAATATATATATTTAATCACATTTTTATGAAAATATGACAAATTAATAAACTTGTGTGGCATAACCATGAAAATCTATGCCATGGCTTCAGACTATGCTCATGCCTTTTCCAGTCATCTCACAAATACCCTTCACCCCTAATGGAGAAAAAAGTAAATGTATGTCTTATTCTATGTAAGTCAGTAAAGGAAGGTGACAGATTTGAATTTCATTTGGAGATAGCTAAATGGAGAGAATGTGTAACTTAAAACAAAATAAAGCTTGAAGACAATGTCAATTTGGAATTTAGCTTTTTCTGTTGTGAGACAATTTAGAGATCATAAGGAGATGAGTTTTTCCTACCAAGTGAAAGGAATCTCTTAATTTTTCAGTAATAATGAACACGTTGTCACATGTCTGTTCTTAACTTTCAACTTTTACTTTGATTCTCCTTTGGAACTTAGATCACTTATGAAAATACAATAGCACAGACCTTTATCTATACTTTGCAAACAAATAAAATTAGTTTGTTCTACATTCAACCATACTTTTCAAGAGAGAGGGAAGTATATAACAAATCTTAAAAACCATGCTATTTTTGTAGATGTGAGTTTAGGTAATTATCATTTAAGGATTTTTATATTCATTTGGAAAGTCTTGTATTTTAATAAAGACTTTTGCAAATATGCACATTGGATTAAACACCAATTGGCTCATAAATTAAGCCCTAAACAGTTAAAACCATCTGCCTTCTTTGCTGTGAGTCTTAGATACCAAGAGCTCGACTAAGTCACTCTGAATGCTTCTCAGTGGTCACCCCTGACATTTTCTGACATGCTTCCCAGAACTCAGGGGCCAAGGAACATCTGGTACCACATTTATGACTTATCATTACATAAACCAAAGATGCTGAGAATGCCCACATGAAAGAAGCACACTGTAAACAAATTTAGTTTCAATAATAATCAGTCTTTGATTTGTGCTGTTAACTTTTCAAAGAACTTTCATAAACTAATAACATGAAATAACATTTAAACATCACTTTATCACCTCCAGAACCCATTTACATGCATTATTTCATTTGTCTTTCACAAGAATTCTGTAGAATAGATGGGCCAGGGACTTATACCCACATTCTTCAGATGAGAAAACCAAGGACTCATATCCACATTCTTCAGATGTAGGGATCTGACTGTGTCACACAACTCGCAAGGAGTAATGTTACAAGTTCTCTAGTGCTCTTTTCACCATACCTTGATGTAACTCTCATTTAACGTCTCCTGTAGATCTTACAATTGTCTTTCCAGATAATTAGAGGTGATACTATGATAAACATCATAATTATATCAATATGATAGTTATAATGTTGTCTCAGGTTGGGTACTAGTTTCTTTGAGGAGCCACTTCTGGATTCCAAAGAAAAAGAAGTCGGGTCTCATTTGAGCTTTCTGGATACGCTATGTTCCTAGACCCTAAGGACAAAACAAATCAAAATACCAAAGGAAGCTTTTAAGAGTGTGGAATGTGGAGAGGAAGAGCACTGAATGGTAGAGTCTAAGATGAGCTGGGGGTGGATCCATACCCAACTAATTATGTGGCCTTGATAAAATCACTAGGGATGGGTGTTAGTTTTGTGGACAAGGCACCAAATACTGCTCTTAAAAATAGTGCTCTTAAAAATCTGTTTTCTAAATGAGAAAAAAAAAATTAACTAACTCTCTCAGGGCAACAAAACAGAAAAGTAGAATTGGAATTTATGGCTCCAAGACCTGTACTGGCCTCAACGTCCTCAGTGATTTTGTTGACTGCAATGACCTTTAAAAGCCTGGGTGGCTCAGTTGGTTAAGCCACTGCCTTCGGCTCAGGTCATGATCCTGGAGTCCCAGGATCGAGTCCTGCATCGGGCTCCCCGCTCAGCAGGGAGTCTGCTTCTCCCTCTGACCCTCCCCCTTCTCATGCTCTCTCTCTCTCTCTCTCTCATTCTCTCTCTCAAATAAATAAATAAAATCTTTACAAAAAATTTTTTAAAAAAATAAATAAATAAAAGTCCCTTCCACCTCTCAAATTCTGAGTCTGTGTTGATATTATAGAGGTTCACTAACAAATCAAACTCTCCCAGTTGACTTCAATCTCCTATGGTTTTTTGACAATAATTTGAAATTTAAGCTAGTAAAATGTGATGTATCTTAAAAGGCCATTATGGTTCTATAGTACTAGCTTGCTGTTGTTACTGTCAGTGTTGTTGTTGTTACTAATTTGGTATTAGGTTTCTCTAATTGTTTACTGACATCTGGTTTAAATTTTATTTATTGCACCAAATCATGTATCTTTAAAGACTACTGATACCTTTCCTGTTTTTCTGCTACCCAAATCAAACATCATCTGACAAGAAGAATAACACCTTTTTATCAAAGAAGTCTAATCTGACAAGTTAGCATTTAAATACTTTTTAGTTCTCATAAAGAAGCAACTGAATATAGTCTCCAGTATGAAACATTGTTAAATATCTTGTGTTTTTTCACCAAATTTAGGGAATTTGCAATCTCTTTTTCTTCAAATATTTTTTTATGACTCGTTCTTTCCTTTCCTTTAGAGATTTCAATTACATGCATGTTAGGACTTTGAATATTTCTCCACTGAGGCTCTGTTCATTTTTCCCCTAATCTGTTTTCTCTCTGCTCTTTAGATTGGATAATTTCTATTAATCTGTTTCTGTTGATCTTTTTCTGGTGTCATCTCCAATCCATTGTTAAGTCCATCAGTGAATTTATACTTCAGGAAACTTATTTATTTAACAAAATTCCCATTAAGTTTTTTAAGTTTAAATTCAAGTTAGTTAACATATAGTGTAGTGGTTTCAGGAGTAAAATTTTGTGATTCATTACTTACATATAACACCCAGTGCTCATCACAGCCAAGTGCCCTTCTTAATGCCTGTCACCCATTTAGCCCATCCCCCGCCCACCTCTCCTCCAGCAACCCTCAGTTTGTTCTCTATAGTTAAAAGTCTCTTATGGTTTGCCTCCATCTCTGTTTTTATCTTATTTTATTTTTCATTCCTTTCCCCTGTGTTCATCTGTTTGGTTTCTTTAATTCCACATATGAGTGAAATTATATAGTTGTCTTTCGTTGACTCATTTTGCTTAGCATAATATACTCTAGTTCCATCCACATCATTGCAAATGGCAAGATTTCACTCTTTTTTGATGCCTGAGTAATATTCCATTGTATATATATACCACATCTTTATCCATTCATCCACCGATGGACATTTGGGCTCTTTCCATAATTTAGCTATTGTTGACAGTGCTGCTATAAACATTGGGGTTAATGTGCCCCTTTGAATCAGCATTTTTGTATCCTTTGGGTAAATACCTAGTAGTGCAATTGCTAGGTCATAGGGTAGCTCTATTTTTAACTTTTTGAGGAATCTCCATGCTGTTTTCCACAGTGGCTGTGCCAGTTTGCATTCCCACCAATAGTGTAGGAGGATTCCCCTTTCCCTGCATCCTCTCCAACATCTGTTGTTTCCTGAGTTGCTAATTTTAGTCATTCTGGCAGGTGTGAGGTGGTATTTCATTGTGGTTTTGATTTGTATCTCCCTGATAATGCTTGATGTTGAGCATTTTTTCGTCTGTTAGCCATCTGGATGTCTTCTTGGAGAAATGTCTGTTCATGTCTTCTGCCCATTTCTAATTATATAATTTATTTTTTCTGTGTTGAATCATATGAGTCCTTTATAGATTCTGGATACTAGTTCTTTATCCGATATGCCATTTGCAAATAATATCTTCTCCCATTCTACAGGCTGCCTTTTAGTTTTGTTGATTGTTTCCTTTGCTGTGCAGAAGTTTTTGTCTTGATGAGGTCCCAGTAGTTCATTTTTGCTTCTGTTTCCCTTGCCTCAGGAGACATAGCTAGAAAAATGTTGCTATGGCCAATGTTAGAGAAATTACTGCCTGTGCTCTCTTCTCTCTCTTCTAGGATTTTTATGGTTTCATGTTCACATTTAGGTCCTTAATCCATTTGAGTTTATTTTTGTGTATGGTTTAAGAAAGTGGTCCAATTTTATTCTTTTGGATGTAGCTGTCTAGTTTTTCCATCATTTGTTGAAGAAACATTTTATCTCTTTCTATTCTGACTGATAGCCTTGCTAGATAGAGTATTCTTGGCTGCAGGTTTTTTTTCTTTCAGCACTTTGAATATACCATGCCATTTTCTTCTAGCTGGCAAAGTTTCTGCTGAAAAATCAACTGATAGCCTTATGGGGGTTCCCTTGTGTGTAACTGTTTTCTTTTCTCTTGCTGCTTTTAAAATTCTCTCTTCACTACCTTTTGCCATTTTAGTTACTATGTGTCTTGTGGACTTCATTGGGTTGATTTTGTTTAGGGCTCTCTGTACCTCCTGGGTGGGGATTTCTGTTTCCTTCCCCAGATTTAGGAAGTTTTCAACTATCATTTATTCAAATAAATTTTCTGTCTCCTTTTGTGTCTCTTCTACTGGTATCCCTATAATGTAAATGTTATTATGCTGGCTGGTGTTGCTGAGTTTCCTATTTTCATTTTTTTTTTTAATTACTTTTCTCTCTCCTGTTCAGATTGATTGCTTTCCATTGCTCTGTCCTCCAGGTCACTGATCTTCCACTGCTCTTTCACTTCCTCTAGCTTATTATTTCTTCCCTCTAGTGTATTTTAAATTTCAGTTATTGAGCTCTTCATCTTTGGTTCTTTTTTGTTTCCTATCTCTTTGTTAAGGGTCTCACTGAGGTCCTCTACTTTTTTCTCAATTCCAATAAGTATCTTTATGATCATTACTTTAAGTTCTTTATCAGGCATATTGCTTATCTCCATTTCCTTGAGGTGTCTTGCTGTGATTTTGTCCAGTTCTTTCATTTGGAACACATGCCTCTGTCTTTTTATTTTGTCTAACACTCTGTGTCTGTTTCTATGTGTTAGGAAAATCAGCTATGCCTCCTGCTTTAGAAAGTAGTGGCCCTATGAAGAAGAGGTCCTGTAGTGCCCTGCAATGCAATGTCCCTTTTTCACTACAACCTGGCCCTTTTGGAGCATCTCTTATGTATGTTGTGTGCATCCTGCTATTGTGGCTGAGCTGTGTTTGCCTTCAGTCCAGTCATCTGCAATGGCTCTTTTTGCATGTTGTGAGAAGGGCTTAGTCCCCATGTCATTAATGGGCCAGTTTAGGGCCACATTGGGCTTGAGTTGAGTCAGACCAGGCATTTGCCAGAAATGCAGTAACACCAAACTGCAGGGCACTTTCCCTGTGTTGTGCCCTGAGAAGCTTTTGTTGGTGGGTGGGATCTGCAGTCAGACTAGTTGTTTGCCCCCAGTCCACTCCTGGAGCCTCAGTCTGATGGTTGTATGTGGTTGTCTTTCCCTCTCCCTGGGGCAGGAGTCACTTTGGAGTGGTGCTGGTCCCTGTCAGGGCTGCTTGCTCACTACCACGTTTGTGGCACTGCTTTGGATAGGCTCCAGCCAAGAGCATATTGATAGGGCAGGGCACGTGGTATCAGCAACCCACACTTAATTTTGCTGGAAATCAAGTAGTTTGGCCTCTTTATAGTGAAGTTTCTACTCATCAATGCAAGAAGAATGTAGAATCTCCATGGAAAGGAATTTATACCTCTAAGAATCACTACTCCAGAAACTGATAAAATTTAAATCACAGAACTTGACAGATTACCTAAAGTGTTCTCATGTAACCATTATGTCATTTTATATAAAATCTGGATGTGCAGTATTTAGAACTAAAGAAGACTTTAGTCTTTTTCTATCATGTAGTCAAGCCCCTATTATCTCCAGACCTGAAACAGAAGTCCAAAGCAGGGATTTGCTTCAACATCTAACTAAACAAGGAGTCCTCAAATCACAGCATACAGCCTATGAGAGCCTGTTGTTTTTGTGTGTGTGTGTGTCCCTGTGCAGAGATAGTCAGGATGGAAATTTCCAGAGTCTTAGTCATCATACCAAGAATAATCCATGAAAACACATACTCTGCATACCTGAGGCTTGGGTCTCAAATTCCTATTTGGTTTTCTATCCTGGGAAACTAAGCTGAATAATAGGTAAGCCTCAAAAACCATATTTACTCCATAATCCTAAGGCATAGATTGGAAGCTGACCAAATAGTCTGTTCCTTGTCCCCTCTCCTTGAAATTACACCTTGGGCTTGCCTTCTGGATCTTATTTTTCCTACTGTGGAGAAATAAGGATGCCAAAAGACAAGACCAGTGATGGAAAATGAGCCCTTCCTCCTCAAAATAGTGACCAGCTGGCCTAAGTTCCTACACCATTTTCCCTTTATCTGGGTACCACTTTAATTTGGTTTCCAAGTGTAACAATACTTCTTAAGGTAAAGAAACATGTAGGATGGTAGTATCACATCAACTATATGGGGGAAAATGGAGGGGAGAATAGACATGTAGAGATACCATCACTATTGCCCAGAAATTATGTCCTATAGGATGCAGCTGGGTTAGATGATGCCAATGACCAAACACCTGTAGGAATCCTACATCTCACAGAAGCTTGTGTTAAATGCTCATGACTACAGGTCAGGTAATTGATGCCCAGATGGTGAATAAGTTCCATCTATGGGGAGAAAGAAAGGTGAAGAGAGAGGGAAAAACTATAAATCCACTGAGTGTTCACCAAAAATAAACTGAATTTATTTTGGAACACTTCAGCTAAATTTAGATTGACTGTATTGTGGTTTTTTTTTTCCATTCATAAAAACTGAAGGCTTCTTAGCTCAGTAATAGAGAATATTTTTCATTTTTTTGCACACTCATGTGTCTGAAAGTAAAATGAATCCCCCTAAACAATCAACATTTTTGAGTGTACATTATGTGCTAGGTGTTCTGTTGTGTGTTTAAAATTGCCTCACAAAGCAAGTATTTCTGAAATAGATACTGAATAGAGAAAGTGTAGGATCATGGAGAATAAATATTTCTCACTTTAATAGATTGTTTTCATGAAATGGAAATGGCCATGAAAATAACCACACTGATTTATGTTCCAACAGCATTGTAAAAAAAAAAAAAGAAGAAGAAGAATACTGGTTTCCTCATAAGTTCATCAGAACATATTATCAAACATAAATTGATTTTAAATCTGAGCAAATTTTAATGTGTTTAATTAAACTATTATATTTCTTCATGAATTATATATTAATATTCTATGCATATCTAACCATCTATTATTGGTTGTTTGTATTTTACTTACTAGTCAGTGTAACTCTGTATTTATTGTAGTTATTAATTCCTTAACTGTTATGTATGTTCATCTAATTATAATTTATCACTTAACTTTTAAAATGCCTTTTTAATAGAGGGGATATTAATTTTATGGGTTCATATCTATAAATCTTTTGTGTTTTGTTTTAAAGGCCTTCACCATTTCCATTACAAAAAAGATTCTCTAATAATTTATAATTTTGATTTTAACATTTAGGACTTTGCATCTGATATTTACTTGGGCTATGGTGTGAGATGGGATTTTTTTTTTCACCAAATTTATAGCCAAGTGTCCCAACATAATTTGTTGAAATTTTTTTCTTCTTTCTCTATTGATTTGAAGTGACACTGTTCTCAGACACCAGATTTCCAGATAGATATGTGGTTGTGCTTCTATCTAATGTTCTGTTTTTCTTTTCCATTGATCTATTTACCTTGTCTCATGCTACATGAGCAGTTCTCATTGTTCTTCCCTTTTAAAATTATTAGTTATTCCTGTTCATTTACTTTCAGATGATTTTGTTTTAGCATCTAGATGATTTTTATTTTCTTATTTACATTTTCTCTATTTTTTAAAATTACTGTGTGTAATTTTTATAACCTAAAAAAGTAGGTTTTATATTTTTTTGTTTTTATAAGGGATATGATATTTTAAATACAAAATAAAGAAAACATTTCTGGATATGGCTTGGCTTTCTTTAATCACCTAGTTTGATGCAGATATCTTGATACTAATTCCAGAGGCTTTCTTTTGTTTTAACAACTTCTATACCATTGACATAAAAAATAATACTCAGAGACACTGCAAGACAGCATAGCATAGTGGGAAACACTTGGGTTTTGATATACAAGACCTAGGATCTAGTTTATTTGGTTTTTTGTTATTGTTGTTGTTTTTATTTTTTAAGATTTTATTCATTTATTTGAGAGAGAGTGAGCGACAGAGAGCATGAGTGGTGTGGAGGGGCAGAAGGAGAGGGAGAAGCAGGCTTCCCACCAAGCAGGGAGCCCGACGTGTGACTCGATCCTAGGACTCTGGGATCATGAACTAAGCAGAAGGCAGATGCTTAACCAACTGAGCCACCCAGGTGCCCAGATCTAGTTTATTTGATAATGGATAAGCCAAATGGATTTTTTTTTATTTGCCTTTAAGATGTATGTATGAATGTATGTATTTTTAGTGAAGTAGAGTTGACATATAACATATTAGTTTCAGGTATACACACAAATGATCTGATATTTGTATACATTGCACAATGATCACCACAATAAATCTAGTCACCATCTACCACCATACATAGTTACCATTATTTTCTTGTGATAAGGACTTCTAAGATTTACTCTTTTAGCAACTTCTGAATATACAATACAGTATTTTTAACTATAGCCACCAGGCTGTACATTACATCCCCATGACTTATTTTATAGCTGGAATTTTGTATTTTTTATTCCTTTTGCCCATTTTACCCCCTGCCTCAGTAACCACACATTTGTTTTCTGTATCTATGAGCTTGGTTTTTTGTTTCTTTGTTTCTTTTGTTTTGTTTTGTTTTGTTTTAGTTTTAACAGATAAGTGATAATATATGGTATTTGTCCTCCTCTGACTTATTTCATTTAGTATAATGCTCTCAAAGTCCATTCATGTTTTTATAAAATGGCAAGATTTTTTTCCTTTTTATGGCTGAATAGATATTCCATTGTGTGGAATTCCAAATTTGTTATCCATTCATCCATCAATGGAGACTTAGGTTACTTTCATATCTTGGCTATTTTAAATAATGCTGCAAAGAACATGGGGTGCATATATCTTTTCAAATTACAATTGATCCTTGAACAAACACCCCCTGAACAGTTGAAAATCCATGTATAACTTTTAACCACTACCTCCCCAAGAAGCCTTACTGATAACACAGTTGTTTAACACATATTTTGTATAAGTATTATACACTGTAGTCTTCTTTTTCTTCAAATTTTTATTTAAATCCTAGTTAGTGCAATGTTGGTCTCAGGAGTAGAATTGTATTCTTATAATAAATTAAGCTAGAGAAAAGAAATATTATTAAGAAAATCATAAAGAAGAGAAAATACATTTACAATACTGTATTATAAAAAAAAAATCTGTGTAAGGGCACACACACAGTTCAAACCTGTGTTGTTCAAGCACCAACTGTAGTGTTCCATTTTCTTTGGATAGATACCCAGAAATGAAATTGCTGGATCATACGGTAGTTTTATTTTTCATTTTTTGAGGAACCCCCATACTGATTTCCATAGTGGCTGCACCAGTTTGCATTCCCACCAGCAGTGTGAAAGGGTTCCTTTTTCTCCACATCCTTGTCAACACTTGCTGTTCTTTTGTTTTTGAAGATAGCAATTCTAACAAGTGGGAGGTGATATCTCACTGTGGTTTTGATTTGCATTTCCCTGATGATTAGTGATGTTAAGCATTTTTTCATCTTCCTAGTGTTCATCTGTATGTCTTCTTTGGAAAAATGTCTATTTAGATCCTCTGACCATTTTTGTTTGTTTGTTTACATGTTTTGTTTTGTTTTTTTTTTAGAGAGAGAGTGTGTGTGTGACTTGGGGGGGGTGGTGGAGGGGCAGAGGGAGAGGGAGAGAGAGAGAATCTTAAGCAGGCTCTAAGACCCGACCTGGGGCTGATCTCATGACCCTGAGATCATGACCTGAGCTGAAACCAAGAGTTGGAAGCTTAACTGACTGAGTCACCCAGGCACCCCTGACCATTCTTAATCAGATGATGATGATTTTGCTGTTGAGTTGTATGAATTCTTAACACATTTTGGTTATTTGCTCCTTATCAGATGTATGATTTGCAAATATATTCTCCCATTTAGTAGATAGCCTTTTCATTTTGTTGATGGTTTAATTTCCTGTACAGAGGCTTTTAAGTGACTTGTAATCCCATTTGTTTATTTTTGCTTTATTACCTTTGCATTGGGAGTCAGATCCAAAAAATCATTGCCAAAACTGATGTCAAAATGCTTACCACCTATTTTTTTTTTCTAGGAGTTTTATGGCTTCAGGACTTATATTCAAGTCTTTAATTCACTTTGAGTTAATTTTTTGTGTAAATGCAAATACTAGTCTAGTTTTATTCTTTGGTATGTAGCTGTCCTGTCCTCATAGTATATTCTTGTCTGTTTTGTCATAAATTATTTGGGCATATATGCATGGGTTTATATCTGGGCTGTTTATTTTGTTCCTTGGGTCTATGTGTCTGTTTTTTGTATCAATAGAATATTACTTTGATTACTATAGATTTGTAATATTTTTTGAAATAAGGGAGTGTGATCCAGCTTAGTTTTCTCAAGATTGTTGGGCTATTCTGGGTCTTTTGTGGTTCCATACACATTTTAGGAGTGTATATGTCCTATTTCTCTGAAAAATTTTGATAGGGATTGCATTGAATCTGTAGATTGGACACTTTAACTATTAATTCTTCCAATCAATGAGCATGAAATATCTTTCCATTTATTTGCACTTTCTTCAATTTCTTTCATTAATGTCTCATAGTTTTCAATGTACAGACTTTTTACCTCTTTAAATGTATTCCTAAATATTATTTTTCATGTAATTGTGAATGGGATTATTTTCTTAATTTCTCTGACAATTATTAGTATATAAAAATACAACATATCTTTGTATATTGATTTTATATCCTGCTGTTTTACTTAATATATTTATTAGTTTTAACATTTTTTTTTTGGTTGAGTCTTTAGGATTTTTCTATACATATCATGTCATCTGCAAAAAGTGATAGTTTTACTTCTTTCTTTCCAATTTGGGTGTCTTTCATTTCTTTTTCTTGCCTAATTGTTCTGATTGGCACTTCCAGTACTATGTTCAATAATAGTAGTGAGAGTGGACATCTTTGTCTTGTTCCTGACTTTAGAGGAAAAGCTCTCAGCTTTAGCTGAGGACTTGTTGTACATGGTCTTTTTTTATGCTGATGTACGGTTCCCATTATACCCACTTTGTTGAAAGTTTCCTTTTTATCATAAATGGATGTTGAATTTTGTCAAGTGCTTTTTATGAATCTGTTGGGATGACTATATAAATTTTATCCCTCATTTTGTTAATGTGGTATATCACATTGATTGGTTTGCAGATGTTGTACTATCCTTGCATCCTTGGAGTAAATCCTACTTGATCATAGTGTATGATCCTTTTAATGTATTGTTGAATTCAGTTTGCTAATATTTTATAGAAGATTTTTGCATTTATCTTCATCAGGGATACTATAGTTATCTTTTCTTATGGTGCCCTTTTCTGGTTTTTGTTTCAGGGTAATTATGACCTCATGAAATAAGTTTAAAAGCTTTCTCTTCTATTTTTTATTTTTATTTTTTTTGGAAAAATCTTTTCCTAGGTTTTTCAGCAATGCATTTTTTTTTAATTGAAGTACAGTTGACACACCATATTACATTACATAAGTTTCAAGTGTACAACATAGTGATTCAACAAGTCTACATGTAATGCTATGCTCACCACAGGTGTAGCTACCATCTGTCACCATACAGCACTATTACAACACCATTGACTATATTCTCTATGCTGTACCTTTTATCCTCATGACTTATTCATGGGAGTCTGTATCTCCCACTTCCCTTCACTCATTTTGTCCATATCCTCACTCCTGTCCCTTCTGGCAACCATCAGTTTGTTCTATTTTGGGGTCTCTTTCTGCTTTTTGTTTGTTTATTCATTTGTTTGTTTTTTAAGTTCCACATATAAATGAAATCATATGGTATTTGTCTTTCTCTCTCTGACTTTCTTCACTTAGCATCATACTTTCTAGGTCCATCCATGGTGTCACAAATGGCAGATCTCACCTTATTTATTTATTCATTCATTCTTTCTTTCATTCATTATTATTTTTTAAATTCCATTATAATTAATATACAGTATTGTATTAGTTTTGGGTGGACAATATAATGATTCAACAATTCTTTTTTTTTTTTAAAGATTTTATTTATTTATTTCAGAGAGAGAGAATGAGAGAGAGCACATGAGAGGGGGGAGGGGCAGAGGGAGAAGCAGACTCCCCGCCAAGCAGGGAGCCCGATGCGGGACTCGATCCCGGGACTCCAGGATCATGACCTGAGCCGAACGCAGTCGCTTAACCAACTGAGCCACCCAGGCACCCCATGATTCAACAATTCTATACATTACTCAGCGCTCATCATGATAAGTGTATTCTTAATCCCCTTCAGCTATTTCACCCATTGCCCATCCACCTCCCCTCTGGTAACCATCAGTTTGTTCTCTATAGTTAAGAGTCTGTGTCTTGGTTTGTCTCTCCCTCTCTCTCTCTTTCTCTCTTTTCCTTTGCTTGTTTATTTTTTTCTTAAATTCCACACATGATTGAAATCACATGGTATTTGTCTTTCTCTGACTTATTTCACTTAGCATTTTGTCCTCTAGCTCCATCCATATTGTTGCAAATGGAAAGATTTCATTCTTTTAATGGCTGAATAATATTCCCCTGGATATGTATACCACACTTTACTTATCCATTCATCTATCGATGGACACTGGGCTGCTTCCATATCTTGGTTATTATAAATAATGCTGCAATAAACATAGGGTGGAAAAGTTTGAGAAAGATTGTTATTACTTCTTTGAATGTCTGGTAGAATTTACCAGTGAAGCTGTTTAGTCATGGACTTTTGTTTGTTGGGAGGTTTTTGATTAATGATTCAATCTCCTTAGCAGTAATCAATTTATTCAGATTTTTTTATTTTCATGACTCAGTCTTTGAAGCTTGTATGTTTCTAGGAATTTATCCATTTCCTTTAGGTTGTCAAATATGTCAATGTATAATTATTTTAGTAGTCTGTTATGATCCTTTGTATTTCTGTGGTATTCATTATAATGTCTCCTCTTTTTTTTCTGATTTTATTTGAGCCTTCTCTTTTTTTCTTTGTTTGCCAATTTTATTTGTCTTTTCAAAGGACCAGCTTAGTTTCATTGAACTTTTCTATTGTCTTTTCAGTCTCTATTTCATTTATTTCCAGTCTGATCTGGGTTTTTTCCTCCTTCTACTACCTTTGGGAGTTTGTTCTTCTTTGACTAGAAAGCTGTTTTTCTCTTCCTCAATTCTGAATGTTAACTTTGCTTGGTAGAGTATTCCTAGTTGGACTTTTTTTTCTTTCAGCACTCTGAATATATTGTTCCTTTTTCTTCTGGTCTGCAAAGTTTCTGCTGAAAAATCTGCTGATAGTCTTATTAGGGTTCCCTTGTACATAACAAGGTGTTTTTCTCTTGCTCCTTTTAAGAACCTCTCTTTGTCTTCAACTTTTGACTTCTCAATTATAATGTGTCTTCGTGTGGATCTTATTTGGAATTTTCTAGGTTTCTTGAATCTGGATGTCAGTTTCCTTCTCGAAGTTAGGGAAGTTTTTAGCTATTATTCTTCAAACAAATTTTCTTCCCCTTTCACTCTCTTCTTCTTCTGGGACCCTCATAATGAAAGTGTTATTCTACTTCATGTTGTCCTGTAAGTTCTTTAAGCTATCTTTTCTTTTTAAAATTCTTTTTTTTTTTCTTTTTGCTGTTCTGATTGGGTGAGTTCCACCATTGTGCTTTTGAAATCACTGATCTTTTCTTCTGCTTCATTAGCATGCTTTTGAAACCTGCTAGTATATTTTTCAGTTCACTTATTTTTTTTAGCTCTGTGATTTCTGTTTGGTATTTTATTATTTTTTCTATGTCTTCGTTGAAGTTCGTACCTTATTCATCCATTCTTCTTCCAAGTTTGGTGAGCAATTTTATGACTAGTACCTTGAACTCTTTATTAGGCAAATTACTTATCTCTGTTTCATTAAGTTTTTTTTCTGAAGTTTTATTTTGTCCTTTTGTTTGGAACATGCTCCTCTGTTTCCTCATTTTGCTTGGCTCTCTCTGTTTGTTTCTATGTATTAGATAAAACAGCCACCTCTCCCAGTCTTGAAGGACTGAGCTTGTGTAGAAGATGAATTTTATCATTCAACTTTACCTCAGTTCTTTGTTGTTTCTTGAACCTTTCTGATTGTCCAAGCAGCCTATTTTATTTTCAATAACTTCTAGTTTTGAGTGTTTGTCAAGACCTCTCAATGTCCCAAAATGAGGTGGGAAGAATCTCAATCAGCACCTAGTTTCAGGTTGAAAGGAAGGCACAGCCTTGGGCTGCCACTTTTAAACTATGCAAATATATACAGTCTTGTGGAACTGTAATTGTAAACCTGGCTGGCCTCTAGACCAGGGCATCTAGAGGTATCCCTTTGGCAATGCTTACAAAAATCAGGGCTCCAGATGAGTGTATAATCTCCTTTCTGGGAGACACCAGCAAGCTGGAATAAGGCACAGGGAGAGCTCAAAGATGGCATTCCCCAGCCTATGTTCCCTAGAGTGGCACCATAGGCAAACCTGAAGCCTGTCTTTCATGCCAAAGCTCCAGGAAAAATAAATAGCCTTTTTTTTTTCCCACAGAAATACTGGGGGTATGTTTTGGCCTGCTGTTTTTGTAGTGCCTTGGGGGCTATAGCCTGCTAAGAACTCTCTCTCTAATTGTCATGGGACCCAGGAACACAAGCCCTCTAGACCTAGGAGATCAAGGTGTGTCCTCTGAGTGATAGCCACAAAAACTGTGGCACCAGATGTGCATAAAAGTACCCTCTGAGAGGATATTGGCACTGTGGAGCATGGCAAAGAGAGAATGTGAAGATTACACACTTCAATGTCACCAAGGGAAAGAAAAGACAGTGCCTGCCAGCTTAAGCAAGACATAAGGAAAGCACCAAGAGGGTGCCCATATATTGGAGGGTAAAGATGGTATCCATCAAAAAAAAAAATGGTGCTTACCTGATTTAGCAAGGTAGAAGGAGAGCACAAAAATTCTGTCCATCAGTGCCTCCATTTCCAGAAAGTATCCCAATAGGCCCCTTCCCTCTGGTGAATGCTTTTAGATGAGCAAATAAGTATCCTTCACATAGAGTCTGGACACTTTTCAAACTGTTGCTTCTGCACTGGGCTTTAAGATGAATAAGTGAACATGAGTCCTTTAAGAGCAGTTTCTCTGTTCACTAAAACCCTTTGCATCTTATGGATGGAACCCTATTGATTTCAAAGCCATGTGCTTTGGGAGTTCATCTCTCAGGTGCAGGTCTTAAAGGTTGAGATGCCTGATGTGGGGTAACCACTTTGCTTCTCAGAGAGAAGCTCCAAATGTGTGAGTTCCCTCCCAATTGTGAGTTGCCATGCAAGGGGAAGGGTTTGTGGCAAGACCACATCTCAGCCTCTCCTACCCACTTTGATGTCACCCTTTTCTTCTTTGTGATTTGAAGGAGCTGTTCAGTTACTTTTCAGGTCTTTTTCAGGGGGAATTGTTCCATATGTACCTGTAGATTCATTGAGTTCCCTGGGAAGAGGTGAGTTCAGGGTATTCCTACATTGGCACCTTGAACCACCTTCCCCAGATGATTTTCTAAAGCAACTAACCACTTTCCATGAAATATCATGCTGTTATGTTAATTAATGTTGCATTGTTTAGATATTGATTTTGGGAAAATAGCTGTCTTTAAAATATTGAGTATTCCCTTAAACAAACATAATCTATCCTTCCATTTGTTAAGGTTTTTTTTCTATATTTCATTAAGCTTTATACTTGTTTTGATAAAGATTTCTTATTAGGTTAATTTCTCAGGATTTTTTTTTTGCTTCCTCATTTTTATTATTTTTTTATTCTTACTGATAAATTTACTTTTTATTTTTATTAATTTAAATTCAATTAATTAACATATAGTCTATTACTTGTTTCAGGGGTACAAGTCTGTGATTCATCAGTCTTATATAATATCCAGTGCTCATTACAACACATACCCTCCCCAATGCCCATCACCCAGTTACCCCATCCCTCCACCCCTCTCCCCTCCAGCAAACCTCAGTTTATTTCCTATCATTAAGAGTCTCTTATGGTTTGTCTTCCTCTCTGGTTTCTTCTTGTTGACAAAACCAAAAGACCACTGACAGAATGGGAGAAGATATTTGCAAATGACATATCAAATAAAGGGCTAATATCCAAAATCTATAAAGAACTTATCAAACTCGGGAGCAAGATGGCGGAGGAGTAGGAGACCTGGATTTCGTCTCCTCTCAGGAATTCAGCTGGATAGGGATCAAACCAATCTGAACACCTATGAACTCAAGAGGAGATCAAAGAAAAGAAGAGCAACAACTCTCTGAAGAGAAAAGCGACCACTTTCTGGAAGGTAGGATGTGCAGAGAAGTGAATCCGAAGCGATAATCGGGAGGATAGACGGTGGGGGAGGGGGCCTCCGTTGGCCGCTTCTGGCAAGTGATAGAGCCGCGGAGCACAAAATCGGAACTTTTAGAAGTCGGCTCCGCTGAGGGACATCACTCCGGTGGCTGAGCGGGGGGGTGGAACACTCGTGGGACAGTGTGGTCTCAGGACCCTCAGGGTCACAGAAAGACCGGGGGTGCCTGAGTGTGGCAGAGCTCCCAGGTAACGGAGCAGGGAAGCCGGCTGCAGAGGCGGAGCCCAGGCGCAGGCTCTCAGCTCGGGGTTGCCATAAACCATGATCCGTGGCACAGTCGGGCCACTGCTCCTCCAGCAGGGACCCAACAAGTGGCAGATCCGGGGAGACTCACCTTCTTCCCCCAGGAGGAGAGGCGCGGGAACGCACTGCAGGGATCTGCTGGGTTTGGAGACTCCACCCGGGGTCGGGTGCCAGAGATAGAAACGCGCGGTCACAGGCCGGGTGAGCACGGACTGCGGCCAGAGACCGGGGAGACGGGAGTGACTGACGGCTTTTCTCTGGGGGCTCACTGAGGAGTGGGGCCCCAAGTTCTCGACACCCCCGAGGCAGACATTGGGAGGCCGCCATTTTCACTCTCTGCCTCCAAAGCTGTACGGAAAGCTTGCAGGGAACAAAAGCTCCGGAGAGCAAACCCGAGCAGATTACTTAGACAGGACCAGGCAAGGGCGGGGCAATTCCACCTCCAGCAAAGACATTTGGGAACCACGGCAACAGGCCCCTCCCGCAGAAGATCAGCGAGAACAGCCAGCCAAGACCAAGTTTACTGATCAATGAGGACGGCAGAACTCCAGCGCTAGGGGAATAATGCACACAGAATTCATGGCTTTTTTACCATGATTCTTTAGTCTTTCAAAGTTAATTTTTTTTTAACTGTCTTTTTTTTTTTTTAATTATTCTTTGTCCCTTTTTCAACCAACATCTTATCAATCCCTTTAAAAAAAAACATTTTTATTTTTCATTTTTATTTTTCATTTTTAGAGTCATATTCTATCCCTTCATAGTAGTTACCCGTATTTTTGGCATATATATATAAGTTGTTCTCTCTTTAAAATTTTGAGATAGTTTCTTCTAACAGATCAAAATATACACTAAATCTCTATTGTATGGTTTTTTTCTACTCCCCTGCCTGATCACATTCTCTCCCTTTTCTTTTCTCTCTCTTTTTTTTAAATCCTCTTCTTTCTTTTTTCAAACAACTTCTTATCAATTCCTTTTATAAAATTTTTTATAATTTCCATCTTTACAGTCATATTCCATCCCTTCATCATATCAACCCTTATTTTTGTACATATGTAAGTTTTTCTTTCTTTAAAATTTTGGGAGGCACTTTCTTCTAACAGACCAAATACACCCAAAATCTAGTGTGTGGCACTGATCTATATACCAACCTGATCATATTTGATCACATTCTGTTTTATTTTTGTTTTGTTCTGTTTTTGTTTGTTTTATCTTTATATTTTTCTTTTCCTTTTTTTTTTTTCCTTTTTCTTTTTTCTCTCTTTCCCTTTCTTTCCCCACTGCTTCAGGTCTTTTCTGATTTGTTTAGGGTATATTTTCTGGGAACGTTGTTACCCTGTTAGCATTTTGTTCTCTCATTCATCTATTCTCCTCTGGACAAAATGACAAGATGGAAAAAATCACCTCAACAAAAAGAACAAGAGGTAGTACCGACTGCTAGGGACCTACTCAATATGGACATTAGTACGATGTCAGATCTAGAGTTCAGAATCATCACTTTAAAGATACTAGCTGGGCTTGAAAAAAGCATGTAAGTTATTAGAGAAATCATTTCTGGAGAAGTAAAAGAACTAAAATCTAACCAAGTTGAAATCAAAAAGGCTATTAATGAGGTAAAATCAAATATGGGGGCACTAACTGCTAGGATAAATGAGGTAGAAGAGAAAATCAGTGATATTGGAGACCAAATGATGGAAAATAGAGAAAAAGAGAGATAAACAACTACTGGATCACGAGGGCAGAATTCGAGAGATAAGCAATACCATAAGATGAAACAACATTAGAATAATTGGGATCCCAGAAGAAGAAGAAAGAGAGACAGGGGCAGAAGGTATAATGGAGCAAATTATACCAGAGAACTTCCCTAATTTGGGGAAGGAAACAGGCATCAAAATCCAGGAGGCACAGAGAACCCCTCTCAAAATCAATAAAAATAGGTCAACACCCCGACATCTAATAGTAAAACTCACGAGTCTCAGAGACAAAGAGAAAATCCTGAAAGCAGCTCGGGACAAGAGATATATAACCTACAATGGTAGAAACATTAGATTGGTAACAGACCTATCCACAGAGACCTGGCAGGCCAGAAAGGACTGGCAGGATATATTCAGAGCACTAAATGAGAAAAATATGCAGCCAAGAATACTATATCCAGCTAGGCTGTCATTGAAAATTGAAGGAGAGATAAAAAGCTTCCAAGACAAACAAAAACTAAAGGAATTTGCAAACACAAAACCAGCCCTACAGGAAATCTTGAAAGGGGTCCTCTAAGCAAAGAGAGACCCTAAAAGCAACATAGACCAGAAAGGAACACAGACAATATACAGTAACAGTCACCTTACAGGCAATACAATGGCACTAAACTCCTATCTTTCAATAGTTACCCTGAATGTAAATGGGCTAAATGCCCCAATCAAAAGACATAGGCTATCAGACTGGATTAAAAAACAAGACCCATCGATATGCTGTCTGCAAGAGACTCATTTTAAACCCAAAGACACCCCCAGATTGAGAGTGAGGGGGTGGAAAACCATTTACCATGCTAATGGACACCAAAAGAAAGCTGGGGTGGCAATCCTTGTATCAGACAAATTAGATTTTAAACCAAAGACTGTAATAAGAGATGAGGAAGGACACTATATCCTACTTAAAGGGTCTATCCAACAAGAAGATCTAACAATTGTAAATATCTATGCCCCTAACATGGGAGCAGCCAATTATATAAGCCAATTAATAACAAAAGCAAAGAAACACATCGACAACAATACAATAATAGTGGGGGACTTTAACACCCCCTTCACTGAAATGGGCAGATCATCTAAGCAAAAGATCAACAAGGAAATAAAGACTTTAAATGACACACTGGACCAAATGGACTTCAAGACATAATCAGAACATTCCATCCCAAAGCAACGGAATACACATTCTTCTCTAGTGCCCATGGAACATTCTCCAGAATAGATCACATCCTAGGTCATAAATCAGGTCTCAACCGGTACCAAAAGATTGGGATCATTCCCTGCCTATTTTCAGACCACAATGCTTTGAAACTAGAACTCAATCACAAGAAGAAAGTCGGAAAGAACTCAAATACATGGAGGCTAAAGAGCATCCTACTAAAGAATGAATGGGTCAACCAGGAAATTAAAGAAGAATTAAAAAAATTCATGGAAACCAATGAAAATGAAAACACAACTATTCAAAATCTTTGGAATGCAGCAAAGGCAGTCCTAAGAGGAAAGTACATAGCAATACAAGCCTTTCTCAAGAAGCAAGAAAGGTCTCAAGTACACAACCTAACCCTACACCTAAAGGAGCTGGAGAAAGAACAGCAAATAAAGCCTAAACCCAGCAGGAGAAGAGAAATAATAAAGATCAGAGCAGAAATCAATAAAATAGAAACCAAAAGAACAGTAGAAGAGATCAAGGAAACAAGGAGCTGGATCTTTGAAAGAATTAACAAGATTGATAAACCCCTGGCCAGAATTATCAAAAAGAAAAGAGAAATGACCCAAATCAACAAAATCGTGAATGAAAGAGGAGAGATCACAACCAACACCAAAGAAATACAAACAATTATAAGAGCATATTATGAACAACTCTATGCCAGCAAATTAGATAATCTGGAAGAAATGGATGCATTCCTAGAGATGTATCAACTACCAAAACTGAACCAGGAAGAAATAGAAAACCTGAACAGACCTATAACCACTAAGGAAATTGAAGCAGTCATCAAAAATCTCCCAAAAAACAAAAGCCCAGGGCCAGATGGCCTCCCAGGGGAATTCTACCAAACATTTCAAGAAGAATTAATACCTATTCTTCCGAAACTGTTCCAAAAAATAGAAATGGAAGGAAAACTTCCAAACTCATTTTATGAGGCCACCATTATTTGATCCCCAAACCAGAAAAAGACCCCATCAAAAAGGAGAACTACAGACCAATATTCCTGATGAACATGGATGCAAAAATTCTCACCAAAATACTAGCCAATAGGATTCAACAGTACATTAAAAGGATTATTCACCATGACCAAGTGGGATTTATCCCTGGGCTGCAAGGTTGGTTCAACATCCGCACATCAATCAACGTGATACAATACATTAACAAAAGAAAGAACAAGAATCATATGATCCTCTCAATAGATGCAGAAAAAGCATTTGACAAAGTACAGCATCCTTTCTTGATCAAAACTCTTCAGAATATAGGCATAGAGGGTACATATCTCAATATCATAAAAGCCATCTATGAAAAACCTACAGTGAATATCATTCTCAATGGGGAAAAACTGAGAGCTTTCCCCCTAAGGTCAGGAACACGGCAGGGATGTCCACTATCACCACTGCTATTCAACATAGTATTAGAAGTCCTAGCCACAGCAATCAGACAACAAAAAGAAATCAAAGGCATCCAAATTGGCAAAGAAGAAGTCAAACTCTCACTCTTTGCAGATGATATGATACTTTATGTGGAAAACCCCAAAGACGCCACTCCAAAACTGCTAGAACTCATACAGGAATTCAGTAAAGTGGCAGGATATAAAATCAATGCACAGAAGTCAGTGGCATTCCTATACACCAACAACAAGACAGAAGAAAGAGAAATTAAGGAGTCAATCCCATTTACAATTGCACCCAAAACCATAAGATACCTAGGCATAAATCTAACCAAAGAGGCAAAGGATCTGTACTCAAAAAACTATAACATACTCATGAAAGAAATTGAGGAAGACACAAAGAAATGGAAAAACTTTCCATGCTCATGGATTGGAAGAACAAATATTGTGAAGATGTCAATGCTACCTAGAGCAATATACACATTCAATGCAATCCCCATCAAAATACCAACATTTTTCAAAGAACTGGAACAAATAATCCTAAAATCTGTATGGAACCAGAAAAGACCCCGCATAGCCAGAGGAATGTTGAGAAAGAAAAGCAAAGCTGGCGGCATCACAATTCCGGACTTCCAGCTCTATTACAAAGCTGTCATCATCAAGACAGTGTCGTAGTGGCACAAAAACAGACACATAGATCAATGGAACAGAATAGAGAGCCCAGAAATGGACCCTCAACTCTATGGTCAACTCATCTTTGACAAAGCAGGAAAGAATGTCCAATGGAACAAAGACAGTCTCTTCAACCAATGGTGTTGGGAAAATTGGATAGCCACATGCAAAAGAATGAAACTGGACCATTTCCTTACACCACACACAAAAATAAACTCCAAATGGTTGAAAGACCTCAATGTGAGACAGGAGTCCATCAAAATCCTAAAGGAGAACACAGGCAGCAACCTCTTCGACCTCAGCCGCAGCAACTTCTTCCTAGAAACATCGCCAAAGGCAAGGGAAGCAAGGGCAAAAATGAACTATTGGGACTGCATCAAGATAAAAAGCTTTGGCAAAGCAAAGGAAATAGTCAACAAAACCAAAAGACAACCAACAGAATGGGAGAAGATATTTGCAAATGACATATCAGATAAAGGGCTAGTATCCAAAATCTATAAAGAACTTATTGAACTTAACACCCAAAGAACAAAGAATCCAATCAAGAAATGGGCAGAAGACATGAACAGACATTTTTCCAAAGAAGACATCCAAATGGCCAACAGACACATGAAAAAGAGCTGAATATTGCTCGGCATCAGGGAAATCCAAATCAAAACCTCAGTGAGATACCACCTCACACCAGTCAGAATGGCTAAAATTAACAAGTCAGGAAACGACAGATGTTGGCAGGGATGCGGAGAAAGGGGAACCCTCCTCCACTGTTGGTGGGAATGCAAGCTGGTGCAGCCACTCTGGAAAACAGTATGGAGGTTCCTCAAAAAGTTGAAAATAGAGCTACCATATGATCCAGCAATTGCACTACTGGGTATTTACCCCAAAGATACAAAAGTAGGGATCCGAAAGGTTACGTGCACCCTGATGTTTATGGCAGCAATGTCCACAATAGCCAAACTGGAAAGAGCCAAGATGTCCATCGACAGATGAATGGATAAAGAAGAAGTGGTATATATATACAATGGAATATTATGCAGCCATCAAAAAGAATGAGATCTTGCCATTTGCAACGACGTGGATAGAACTGGACAGTATTATGCTGAGCGAAATAAGTCAAACAGAGAAAGACATGTATCATATGACCTCACTGATATGAGGAATTCTTAATTGCAGGAAACAAACTGAGGGTTGCTGGAGTGGGGGGTGGGGTGGGAGGGATGGGGTGACTGGGTGATAGACACTGGGGAGGGTATGTGCTCTGGTAAGCACTGCGAATTGTGCAAGACTGTTGAATCTCAGATCTGTACCTCTGAAACAAATAATGCAATATATGTTAAGAAAAAAAAAAAAGAAGAAGAAGATAGCAGGAGGGGAAGAATGAAGGGGGGGGAAATCCGAGGGGTAGACAAACCATGAGAGATGATGGACTCTGCAAAACAAACTGAGGGTTCTAGAAGGGAGGGGGGTGGGAGGAGGGTTAGCCTGATGATGGGTATTGAGGAGGGCACGTTCTGCGTGGAGCACTGGGTGTTATGCACAAACAATGAATCATGGAACACTACATCTAAAACTAATGATGTAATGTATGGGGATTAACATAACAATAAAAAAATAAAAGTAAAGATAAAAAAAAAAAACTTATCAAACTCAACACCCAAAGAACAAATAATCCAATCAAGAAATAGGCAGAATACATGAACAGATATTTCTCAGGATTTCATTGTTTTTATTTTTATAATAAATTACTCTTTCTCTTTACATGGTCAATTGGTTATTGGTTATAGAAAATATACTGATTTTTTTAACATTGTTTTTATAAGTGATTAATTACTGTGCTAATTCTTTCATTAGGTCAGATCATTTTTCAGTTGGCTTTCATACATTTTAGATTTTCAAATATACTGGCTTACCATCTGGAAAAAAACCTCTAAATATCTTTATCTTTTTTCCAATATTTAAAACTCATATTTTTTCTTATTTTATTGCATTGTCCAAAACCTCCAGAACAATGTTGAATAATAGCAATAATGATGGGAATCCTTTTCTCATTAGAATAAAGTTCAAGAAGCAGAAATATAGCATCAGTAGGTATGAAAATTTTAAAAGGCTGCTTCATATTACTAAGTTCTCATCTGAAAATATTTGTGGCAAATCTCACTTTGACCAGTAGTGTATAAAAGTACCAGTCTAATAAATCCTTAGGCCACATCTTGCATCCAGTAATTGTAAGAAATTAGTCTGATCATTTAAACAATGGTCTGATGTTGAAAAGACTATAAAGACATGAAGCACGCCTAGCAGCTTAGCACATCTTTTTAAATATATCGATACAAATCTATCTTAGTTTTGGAAGATCATACCAGCAAAATATGTCTTTCACTGTGGTAGATAAATACACTTTCAAAATGGCTTAAAATGTATTTCTTTCTAACACAAAATGTACTTCGACAATCACTGTTCTTGTCAGTTATTACTACACTTGGATTACATTGCTCTATTGTTTTTGACAGTGCGTTTTTTTTTGCATTTGCATCAGTTAGGTTTGTGAAATTTGGGGATTTCATATTTGTTGAACTTTTTTTTATATTCTTAATTTTATTTTATTTATTCATTTATTTATTTATTTTTTATTATGTTATGTTAGTCACCATACTGAATGTTATGTTAGTCACCATACTTTTCATCATCTTCGAATAACTGGCTAGACTAAAAACTGCTGCAGACGACAGAAGAATCTGTGGAACACCATGCTGGCAGAGGTCTACTAAATGGACATGCCTGATATACTTCATCATTGTAGCCCATGCTCTACCACAGGAGTCAGACCTGCTGGATTATATAAATGGACTAATATTTTTCATTTGCTTCTGTCTCTGCCCTGACTTAGAGGAAGGATTTAAAAACAAAAGTATTTTCTGGGCACTGCTTCCTGCATGAACTCTGCCCATTTTAATCACAAGGGTTTCCTATTTTTAAGAATCAAGAGCTGGATTTTTATGGGTTCTTTCACCCTAATAGGGTTTAGGTCTTAGAACGTTCAGAGCTGACAGAGTCAGAATTTAAAAAGCAATTAATCATTACTGGACATAGTGTTAATCCTCAAGAATTTCTACACCCACTTGTATTCCAGGCAAGCTCCCATCAAGTGCCTTTTTGACCCAGTAAGATAAAGAAGTGGGTATAGTACATATTACTAATTTTGATCCTTTGGATTATTGAATCATCCTCTTATAATTGCTTCTCTTCTATTTCTACACATCCATGTTGCACTCACCTAGTACACAGTTAGCTCAGAATAGTTTTTGTAAAAATAAAGAGCTGTTTAGTGAGGGTCTGCTTATTTTATTACTGCCAACAGCACAGCATTAAAAAGGACTATTTAACAAAATAGCCAAAGTCTTTAAATGATTGCTCAACCAGCTCATCAAGATGATCTAACAGATCCTCACACAGTAAACTATCTTTGCATGTTCCTTTCTTTATTATTTGTTGGTCATTAAAAAAGGAACAGCTGCACAGACAAGCCCCCAATAGCAGCAGCTATAAAATGATAAAAGTGGAAAAATAGTAACTGTATAGGGGAGAAATCTGGCAGATACCTCTTTAATCAAGAGATCAAAGTAAATCCAATAATGGAACAATCAACATCCTGTGCCTCTTGATATGATACACTGAGAACACATCATTTTTGAGGTATTGCTCCCCCAAATGCACAACTTGAATTTCCTTGTGAGGAAACACCAAACAACACCAAATTGAAGGACATTCTACAAAAACACCTGAACTTTCCTTCAAAAATGTCAAGGTCATAAAAATCAGGCAAAGACTGAGGAACCAACTATTCTAGATTAAAGAAGACTAAAAAGACAGACACCTGAATATAATACATGATTTGAAATTTTCTTTTGTTATAAAGCACCTTAAGACAATTTGCAAAATAGGAAAGTCTATAGATTAGACTGGATGATAAACTTGCATCAGTGTTACCTTGTTAATTGTAATATTTGTCGTGAAGTTATATAAAAGAATGTCTTTGTTTTACCAGCACAGAATCACCTGACCACTTACAGCTGTAAGGAAAAATGGAAAATTCAGTGTATATGCAAGTATCAACGGGCTGGTTAAGAATTAGTGTTCCACTACCAAAGAAGAGGAAGAGAATAGGTACTAGAATAAAACTAGTGGTCTTAGTCATGAAGAACATGTTCTTGGGAAAGTTGACTGTAAAAAAGACAAGGTCACAGAAAAGGAAGACTTATTTTAAGACTATTACAGATGATCTTATGGATGAGAATGAAACTATACCTTGGCGTGGCTTTACGTGGTATGCAACGGAAAGATCAGGGGCTGACCTTCCTCTCTATCCTGCTCTCTCATGGGTCACACAATCTCCTTCACCTCCACTTTCACCTTCCTTTTCCTCCACCTACCTGCCTCACTGATGATTCCAAATGGCATTCCCAATTCCCAAGTCTATATTACATGGCAGATCCAGCTTTTACTTTCAACTCTCAGTGCCCATTATTTCCCCATTCACATCTGATTGGTCCCACTCATACTTTTGTGCAAGGACAGAAGTTGACCATAATGTGCATGAAGTGCTTTAGGACAGGTGTCAATCCCAGTCTAATCATAGGTGGCTTAACAGAGAAGAGGCAATGTCTCATGGTCTCCTGGACTCTCAAAGAGGGTTACAGTCAGAGATTCCCCTAGAAGAATAAATAGTCTGGGGGAGAAATGACTGTGACCAGTAATATAGTACTTTAGATAGACAGGCTGCAAACTGGAATATACTTCAGAATACTTCCCACCTGGAAAAAAAAAAAAGGCCAAAATGGAGATGAAGTGGCCCATTTATTTCCAGAAGTAAAAAAAAAAACCTGCTAGTATCCATCTTGAGAACAGCAAATCAAGTAGCCAAAGTGGAAATGTACAGTAAACATGATGAGAGAAAATTACTCTCAATAAAAACCGTTATTGACCTTTTTCAAAGACCTTTCCCCAAGAACATATGTATGGATTGGACCAGGCACAGGAGAGGCAACAGGCAGTAAATCCAGGCAATCTGCAGTCAGATGAAAAGAGAACTGAAACCTGAGAGCAGTTCCCCCCACATACACACCCCCAGTAAGCTCTCTGCCTTTACTTGAATCTTTTTCCTAGGCTCAGAAGGTCTTGGCAAATCTGGCAGCTGTCACAAAATACCATCTGTCCTAAGAAAACGGGTGCAGAGGTGGCTGTAACCCAGGGGATTTTCCAAGCGCTGTCAGCATGCATTTTTGCTGGTAAAGGAGCACAGTCAAGTCCCTGACAAGACAGTAAAAACCCTACAAAGCAAATCCCGGAAGTTGTGCTCACACAGGACCCGATGCAGGTTTGGGTATAGGGGGTGGTGGCCACCCACTCGTGGAAGAAGGGGAAAATGAGGAGGAGTCCACTGAAGGCTGCACACATTCAAGAGAGGCTGAGAGAGAGAAGGAGGGAGGGGCATGGGGACTATATAAAGTGGGTAAAAGGCTGGCCTTCTGAGAATCTGTCAGTATCTCGGTGTGTAGATTCATCAGTATTGCCTGTAACTGTAGCCTATGGTCTAGAGCTGACTCCTAACTTGAGGCCATGTTGACATTTCAACACTGTCAGTTCATCAGCTGACAGATTCAAAACTGTCCTCATAAGCTCTCTTTAGAAAAGTTAGCCAAGCATTTGAAAAGGGAACTCTTTGGGCTCTGTCCTGCCATCATTGGTAAGAGGAGGTTTTCTCCAGGTTGCTGGGGAAGCCACCTCCCTATGTTTAGGACAACACCCAGATGCTGGTTCTTTCACGGGGGGAGCCAGGTATTTGGTTCTGGCTCCTCGATTTTTCAGGAGACTCAGAGCACTGCAATTGTTATATATCTCCCAGCAAAACTGTGGCTGTGGGTCCTGTTTGCTTTGTGACCACCCCCTAATGCTTTTTAACTAAGCTCCTGGCCATTGTTCTGAACCAGTGCTAAGATGAGAGCAGACTCTCTGAGGAATACTTCAAAGCCTGTTATCCATGCAGGGGAGTCTCCCTAAACATGCAGCAATAGTTTGACTCGACCAGATGTTTGAGAGGAATCTGGGAGATGCTTCTGGAAACTAGAACCTCAGCTAGGCAAGAACCAAATGCAGGCAGATGAGAAAAGCACAGAAATACATGCAAAGGAAACACACACACACACACACACACACACAAACACACACTTTTCAATTCCACAGTTAGCCCCAAGCAAAAGCAGCAGTTTGTAAATACATCTTTCTCATTCATATGAGACAGCATGAAATACATTTCTGGAAAGATGCCTGAGCCATGGGTGGAGTATCGATCCCCCTTTAATGATGAAAGGATTCAAAGACTCCTTAAGTGTCAGAGTCTCAGGGCTTTCCTGCAGGGAGGGGGCTGCTGTAACCTCTGGGGTTGGGAGCACGGCCCTTTGCAGAAGGTGCAGAAGCTGTTCATTTGTCTGGAAAGAAAGACAAAGGCTAAACCACAGCCTGGTGTTCACTTTGAGTGGGACATCCTGAGACCTATCAGGTATTTGCCAGCCTGTGAAGGAGGTTGGCAGTGCCCTGCCTGTGGCATATGCTTATGTTCTACCAGAGTTTGAGGTATTTAGGCTTCATGTCTAGGTAGGTGCTTTGCCCTTCCTTATCTTTGGCTGTGTCTACCATGTGGTTAGAAGGGCTTTTTTATAGGCGGTCAAGAAACCAAAATGCATAGGAATGTAGCAATCTCCCCTGTGACACTGGATTCTGGGTCTCCTTAAAATAATTTATACATACATGTTTATATCTTTTATTTAATTAACAAACACTTATATACCAATTCCTACGTATACTTACATACCAGCTACCATGTTTAAAACACTCTTTCGAGACCTTTGTAAATGAGAATTCATTTAATCTTCAAAACAACTCCAGAACTGCAGTTCCTTTTCTTATCCCCACTGTATAGATGGGGAAACTGAGGTGCGAGTAGGTTAAGTTACATGTTCAAAGTTACACAACTTGCACGTGATGAGTCCTGTGTTCAAAGAGACCCTCTGACTCCAGAATCTTCACATTACTGTTATATTCCACCAACTTGGCCCTACACTAACTCTGCTTGCTCTCTGCTAGACATGGACCTGTGAGGGAAAGTTTAATAACACTTAGTCACTTAAGCAGTTTGGCGGTAATAGGATTTTTACATGGACATTTTTTCCAGGCTATAAACTCTCTAGGATGATTTGGGGGTGTGTGTACATCTACACTTCTGATCATTCAAACTCAGCTTTGCAAAGGCTTAGACATTGTATAAAGAGAGTTCTAGATGATGAATTTGTTAACACTGCAAATAATTGTTAATTGTGGTGCTAAGTCATACTAAAGCGTGTGAAGTGAAGCAAAGTCTGCAGTTAAAGAAAAACATGCTACCAAATGGTGCAAAGAACAAAAAGAAACTATTATAAGTGGAAATGTCTGGTTATTTACCCATTGTAAAATTCTAGACCTTCATTTTATTAGTCCCATTAATTGGTTATTACTAATTATTACTGGCTTTTTATGGTGTTTATACTTGCTTTTATTTTATTCTCATTTTTAGAGTTTTACTCATACATTCAGTTCTACATTGAAACTGTTAACATTTTTTGAATGTAGTCATAGTTTGAATGTAGAAGGTAATCAAAGATATTCAAGCATTAAAGTATTTTTTCATAGCAATAACAGTTGCTTGGGGAGTGTCTTAAGGACATTCTGAGATGAGTAAGAATAAGATTTTGAAACTGAAGACAGGAATTTAGACCCAGGGCTCCCATCACCTTCCCTCCCCGCAGAAGCCTCATGGAGAAAAAATGCCAGTGTGGGAATCAGATGGCACACTATGCTAAAGGCTTTTAAAGATTATAAATCCTCTCATTCATAGAGTGCCTATGACAGACCCCAGAAGAGCCATTGTTCTAATGATGCCTCCTATTTCCCTGAAAGATATCAAGAAAACAGACACCAATGTCCAAAGTAGCCCAGGGGCAGTAAGAGTCCAGACCCCCATGGAGTAGGGTTTCCCAATTTGGCAAATAAAAATATAGGAAGGCCAGTTCCTACGAATTCAAATTTCAGATAAACAACAAATAAATTATTTACGGTAAGTGTATCCCAAATATGTCATGAGACATACTTATACTAAAAAAAGTAATTCAAATGTAACTGGGCATCCTGTATTTTATTAGGCAACCCTACCAGGGGGGCAGAGAGAACATAGATGCATTGAGGTCACTTACCTCTATCGACAGATGAGTGCAATAATCTTTGCATCTGCTTTGCCCAGATGAGTAGTATAAACCGTTTTTATGCAATCAGGATATGAGTATATTTGGGGGAGTCTGTGCCCACCACGAATGAGAAGGTAGTGTTAGTAGCAAGTGGATAACACTGGAAGTCAGAGGCACTGAACTCATGCCCTTCCTCTGGCACTCCGTGTGTGCCCTTGGACAAGCCAGGGAATCTGTAGGGAAGGGAGAAGGAAGTAAGAAATTTTCAGCTTCATCCATAAATTGGGATGATGTCTACTAACTGGTTATGGTTTGGGGGGAGGCTTAAATAATATCACCAACCATAAAAGTGCTTTTTGGACACAAAAATTATACACCAAAATACTACACAAAGATGAGATATCATGATCACATTCACCAACTTTAACTGTTTGGAGAAAAATAAGGTAGGAGAAGGTGGAACAGGAACCCCCCTCCTCCTCTGGTCTCTGTCTCCTTCATCTAGAGCCTCTGATGTGTCTTTCATATATTAACGGATGTAGAATCACTATGACCACCCCAACTCTTTGTAATTAATTCAATTCAAGCTGTCACCACGGGAATGCCTCAGCAAAATTTGATATTTTGTTAACTTAAACTTCTTAGCTGAGAGCAGCCCGGCTATTTCACAACTAGCCCAGTACATGTCAAAAAGAGTTAAGCCCTTCCACGTGACAGATCTAGCAAGGTTTCTTTACAAAATAAAGATGTAGGGCCAATTGTCACTGAAGCAAAAGGCTGGCATATAGAAATCGCTATCTGGTATGAAGCGTGGTTATCCTGGCGAACATTCTTGGGAGTCTGAAGATCTGGATTTGAGGACAAACTGCTCCATACTGTGTGTTCTGGGGCCAGTCATTTAACCTCTCTGAGCCTCAATGTTGTTATTTACACAATAAAGATAGTAACTATCTATCTCCTGTAGACTGCTGTGAAGATTAAGTGAGGCTTACATATGTATATAGCACTTTGGGAAGTGTATTATATAATAAAATGCAAGTCATAATTCTCATTTATCTATGTTGTGTTTGTGTTATCCTAACTGAAATAGAAGTAAAATCTTCTAAAAACACCATCAAGTGTGGTAGCATTATTTTTGTCATCTATCTCCTACATTGATTTTTTTGGACTATATACCTCTCTGAAATAAAATTGTCCTTGCTTTCTTTCAACTAAAATTTGAAGTATTTGGGAAACATATGCAATTTAGTTCAGCAGTTCGGAAGGATGCTGAATATTTAAAATGTGTCTTTTTAATCTGAGGCTATGAGAGCCTCAAGATGATTTTCATGTCTGCAGACATGCCCTCTGACAACTCAAAGTCAGCTTTATAAAGCTCTCCACCTTTCATACCCAGACAAACTTGTTAACAGTGCCAACAATGAGAATTACAGTGCAATTCAGACAAAAGGGTGTAATAAGTCAGAGGAAATCTGCTTTGGCAAGAATCATAGTGAATGCAGTGCAGATAGCTCTGAGCTGTAAATGTCACTCCCTACCACGTATAGGTCTCAGCTGAGCAGGTAGGGGTCCGCCTTACCTTGAACCACTGAGCAATTGGGAGCCTGACTAATATTTATTATTCATAAGAAATGGAGCCAGTGCATTTCAGACATTTGCAAAACGTTGCAGCCGTTAATGAGGTGGGGGAAGCGATCTGTTCCCCAGTGGCCCCCGACTGTGTTTATTTGAATGTGTGATCATTAGACTGCACAAGTCTCTCTGGGGCTCAGTGCCCAGAGTGCATTACACCCTGGAGAATGGGAAAATACTTTAATTAACAACAGGAGTAGGCAGGCCTGCTGGGCTCCTTCTGTTCCCATCCTCAGGACCTGAAATGTCTGCACTCAGTCCTCACCTCCACCATTTTCATTACCAACATAAAAGAAAACACTAAGCAACAATTTCATTTTGATTTGGAAAGACCATTAAATATAAGATATTTCTCCTCCTTCCTTCCTCTGATTCAATGTTATTAGTAACCAACATGCCAACACACCAACGCATATACATATCCACTAGCAGGCTCATATACATACTCACACATACACTTGCAGGCATGCACAAGGCATGAACTTGATATTCCTGGATATTCCATATGCTCTGCGAACCGTACGGTACTCCAGGGTGCATAGATGGATAACATGCCAAATTGGCTTGGAGTATGCATTCGTTTGAACGTGCAAATTTATGTTAGTCAATTACTCAGATAAATGATTTGGTTCATTAATTTAAATAAAAGGGTGGCAAATTCCTAGCACATTATCTGAGAGATGATGTGTGTTTGTTTGTTTGTTTGTTTGTTTTTAAATGTTGAATCATTGATTTCTCCGGGGCATCTGGGTGGCTCAGTCAGTTAAGCATCTGCCTTCGGCTCAGGATATGATCCAAGCATCCTGGGATCAGCCCCGCATTGGGCTCTCAGCTCAGCGGGGAGACTGCTTCGCCCTCTCCCTCTGCCTGCAGCTCCCCCTGCTTGTGCTCTCTCTGTCAAATAAACAGATAAAATCTTTAAAAAGAAAAATGAATCAGTGATTTCTGCCTGAACTGGTTATATCTAAAACCATGTCATACCCAACCAAAATTTGCAGGCAAGGAGAGTGAAGCTGCCATGTTCACTCTTAAAAGACAAACTCTCATAATTGAATCTTGTGCCCTATGTCCCAGGCTGATTTCTCACTGCATGTGAACATGAGTGTGAGCAGACTGGCTGCATGCACATCTATAGGCTGACCACTTGTGTTGTCCCCATGGCTCAGTCTGTGGGCTGACTTCTTGGAGAATAGTTATTTTATGGCAGGAACTCTAGGTTGACCAGAACTCAGAATTCACTTAATGAAGACTCACTCTATCAATTGGTAAGTATTGATTGAGCATCCATTGGTCTCCCTCATTGATATAGGCCCAAAAAACAGTGAGCAATCCAGGTGGAGAGAGATCGGTGTCTGACGCATATTTGGAGAAGATTAAATGTTGGTGTGTGTAGTTGGGCTTTTAGCCTTCTGGAAAGCATACTTTTCTTCCCAAGGTCTATTAAGGAAGTTTGATTGCTTTTTAGGGTAGTAAGCAGGAGTGGAATAAATGGCAATCTAAGGAAACCTTAAAAAAAATTAAACTTACTATTTTAGAACAATTTTAAATATACAGAAAAATTGTGAAAGCAATGCAGAGAATTCCTATATATCTCACAACTAGTTTCCCCTATTATTAACATCTTACATTGGCATAGTACATGTGTTATAATTAATGAATCAATAATGATACATTATTATTAATTAAGGTTCATACTTTATTTCAATTTCTTTCCTTTTTGCCTTAGGTCTCCATTTCTCTTCCAGGCTCAAGACACTACATTTCACTATAAGATATTATCTCCACCCAAGATACTATGTTACACTACATGATACTGCTTTCAGTCTTCATGTCTCCTGAGGCTCCTCTGGGCTGAGGCAGTTCCTCAGACTTTATTTTTTATGACCTTGGAAGTTTGAGGAGACTGATTTTGTAGAATTAAATTGGGATTTGTCTAATGCTTTTCTCATGATTAGATAGGGGTTGTGGTTTTTTGGGAGGAAGACCACAGAGATAAAATGCCCCCTTCATTACATGATACCAAGTGTACATACTATCAACATGACTTCTTGCAGACACCGTTTTCTCCTCCCCCAGTAGCTTATTGCCTAAAAATATTTAAGACCCTTTTTGCGAAAGTGCCCCTACAAGGAATCTATCATACCCACAGGCTCCTTGGCCCACTTCCTGGATCATGACTGACCTCTTATTTCAGTTACATGGGTTATGGACCATCATATTTATCACACAGCATGTTCTTTCCCAAGTAAACATCATCTTCAACATTGACATTAAATATTTAAGATGCACAGAAGCTGTTAACTCTTATATAGAGAGTATCGTTTTATTTCATTCTAGAAAATCAAGTAAATCTTATTATACTCATGTGTGAAAAATTTTGGCAATTGAGTGTTTCAAGAAAAAGCTGAACCTTTACATTTGACTTGTTGGTGATCTTTGCATTTTAAATGTTCCTATCACAGCTGAATATTTTTGGTATAATTTTTCCTTAACAAAACTTATGGGGTTGGGAACATGCGTATTTACTGATTATCTACTCTGCATAAGTATTTTGCATTTAAATATTGCAGTAACCCTATAAGTCAGGTATAATTATGTTCATTTTACAGATGAAGAAGTGGCTCTGGGAGACCAGGTCACATGATTGATAAATAATGAGCCAGAATGTATGAATGACCTAGGTTCTTTCTATGATACACAACATTTCTGGGAGTTGATAATGGTGTATGTTGAGAGAGGACAGAGTGGGCTCTCTTACATACCTGAAATGCCCCCATTAGACGTGTAAGACTTTGGGTCTTGGAGAATTTCCATACTTCAAGAAACTTCTGGAAAAGTGCAAGTTTTTATTCCTATAGACATTTTCACATCTTTTGCATGCTTGCTAAAAAAAATATTCTTTATACTTCTTCATTTATTCTCTCTTTAGGCAATGGTTCTTGTTCCTTTTTGATCTCAATGCTAAAACAAATGTGTTTATTATAACTTCTCATGAAAATTAGAGGAGTTCCCCCAGAAAGTTAAGCGAAGGTGACTTTAATAATAGAGTAGAATAGATAAATATTTCATTGTAACCAATAATTGATCAATATGAAGATAGTTGCAACAATGTAACAAAGCACACTTTTTATGATATATAAGGAACCAAAATAACTTAATGAGAAAAAGAGCAAGCCAATGGAATTGTGAACAAAGCTCATGAAGAAACAGTTTTCAAATAGATGCAAATTTTTTTAAAGGTTTTATTTATTTATTTGACAGAGAAAAACACAGCTAGAGAGGGAACACAACCAGGGGGAGTGGGAGAGGGAGAAGCAGGCTTCCCGCTGAGCAGGGACCCCAATGTGGGGCTTGATCACAGGACCCTGGGATCATGACCTGAGCCGAAGGCGGACACTTAACGACTGAGCCACCCAAGTGTCCCTCAAATAGGTGCAAATTTAAACAATATGGCTTTGACTCATCAAATTGGCAAAGATTAAAAATTCTAATACCTAAGAGTTGGCAAGAATGTTAAAAGGAATGATTCTTTTTTAGCAATACTTATCATAGCTTTAATGTCTATTTCCTTTGAGCCAAAGATTCTAATTCTAGAAATTTATCCTATAGAAATATTTGTTCAAATGTACAAACATAGATTTCCCAGTACATTAACTGTATCATTGCTTGCAAATTACAAGAAAGAGGAAACAACTCAAATGTCAATTAATGGGAGTATGTTGAAATAAATTATAGCATGTTAGAAAGCTATGCTGTCATTAAAAAGATAAGATAGAGCTCTTATACCCACCTTATGTTTGCAAGTGAAAGAAAATCAGGTTGCTGAAGTTTGTATTTCTTACCCATTTAAGACAACATATATGGCTTTACCTGTATATTTTCACACATCTTTTGAATGTTGTAGTGATGGGGCTTTACCAAAAAAGAGAATCCTAAGCTCAGCGTGCTCTTAGTCCTCGGAATGGGACAGTGTATGCATCTGCCAACAGAGCAGCAATTTAAGAAAACATTTGATAAGGAGGAAGCTCATAAATTCATTGAAAACATGTTAGATTGAAGTCATTGTGTATTATTAACTGAATCTATCGTGACTCTAGGAAATAGCAAAAGCACAGAAGTTATATAAAATAACTCTTTAAACATGCAAATTATATTAATTGAGTGGTCACAAATTTAATTAACATTTTCTCTGATTTCCTTATCACATGCTGAATATTATAAAATGAAAAATATATATGACTATTACATAAAATATTCCTATATTCTTCAACTTTATGTAATTGCTATTCAATTCTAATTAACCCATTAAAACAACAACAACAACAACATTAGTCTGAAATGTCTCCTGATGTTTTTCCCCTGCTTAGTGAGAGTCCATTTGAGGAGAGGCTTATTATAACCATACTCAAATATTTTGATCCCCTAAAATATTTTACTTATGTTACACCAATGAAGGTAATGAGCTGAATGCAACAACAGTACCCAGCCCAAGAGGTAAATACATCATCCAGGAAAACATTAATTGACAAAGAAGTAAGAATTCATCCTGCCATGTGTAGGCAGACCCACTGGGGGCTTCTGAGGCTCTCAGTGGAAAAGGAAGCTTCTTATGGCAAAGGTGAAGGCCACCCACTTGATGTCCACAAAACCTGAATAAACTTGCCATGTCTGATACCTTTTGAACTAAACCTAGCACAATGATACCCTCTGGATGTTCTTGTGTAGTTCTAAGGCTTTAAATACATATCATATTTTTTTAAAGATTTTATTTATTCACTTGAGACACAGAGATACAGAGAGAAAGAGAGAGAGCATGAGCAGGGAGAGAGGCAGAGGGAGAGGGAGAAGCAGGCTCCCTGCTGAGCAAGGAGCCCGATGTGGGGCTCGATCCCAGGACCCTGGGATCATGACCTGAGCCAAAGGCAGATGCTTAACCATCTGAGCCACCCAGAAGCCCCAATACATATCATAGTTTACTGATCCTCAGCCTGATATACCTCAGAAATAGTCTCTCCAGCTACTTCTAACATGAAATGGTGAAGACATACACAGATCTGGGAAGCTGTCAAAAGGATACCTGGTCACCATCACAAGTATTGTGATTTAGAGCAGAAAACATAGGCAAAAAAACCTCTCATGTGGATGCACAGAAAGGCCACCTCAAACAACAGCCAGTAAAGAAGAAAAAATAATAAATGAAACAGCTGAAGGAAATAAATCAAGAAAGTATGGCAGCCTGGTTGGACCCAAGGAGTGCTTTGAATAGCAGCAAGCTCTGGAAATAGTAGCAGAATTTAGCTCCATCGAACATGCAGTCTGGTCTGCGGGCTGTTGCTCATTCACTGTAGCTTTTGTTTTGTTTTTTGGGTTTTTTTTGTAACCACTCCTCACAAAGGTGGGGCTCAGTGGTAAAAGACACTGTTATTACATCGCTCAATCTGTCTTCATTTTCAAATTGTGGTGCAATATTTATACAAAATAACACATACCAAGTTTTTAATGGTCATGAACAAACCTCAAAGGCACGAAGACTTGGATAGGCTTTCAGAAGTCCAGCTCCTTGGTGAATGAATCATGATCTCTTTGATCTAACATCTGGACGGCATCCTCTTGAATGATCTAATTCCCTATACATTCACTTATCTTCCTCATATCACAAGATCCAGCCTTAGGCATGCAGGCTAAAAGCAGGGAAATGTTTCAGAGCCTAAGCTAAGTTGACAATTTGTATTTCTTCAAGCATCATGGTTCAGTCTTTTCTTTTTTACTTAAAAATTTTTAAAACAAATTAGATATCTTTTATTGCTGTGGTCTCAATATATCACACAGTGCTTAGCACGTTGTTGACAATAAATAGCTAAGGAATAAGGAATAAGGAAAAAGGGGGAGGAGTTTATTTGAGAGAACTGGGACATAATTATCCAGTTCTATCTTCAATTTCCAGATTTCCTGTAGCATGAGTCAACTACTAGCCCAGCAAACACCAGACAACTTCACAGTATTTAAAGAAAGGATCTGGCCCAGTACTATTTCTATGGCCAGCAAAACTCAGGAATGGCAACAGCAGAGAAAGGAATAAAAGTTTCAAGGCTAAGAGTAACCAGTGAAATAAGCTAGAACCCCTAGCTTCAGAGTTGTGAAAGTAGCCCCAGGTCTGGAATTCCACAGTTCATGGATCTACAAAGGGAGAGATTTTACATAGAAAGGACAGTTTATAAGTACTTTCCTAGGGTACATATATGCCCCTAACCAAAGCAATCTGGACTTACTAGAACTTAAACAGTTGTATGTCCATATTGCGGAGTCTCCATCCCTGTATTTTTGGTGGAATTCTGGCCACCCTAGGGCTCTTCATGAAGAGTCACTGATTAATTCAACAAATATCTATTAAGACACAGATAGGTAGCAGTCATGATATGGGGACACAACTGCAAGCAGGATATTCATGAACCTCACCCTAAGCAGCTGATGACCTTGTGAAAGGTTCTGGAGTCTCTTAGGATTTGTCTGACTTGTTTTCTGAGTGCCAGTTCTGTTGACTCCTACAATGTCCACTGTTCTCCTTTCCCCATTCCATTGGCCTTGGAGATGATTGCTACCACTAGCCATACCCACCCAGCTGTACTGTCAGTGCCCTGCAGAGTCACTGCTCCTCTGATGGTGTCCATCAAATTGCTCTATGGCTGGTAGTGTCCCTGTTAAAGATGTGGAGGACCATGCCCAGGCTGCCATGAGCTGAGGATGCTGAAGGCACTGGTGCCATTTCCCACCATGTTAGAAGTTGCCTTCATCCATGTTGCTGACATTTTACAATCCATTAGGTGATGGTGACCATTGCAAAGAGGAAAAACTAAGTGAGGTAACCAGACAGAGAAATGGTAGGGATATCCTTTTATATAGAGTGATCGGCAAGGGTCACTCTGATAAGGTGAGCTTTGAGCTGAGACAGAAGAGAGTGAAGGAGGTAATCACATGAATATCTGGAGGAAGAACATAACAGGCAGAGGGACGAACAAGTGCAAAGGTCCTGAGGAAATATTGCATCTGATATTTTCAAATAACCCCAAGGAAGAGAATGTGGTTGGAGCAGACTGAATTAGGAGGAAATGAAGTCAGGAAGTAGAGGAGTCAGATCACATAGAGTCTTGTAGGCCTTGGGAAGGACTTTGGATTTTCTTCTGAGTTGCACAAGAAGCCATTGTGAGGAGGTGCCAAGAAAAGTGGCATGATGTGACTTGGGTTTGAGAATCAACCCAAGAAACCCAACCAACCCATCTCTTTGGTCTGAGGTGTGGCAAATAGACTGAAGGGATCCAAAAGGGGAAGTAGGGAGATCATTTGGGGGCTTTGAAATAATATAGGTGAAACATGATGGTAACTTGGATCAGGATAGTAGCAGTGAGGTTGGAGGACCTGGTTGGACTCAAATTTTACCGTATATTGGATATGAGGTGGGAGGGAAAGAGAGTTAGGATGACTCCAGGTTTCTTAGCCTGAGTAACTTGAGAAATGATGTTAGTTGACTGGGATGGGAAGTCTAAGGGAAAAGCAGGCTGGTGGGGTAAGGTTAAAACTTTAGTATGGACATGTTGATTTCAAGATGCCTGTTAAGTATCCAGGGTAGATTTTGATTAGGCAGCTGAATATACAAGATTAGAGTATAGGAAGAAATCTGAATTTGTGATTTAAAATTGGGGGCCTTTATCATATAAATCAGTGGAACTAAGTTAGATTAAATAGGCACTAAGCATTATAGATAAGAGAAAAGGTCTGAGGACTCCTTCTGAAGGATCCTGGAGACAGCAACATCCAGAACTAAAGAAACAGTAAGCATGTAGGGAAAAAACAAAACAAAAAAAACAAAAACTGAGCAGAAGCAGCCAGTGAATGTGGTGCCCCAAAGACTCATTCAGGAAAGCATATCAGGGGATAATCAGCTGTATCAAATGCTGTTAACACAAGGAGCAAAATGAGTCTAAGGATTGACTGAGGAAGACTAAGGTTGTCTGTATAGAGGTCATTTTTATATGAACAAATATTTATTTCCAAACTGAGACACTTTTGAGAATGAAAGCTGATATGTATTACTAATCTACTACTTTTTAACAAATTATCCCCCAAACTTAGTGACTTAACAGCAAACATTTATTGTCTCATACAGTTTATGTGGGCCTAGAATTTTAGAGCGGCTTTGCTGCACAATTCTATCTTAGGACCTCTCACGAGATGGCACTCAGATATTGGCCAGAGCTACCGTCATCTGAAGGCTTAACGGAGGCTGTAAGATCTCCTTCCACGGTGGCTCACTCACATGGTGAGTTAGTGCTGGTTGTTGCCAGAGGCCCCAGGGTCCTAACAACATAGAATCTGATTTCCTTCAGTGCAAGTGACCCAAGAAAGCAAGGATGAAATGATTACACAAGTCAGCCCTACTCAGTCTGGGAGGAAACCACAGAAGAGTATGAATACTTGGAGGCTAGGATAATTGGGGGTTATCCTAGAGGATGGCTACAAGAGGATGTTATTTTTTTTGAAAGATTTTATTTATTTATTTGAGAGAGAGAGAATGAGAGACAGAGAGCATGAGAGGGAGGAGGGTCAGAGGGAGAAGCAGACTCCCTGCCGAGCAGGGAGCCCGATGCGGGACTCGATCCCGGGACTCCAGGATCATGACCTGAGCCGAAGGCAGTCGCTTAACCAACTGAGCCACCCAGGTGCCCCAAGAGGATGTTATTAATATTTATGTCCAGACAGGGTGGCTCAGGCCACCATCTGACTCTTGGTTTCAGCTTGGGTCATGATATCAGGGTCATGAGATCAAGCCCTATGTTGGGCTCCGCATTCAGCAGGGAGTCTGCTTGAGACTTTCTCTCTCTCTCTCTGCCTCTCCCCCCACTCGCACATTCTCTCTCTCTCTCTCTCAAATAAATAAATAAATCTTTAAAAATATATATTTATGCCCAGACAACAGATGTGAGCAGGAACCATCTCAGGCAAACTGAGATGTATGGTCACCCTAGTCTGGTGACTTTGAGTAGAATGGTTTCAGGGGAGTGGAGTGATAGAGGTGAGAACCACACCAATGAAATTCAGTCTCAAAACTTTTGGTCTATTACTGGATGGAAAATTAGCTCTTTTTCCATCTCTTTCCACTAGGCTTGAACTAGAATTGTGAATATGACTGGTAGCCAATTTGCCATTAACTTGGTGTCAAAGAATAAAACCAACAGAAAACCTTCTGTCAAGAGACAGAAATTCTCAGGGCACTTGGGTGCCTTAGTCAGTTAATTGTCTGCCTTCCGCTCAGGTCATGATCCCAGGGTCCTGGGATCGAGTCCCGCATCGGGCTCCCCGCTCTGCGGGGAGTCCACTTCTCCCTCTGCCTCCCGCTCCCCCTGCTTGTGCTCTCTCTTTCTCTCTCAAATAAATAAATAAAATCTTAAAAAAAGAGAGAGACGGAAATTCTCAGTAACATTGTCTGAGCACTTGGATCCAGTCAAGCCTAAAGCTCACAGTAGCTGGAAAGGTCATCACACTTTCCCCCAGCCCCTTTAAAAAAGTTAGACTTCTCAAATTAACAACCAAAAGAATCCAGATGAATGTCTCTCTTATTTAAGCAAATCCTCATGGACCACAATCTACAAATGTCCCAAACACATCCAGGCATGTCTGAGTGCAGGGTAAACATAGCTTAAACCTAGTCTGGTCTCCCTGCGACTCCAGGAACGTTGTTCAGATCATCTCCTTTAAGGACTTTTATTTATATCAGCATCTTAATTGGTGGCTAGATTATATAATGGATTTTATATGTAGGAGTATACACTGACATTGAGTTCATATTGGTACTTGAGCAACCCATAAAAGTCTATCTTCAAAAGCAGGAAATGCCACAAGTCCTTCGTTAGAGACAATGTTACTCTATGAAACACTGAGGGCTCTTCCCTAAATCAATCCAATAACAAAATTCTTGCCTAGGAAAATGCTTCCAGCAGAATGGTTGGACCATCCATCCTAAACCAAACTGAAGTCCCTCTCTGTACAGGAAAAGAAAATATCCAGGTTTAGATTATATGTTAGTTACTTTCTCTTCTCTTACTTTCTAACTAACCACCTTCAAGATCTTGATTCCTTCAGTCATCCAGCAGGAACACAGTTGGATTTTTATATAGCCTATCAGAAATTATTTTGAATTTGAAACAAAACAAAACAAAAAACCCTCTATAGGTAGAAGGACATAGAAGAGAGGCTAGAGGTGAACAGAGAAAGTTAGCAGTGGCTGAAATCAGCCTGCAGGTTCTCCCTTGCTGAAGGGCTATCCCGGAGCTGCGGAGTAAGGGCTTGCCACCTGGAGGTTTCCCCAGACCACTGCCTCTTTATAATGCACATTGAGAGACAAGAACAGAACTGAGCTGTGCATGCAGAAAATTGAATGTGTCCATTGATCCAACAAGTCTGAACAAATTCTCATTCTTGTTACCACAGCAATTAGTCCCATGGTCATTGGAGCATTGAAATACAGCAGTTTGGTGCCACTTGTCTTACTCCCTTGTTTTACCCAAACATGAAACACATTCAGATTGGGATAGAGCAAACCTTCTTAACTTTCAATCACCATCTGCTTCAATTTAGGAAATGGTTTCAGGAGAGGGAGTGGCAGGGAGGTGACATTTAATTTCAAGATCTCCCCACTGCTCCCCATTGCTGCCACTGCATTAGCTTGCTCCTTTTAGAGCACACAAACATTTCCTGAGGAACTACTTTACATGAGATACTTTCTTATACATTGTCTCATTTAATCTCACAAGTAGGATTTATAGCTGCCTCTCTTGAAGAGGCACAGCTTACACAGAACACTGCATGTGGTAGAAACATTGGTGGTAGAAACAGTGGTAATGAACAAAATGTGCTAATGGGTTGAACATAGAACCAAGAACCCACAGAGCCAATTCATGATCCCAGACCCACTACTGCCCTTGAGATATGACCTCAACAATACCATCTGTACCTCAGTTTCCCTTAAAATGCAATGTACAACAGAGGAGTGTGATTGCCACGTTGAATGTAGCACCCGGAGCTTCTTTAAAGGTGTTTCAAAATGCATGGCATGATAACTCTTGAGTAAATAGGCATTCCACACTTAGACTTACCCAGTCGGGGTGTGGAGGATGATGTGAATTGATCTCACTGCTTTCTCCATGTAGTTCAATGTTTCCAGATGGTGCGTTCAATTAGAGTTTATTTCAGCATCTTAAATGAAATCTATTGAGAAATGATACCTCACTTTAGAAGTGTACACTCTACCGGGGGGAAAAGCATATCAACACGCTATCCCTAACATGCTATGTTACTTCTCCACAGCTCATGGCATGGAAACTGCCATAACTTTCCCCAGCCAGACTTAATAGAGAAAAAGTCAGTGCTGTTTCCTCTGCTATCAGATTTTTCCTCTTGAACATTCTCAACTTTGGCACTATGGACATTTGGAGTTGGATAATTACTTTTTTTTTTTTTTTAAGTAGGATCCATGCACAGCATGGAACCCAATGTAGGGCTTGAACTCACAACCCTGAGATCAAGACCTGAGCTGAGATCAAGAGTTGGACACTCAGCCGACTGAGCCACCCAGGTGCCCCTGAAGTTGGATAATTCTTTATTGCAGGGGTTGTCCTGTGCACTGAAGTCTGTTTATTAGCATGCCTGGCCTCTACCCTCTAGATTCCCATAGCAACTGTCCCCAAACTGTAACAACGAAAAATATCTCCAGACATTGCCAGCTGTCTGGGGGTAAAATCACCAGGTCTTCTGACTACTCCCTGGCCACCATATCTAGTCCTCGGGAATGGCAAAGGAGTTATGTTTTTATCTACCTGATCATAGTAAGAGAGAGAAAATGAATTTCCTCTGAAAGAAGTCCATTAAGTGTTGAGTGATTCTTCCCAGAACTACAGTTATACCTAAATTATTACAGGGTTAATCCAGTTTCCTCTGAGGCCATGCTGATTTAGGCAAAACAGCCCTTCATCAGTTTCTCTTCCACACTCCCTCTTCTGTTCCCTCCTGTGCCTGGAGAGGTTCAACTATTCTCAGAACACATAGTCATAGAGCGTCTTGAAAGGTTGGATACCTTTGGATCCTCTAATACACACACACACACACACCTAGACAACCCAACACATGGCTATAGGGTGATGAATAAAGTCAGTTTCCACCACCATGTTTTCCTTACTCAACTCACCTGACTTTCCTTCCTCTGGCCATAGAATGTTCCATCCCCTTCCATTCATGAAACTCTTACCCGCCTTCAGCCACACCCCTCTTCTTGTTAGGAGATCCATGCCCTCTAAGCTTCCAAAATTACAACAACAACATATATATGTATATACACACACACATATATAATTTGCAACAAATATATATGTAATTTACAACAAATTTACAACATATATACATATATATTACATATGTACACATATTACATATACATACATATATGCACAACATATTACATATGTTGTGTGTACATATGTAATGTTTACATATGTAATATGTTGTACACATATGTAGTCAGAAGACTAGGAGCCAGGGACCCAGACTAGGAGCCAGGGACCCAGTTAGCAAGGGACAGCCTGGCAGGGTGCAGAGCAAGCAGAGAAACATGGAGAATAAGTTTGGTGGAGGCAAACAGAATAAGCCACATAATAGGTCTGAGTGGTGCTCTGGATTCTGTGTTTTCATTCTTAATGTTTTATTTAACTTCAATTTAGTTAACATATTATTAGCTTCAGGGGTAGAATTTAGTGATTCATCAGTTACAATATAACACCCACTGCTCATTCCATCAAGTGCCCTCCTTAATTCCCAACACGCAGTTACCCCATCCTCCCACATACCTCCCCTCCAGCAACCCTCAGTTTGTTTCCTAGAGTTCAGCATCTCTTATGCTTTGCCTCCCTCTCTGTTTTCATCTTATTTTAATTTTCCTTCCTTTCCGCTATGTGGATTCTGTGGGGGTTTTTTCTTTCTTTTTTTTTTTTTATTGTTGTGTTAGTCACCATACAATACATCATTAGTTTTTGATGTAGTGATCCATGATTCATTGTTTGCAAATAACACCCAGTGCTCCATGCAATACATGCCCTCCTTAATACCCATCACTGGGTTTACCCATCCCCCCACCCTCCTCCCCTCTAAAACTTTCAGTCTGTTTCTCGGAGTCCATAGTCTCTCATGGTTTGTCTCCCCCCTCCAATTCTACCCCCCCTTCATTTTTCCCTTCCTTCTCTTTATGTCCTCCATGCTATACCTTATGTTCCACAAATAAGTGAAACCATATGATAATTGTCTTATTTCACTTAGCATAATACTCTCCAGTTCCATCCATGTTGATGCAAAAGTTGGGTATTCATCCTTTCTGATGGTTGAGTAATATTCCATTGTATGTATGGACCACATCTTCTTTATCCATTCGTCTATTATAGGGCATCTTGGCTCTTTCCACAGTTTGGCTATTGTGGACATTGCTGCTATGAACATTGGGGTGCATATGACCTTTCTTTTCACTACATCTGTATCTTTGGGGTAAATACCCAGTAGTGCGATTGCTGGGTCATAGGGTAGCTCTATTTTTAACTTTTCTTTAGGAACCTCCACACTGTTTTCCAAAGTGGCTGTATCAACATGCATTCCCACCAACCATGTACGAACGAAGGTTCCCCTTTCTCTACAACCTCTCCAACATTTGTTGTTTCTTGCCTTGTCAATTTTTGCCATTCTAACTGGTGTAAGGTGGTATCTCAACGTGGTTTTGATTTGAATTTCCCTGATGGCTAATGATGTTGAACATTTTTTCATGTGTCTGTTAGCCATTTGTATGTCTTCTTTGGAGAACTGTCTGTGCATGCCTTCTGCCCATTTTTTGACTTGATTATTTGTTTTTTGGGTGTTGAGTTTGAGAAGTTCTTTATAGATCTTGGATATCAGTCCTTTGTCTGCAGTGTCATTTACAAAAATCTTCTCCCATTCCGTGGGTTGCCTCTTTGTTTTGTTGACTGTTTCCTTTGCTGTGCAGAAGCTTTTTATCTTGATGAAGTCCCAAACATTATTTTCGCATTTGTTTTCCTTGCCTTTGGAGACCTGTCTTGAAAGAAGTTGCTGTGGCCAATGTTGAAGAGGTTACTGCCTATGTTCTCCTCTAGGATTTTGTTGGATTCCTATCTCACACTGAGGTCTTTCATCCATTTTGAGTTTATCTTTGTGTGTGGTGTAAGAGAATGGTCAAGTTTGATTCTGTGTTTTTAAAAAACACCTTAGGAAATCCTTTTGTAGGGGCCCCCAACACATCCTAAAGACATGGTCTTAGGAGAAAGGGCTGGAATGCAAGAAAGCACGGAGTGGCCCAAGTGTTGTTGCAGGTGGACATGGGGTAGACTAAGCTGATAGAAGGGGCGCAAGACACAATGCCACAGCTGTGACCCACAGACCAGTACTACAGTTCCCCTTCAGTTCCCAAACTGAATCTTCATTGGAGGACACCACCCATACATCACCTCAGCCGTCTCTGTACCTTAATGCACACAGCTACGGTTTCTGTGGATGAGCAGGCACCTGACAGATTTGCCTGTCTGAGAAAGTGGACAAGTTCTTGGCAGACCCAGATGTGATATAGAGCCTATGAAAACCGCAAGCATTATTCTAAAGACTGCATCTGCTTTTAAGTAAACTCTCAGATTAAGCAATAAGCCTGCATAGTTCTAAGAGTGTCAGATGCTGCCCAAAAAACTTTGCAACCTGTGTATTAATACAAATAGGTTGCTAACTGTGGACAAGGAAACAGTAGCTATTTCAAGAGATCGTAAGTTATGTAGAAGTTAAGTGTAAAGCTTCTAATATACAATAAGCATCATTGTTATACAATCGCAAGATGCATGCTTATTTATTCATTTATTTAACTTTTACTGAACCCCTGTAGTACAGGTGTGAATCTGGATGCCAGGAGGATAGTGCTGAACACAACAGATGAGACCTAGTTTCTTGAGCAGCTGAAGTAGCTCAGGATATGGCAATGACTTCTGCCACATCGCAGATTTTTGGAGGTTGACAAGACTGAATTACTCTTCACAGGACTTTAATGAATGTGCTGATGTTTTCCTAAGAGCAGGTGGTGGAGTAAAATTCTAGGCTGTGTCCTATAAATTCTGTCCACCAAAGCTTGGCACAACAGTTTATTCTTCCTCCCTTCCTTCCTTCATTCCTTCCTTCCTTTCTTCCTCCCTCCTTCCCTTCCTCCCTCCCTCTCTTCCTTCCTTCCTTCCTTTCTCTCTCTCTTTCCTCTTCCCTCCCTCCTTCCTTCCCCCCACCCCTCCCTCCCTCCCTCCTTCCTTCCTTCCTTGCTTTGCTTTTCCCCAATCATAGCTAAACTGTTATACTAGTTATGCTTTAAAAATTATTACTCCAATATTCAGTCCCAGCCAAATAGTTCTGGAAAACAATCTTAATCTCCTCTACCACCAAATTCAAGGGGCTTTTATATTGAAGTCAGAAAACACCCAGAATTGTTCAGTAAATAGCCTATTTTGTGTTCCCACAAGCGAACAGAGAAAATACTCCTCCTAAGGAACTATCACATTGCTACTCAAATCGTATTTTATTGATCGCTGATGCCCCAGCTCTAACCAGGGTGACCAACTCATTCCAGTTTCAGCACTAGTGTCCCAGGAAACTGCTCAGTCATGGGGAAGGCAAAATAGTTGGTCATCCTTCCTCTAACACAGTAATGCCTAACAGATTCTCAATACACATCTTCTGTATGAATGAAGAAACAACCTCATAAAAAAAATATGCAAAACTCACTCTCACATTCCACCAACTCAGTTCTCTCTAGGATATTTTCATGTAAAACCAGAAAAACGTGACTTTCATACAAAAGGCTGTTTCCACTTATAATCCTTAAAAATCAGATGTTTTAGATTTGAACCTTAAAATATTAAAATCCACATATAAACTCTGTCAATATGGTTATTTTAGGATTCTAGGAGAAAAATATCATGGTACTTATTCTTGTTATATGCTGTAACTTTCATTCATTCAGATATAAGTGGGGCAAGCAAATGCATTTGGAAAATAGACTTTGAAACTCTGATCTTTAAAAAACAATCTAATGGCTTTGGGGCAGTCATAAACCCCGAGATTATGGCTTTCTTCAAGGCAGGGGCAATGAGGCATGCAGAAATGTGGTTCTCACCTCTCCTTTCCTTCAGTGGCCAAAAAGAGCCACATTACATATGTAACGTCGCCTTCGGAGAGGCTGAAGAACCCAAACAAGCTGCAGTTGTGTTTCATCACTGAAGGCAGCTCCTGTCTCATGACCTCATGCTTTGCGAGCTGTCATAGGTACAGTGACATTTCATTGTGCACAGATACTTCCCAGGCCGGCTCCTCAGGAGAGGGCTGGCTGCGGGCTCAGTCTCTCCCACTGCAAAGTTTTATTAGCCATTATCCTTCGTGACTTCAAGGTGAGATCTCAGCATGCAGTAAGAACTGCTCATTTTCCACTGTTTCTCACATAACAGGCAAATTTATTTCCCTTATAAAACAGAAATTGCAGGTGTAAATGCCACCTACACAGCTATTTCACTGCAGGGGCCAGCCCCCAAAAAGACAGTATCTTATCCACAGGATGTGCTTTTCTGTAGTTTAAACCAAGTTAAATAAGAAAGAGCCACAAATTGATCTGCCCCTTTCTTTCTTCTTTCTTTTCTTTTCTTCCTCCCTCCCTTCCTCCCTCCCTCCCTCCCTCCCTTTCTTTCTTTCTTTCTTTCTCTTTCTTTCTTTCTTTCTTTCTTTCTTTCTTTCTTTCTTTCTTTCTTCTTTCTTTCTTTTTCTTTCTTTTTTCTTTCATTAAATGGTTTTTATATTTAAGTTGTCTGTTAAAGAGCATAATTTCTTTATTGAGTTATAATCGACAAATAAAATTGTAACATATTTAAAGTGTACAAGGTGATGACTTGGTATACGTATATGCAGACATTGTGCAAGAGTTCACAGCATCGTTTTAATTAACACATCCATCACCTCACATATTTACCTTTTTTTAGAGAACCCTTATGTTTTACTACCTCAGCAAATTTCAGTTGTATTATACAACATTATCAACTACAGCCACCATTTTATACACTAGATCTCCAGACCTTATTCATCTTATAACTGAAAATCTCTACCCTTTGACCAGCCTCTCCCTATTTATCTCCCTCTCCCTAGCCCTTATCAACCACTGTCTATTCTATTCTCTGGTTCTATGTGTTTGACTTTTTTTTAGATTCCATACATAAGTGATATTATATGGTATTGGTCTTTCTTCATCTGGCTTATTTCACTTAACATAATGCCCGTCAGGTCCATCCATGTTCCCACAAATGACAGGATTTCCTTTTTTTAAAAGGCCAATATTCCATCATATGTATATAGACCACATTTACTTTATCCATTCACCTGTTGTCAGATGCTTAGTTTGTTTCCATACCTTGGCTACTATGAATAATGCTGCAATGATCATGGGGGTATGAATATCTCCTGAAATAGTGATTTCATTTCCTTTGTATGTACCCAGAAGTGGAACTGCTGGATCATATGGTGGTTCTATTTTTAATTTCTTGAGTAATCTCCATATTGTCTTTCATAGTGCTGCACCAGTTTACAGGGATTCCATTTTCTCCGTATCTTGGCCAACACTTGTTATCTCTTTTTGATAATAATATCCTGGCAGGTGTGAAGTAATATCTCATTGTGGTTTCAATTTGCATTTCTCTGATGATTGGTGATGATTGGTTGAGTATCTTTTCATGTACTTGTTGGCCATTTGTATGTCTTCTTTGGAAAAAGACATACAAATGTTTATTCAAGTTCTTAGCCCATTTTTATTGTATTGAATTGTATGACTTGTATGAATTGCTTGTGTATTTTGGATATAACCCTCATAGCAAATATGTGGTTTGCAAATATTGTCTTCCATTCCACAGGTTGCCTTTTCATTTTGCTGATGATTTCCTTTGTTGTGAAGAAGCTTCTTAGTTTGGTGTAGTCCCACCCATTTGTTTTTGGTTTTATTACCTTTGCTTTTAGTGTCAAATCCAAAAAATTATTGGTAAGACCAATGTCAAGGAGGTCACCCCCTATGTTTTCTTCTAGGAATTTTACAGTCTCAAGTCTTATGTTCAAGTATTTAATCCACTTTGAGTTACCTTTTGTGTATGGTGTAAGATAGGGGTCTAGTTTCATTCTTTTGCATGTTGGTATCCAATTCTCCCAACATTATTTGTTGAAGAGACTGTCCTTTCCCTATTATATATTCTTGGCTCCTTTATTGAAAATTAATTGATCATATATACATGGGTTTAATTTTGGGCTCTCTATTCTATATTGATCTATATACCTGTTTTTATGCCATCTTTCCTCCTTCTTTCCTTTCTTTTTCATCCTTTCTTCCTTTTTTCCCCTATTTCTCTCTCCTCTCCCTGTGATTTCCTAAATTCGTTTGACTGTAGAAACTTTATATCATAAAATGCCAATCAATAGTCTGCAAGACTAATGTTCTTTAGAGAACAGTTTAGGAAATACTATCTCAAACTCTGAGTGGAGATTTATAATCTATTGTGTTCTCATTTCCATGGAATGTCCCAGACCTAGCTTATAAACTAAAATGTTCTCACCTTTACATCTGGAGTAGAATGTTGTATAGTGGAAATTCACTGGTCCCAGGCCCAGCTTGGGCACTAAATCACTGCTCAATCTCTTCATGTCTGCAATGGGAGTTTGGAATGAGGTATTTTTTAATGTCCCTTCAGTTCTAATCACTGTCTATATTAATTGGTACACACACATACACACAATATACCCCACATTATGAAGGCTGTTATGGGCTGAATTGTGTGACCCCCAAAAGTCAGTACCTCAGAAACCCTAACCCTTATCACCCTATAATGTAACCATATTTGGAGATAAAATCTTTAAAGTGGTGACTGAGTTCAGATGAGGCTGTTTGGTTGGGTCCTGATCCAATATGCTTGGTATGTTATAAGAAGGGGAAGAGACATCAGGGATGCATGCACACAGAGACAGGACCATGTGAGGACACAGCCAGAGGGTGTCATCTGCAAGTCAAGGAGAGAGGCCTATCCAGGAGAAACCAATTGTGCTGACACCTTGTCTCAGACTTCCAGCCTCCAGAGCTGCGTGTTTCTGTTGTTTTGTGTTGGCTGCCCATTTTAGGGGCTTTCTCCTTGGACCCCACTTAACAACCTCCACTAATATCTCAGTAGCCAGAAATGTACCATACAAGCCCCTGTTGAAAGAGAAGGTGAGAAATGAATTTTTTTTTTTTTTTTTTAACCAGGGCACCTCTACAAAAAAAATTGAGAAGGAGAAAAGAAGGGGATCATGGATTTGGAGTAGGCAGTACAAGTGTAGGGCAAAGAGAAATGCTTTCATCTAGAATGTTCTTTTAATTTTTTTAGAGGCTATGAGATATGAGCTAGATCCAGAGGCAAACATGGGGGAAAGGGGAGTCTATGCAGAGGGGTCATCTCAGCAAAGACAGAAGGTCAGAGACCATAAATCAGGTAAGACCCAGTGAAGTTAGGGCTTGGGGCAAACAAGCCGGTGAGGAAAGGTACTAGGTTAGTCAGAGCATGTAGGTCAGGGGGTAGCTGGGGAGTATGTTGGTTTTCTAAGGCCATCATAGCATATTCTGAGTGGCCTAAACAACAGCAGTATATTTCCTCACATTTCTGGATGCTGGAATTTTAAGATCAAGGTGTCAGCAGGGTTGGTTTCATCCTTGGCCTCTCTCTTTTCCTGTAGATGGCTGTTTTCTCCCTGTCTTCAGATGGTCTTCCCTCGGTGTGTGTGTCTGTGTCTTAGTCTCCTGTTTTTATAAGGACACCCATCCTATTGGATTAGGCCCACTCTTAACGACCTCACCCTAATCACCTCTTTAAAGGCTCTCTCTAAAGACAGTCACATGCTGAGGTACTGGGGGTTAGGTCTTCAACATATGAATGGGGAGGGGGGGACACAATTCAACTCATAACCAAGAAGATCTTAAAATCTTAGTTTAAGAGTTTACGTTTTCTTCCGTCTATAATAGGGAGACAGTAGAGGTTTTCGAGCAGGGAAAATATTATCCAAGTTGTTGTTTCTCAGCAAGCTAGCCTTCTTTTGGTACTGTGTAGGATGTATTAGCAGAAGGGAAACCCGAGGGTGACTATTGCTTCATTGTAAGCAAGAGGTAGTAATGATCTGATTTAGGACCGTAGAAATAGAAATGCAAATAGGAGGAAAAGGGGCAGGGGTAAATTCAGGAGAATAACCAGGATCTGGTGACGAATTTGATGCAGGGGTGAGGATAAGGGAGAGGTCAAAGGCCATCTCGAGGTTTCTGAGGCCAGATGATGGAGTGGGTGGGGGCTGTGTTCACTGAGATTGGAATAGAAAAGGAGAAGCAGATGGGGTGGTGAGGGGGAAGGCGAGTGCCGTTTTGGGGCCTGATGATGATTTTGAGATGCGTGTATGACACCAGAGTGGAGGTGTTGCAAAAGCAGCTGATGTATCAATCCAGACCTTGGGCCTCACCAAGAGTCATATTTTCAACAGCAGGCTGGCCTCAACTCAAACTTTTGAGTAGGAAAATTTGTCACTAAGGTCTTTCCACTTCCCAGTCCTGTCATCTCCCCTAATCCCTGGGTCCCAGGCCCACATGCTCCCAAGTTGCCTTTCTTCCTCCCAAATGCAGACACCCCTACACTCAGATTCTGTGGATTCTGAGTCATATACAAGGAGGACAGAATGATGATGCCCCAAAGGAGCACTAGTTGGTCCTAAGAGATCCACAGCTGGTGGCATTTCAGGCAGTGTCAAGGAAAGGAGAGGGATTTTAGCCCATGTCTGGGAAGTATTTTGACTAAAGGTGCCTTTCCAATGCTCCTGGAATCACAGCATCCCCTCAGCCTTCTCAAAGGACTCTGAACCTAGAAATCATACTTTGACCACCTATTTGTGGCTGCTTCTGCTGACAAAACGCCTTCAGCCCTAAAATTTGTATTTGAAAATCAAGAATCACATGCATGGACTTGCATGTAAAATGGGTTTGCATCACACTTGCAAACTTGACTTTCCTGAAGTAGTAGACAGCCAGATGGGCCCCTCGCTCTGGGAAAGGGTCATGGATTCCACCATTCCACTAGCATCATTTAATGAATGAATTATCTTTCTGCTTGCTGCCAAGGAGTTTTCCAGAATGCTCTTCTTGTTAGGATTAGCTGTGGGCCAATGTCTGTCCAATTTTAGAGTCACAACACCAACATCAGGAAATGGATACCTATTTCAAGCTTGCCAAGCCTTGTACTTTGGTGAAGAAATGCATGCATTCTACCCAAAGATGAATCCTCTCTTTTCTCTGGACCTCTATTTCTTTTGGGTAGTGTACACAGATCAGCCCCTAGGCTGTCCACTCCACTCCTGGATCCGTCATTGCTGCAGTAATGCCAGGCCTTCAGGTTACTGAAGGTCTCTCACTGCAGCATCCTGCCCAGTAACTACGCTTGCTGACTCCTCTGGGTCCCCCCAAGAAAGGAGCTTGCTTGAGATCAGTCATCCCTGTCCAGCACATAGGTTGGAGTTGGGCCAGAAACACTTTTATTCCTTCAACAGAGAAGGAAGGGAGTGAAGAAAGAACAGGGAACAAAGCTAGAACCAGAGGAGCAGGTGCACAGAGCAATCCAGGTACAACAGTGAAGGGCTATTGAGGAGACTTGGTAGGAGGAAGACCCCCTCTTTCTCTCCAGGGCCTCTTTCTTTTTCTCTCACAGTCTGCATTTCTGACATTCTTCACCTCAAAGCCAGTAAGAGAGACCACTCCTTTTATTATCCCAAAGTCTGACCTGCTGGCCAAGATCTGAATTTGCAAGTTCATCTCTTTTCAGCTATGGATCATCTGCAGTGAAATGGTACCAACTGCCCAGTGATTTCCAGGTGGTGATCACCCACTGGGCCCCGGGACCCTTGCCCTAGCAAGCAGGTCAGTGCCTTAATTCCCTTTTCTTGGTTTCAGATAATGTTTGAGTAACCTGGAACTAATGTTTTCCCCTTTTCATTCAGAATTGGGCATTTTAGCTTAGACAGTTCTACTCCTTTTAGCCAGAATGAGAAAAATCCTATGGCTCTCAAGCTCAGATTTGGTGCTAAATTAATATGCCAACGTGTTTTTTTTTGTTGTTGTTGTTTTTGTTTTTAATGGATAACATGATTCTGGGGGAAAAAATCATGGTATTCTTAGTCTCTGCACTGTCCAGTACAGTAGCTATTAGCCTCAGGTTTTAATTTAAATTTAAATTAATTAAAGTTAGAAAAATTAAAATCCAGTTCCTCAGTCACACTAGCCACATATCAAGTACTCAGTGTCTACATGTGGCTGGCAGCTACCTTGTTGAACAAGGAAGATATAACATCTCCAACTTTGCAGGAAGTTCTACTAGATTGTTCTAAATAACCACTGTTTCAATTATTCTATTGCTGACTTTTGGTTGTGAAATGTAACTGTTTCTTTGCCCTATGGACTTTGCCACACACTTGGATTTGGTCTAATAACAAAAGATCACTGGTTACAGGATATGTTTCATTTGTATTATTGTCTTAATTGCTATTATTAGGTTGATTCATAGTAATATACTTGTCAGGTTTGTGACTGATTTACTTATTTATTATTTCACAGATATAATTTGCTTGTGTGATTAATAGAATTTATTTCTAACCTGTATTCTGCTTCCTTGATATTGACATTCATTCATTTATTCCTTATTTATTAACTGGATACTTTGCAGAGGGTGTGTTCTCCATGCTTAGAGAGTGTGGTGTATTAAGTACAGATAATATAACATTACAGTTAAGATCTGGGGTTCTGGTGTCCGTCCACTGTCTAGTGCCATCCCTCATTTTCCCATAAAGATAACAAACATAGAGACCTCATGGAGTTATGAAAATAAAATAGTCAAAAACATGTACCATTATTAACACTGAGACTATCATATAGTAAATGGTCAGAAATGTTATTTTAATAATTGACCTATTAACTTTCATTATTGTTATTAAGGGCTGATGTTTAAGGTTCAAAAATATGAAAGAATCCCAGTCTGACCTTATTCTCAGTGTTGTCTTGTCTTTTCTGGCCAATCATTCTGCAAAGGAAATGAAGAGGCAGGACTGGGATTGTGGTTAGTGTGAATGTGTAGTTTCTTGCTAAAACAACCATTTTGACAGTTGCTGCAGTATGGTGAAATTTCCTGTTCTTTGTTCCACTGTTTTTCCTCCATAAATAAAAACTATGAATAAGCTGAATAGTAGCAAGCAAATAAGAAATTAGATTCTGAAAATGCTTGCTCTTCTTTTATAAAAGAATGGAGCCCATTCTAGAACAACAACCCAAGATGAGGATAATTGAGTTTGCCTTGCTCCCTCAGTCTCGTTACCTAGTTTTTGTTTTTTTTTTAAAGAATTTATTTATTTATTGAGAGAGAGAGAGCATGTGAGCAGAGGGAGGGGCAGAGATAGAGGGAGAGAAAGAATCTCAAGCAGACTCCATGCTGAGCATGGTGCCCCATGCAGGGCTCGATCCCAGGACCCTGAGATCATGACCTGAGCTGAAATCAAGAGCTGGAAACTTAACTGACTGAGCCACCCAGGCTCCCCTCATTCCCTACTTTTTAAAAGGATTTCATTGTAAAAAGAATAAAATTGGTGATGAAAATATAACACTACCTTTATTAATTGGGAATACTTGAATTTAGTAGAAATTCTTTCAAAGAATTCAAAACACTTAGAGAACTAGCTTCTGTCTGAAGCCTATAGATATATGTGGCAGGAAGTCAGTTAATGGGCTAGGTTCACATTTAAGGAAATCTTTGGTGCACTAAGATTACCTTCACTTCATCTTTACCTGTTCTTGCCTTTACCCCTTGCAGTGTGAGCCATCTGAGCCACCCATATTCTTGCAGTTACTCTTAGGACCTTCCCACGCACCTCACAGATCAACCTCCCTGCTTCCTTTGGCACTGCTAACCATCTCACTCCTTGAAAAGGTATCCCCAGTATTCACAGCTTTATTTCTGAGCTTGGCCCTCAGAACTCTCTAAATTGGAGTATATAGGGATGTATTCTTACTAAAACTTAATAGTATTTCTGACAAGGACCCTGCTAATATGCTCTTGACATTTTTGGATGTTGTGAAGTTGAGAAATTTACCTAAAGTGGTGGATTACACAATGAGATCAATAAGTAATCAACAGATTGGAACAATGAACCAGTTGCAAAATCTTCATCTTTGGTGCCTCCAAAACAACGTCCAAATTGAGGATGGAGAAAAAGAGAAGTAGGTTAAGAGCAATGTAAGATATTTGTAAGTTTATTAAGGAAAATTATGTTAAGTGAAGTTGTGGGTATATTAGGAAAAGTTTGGGATATAGATAGAACAAGGGAATCTAACTTTTCATTGATGATTGAGAAAATGATTGATTTAACAGTCATGAAACATCTAGGGGAGTGTGTGTCTGGCACACACTATGTGCTTAATGTTAGACATTTTTCTTCTTTTCCTTGCTGGTTAGACTAGAACTAGAGCTTTGTGGACTCTTCTGGGGTGTGTGTGTACTTTACGATGGGCATTGACATGAAGAGCTCTCAGAGGGAGGAGGGAGGAGTTAGAAATCCATATGATGTGATGTCTGGAGGCACCATGTCTGTCCTCAAATGTGTGAGGATTGTCAAAGGACAGTCTGATTTAGTGCCTTCCCAGAATGGGAAGGACTGCTGTTCATCCTGGAAGGGTCAGCTTACAGCTGTGCTACCACTGAGCTGTAATATTAGGGTTAAAATGAGTGGCCTTTGGTCTGTCTTCCACCCCTGGCATGTCCTGATCCTGATGAGGTCTCTTTACCTCAAGTTCCATGAAAAGTGGAGGTTATAACTCTCTTTTGCACCCCTGAATCCCACATTTAACACAGCACTTGGCACATAATAAGCACTCAAAGAATGATGTGTTGAGATGAAGACTATTTCTCTCCGTAAATGTGTGTGTTCCCTATGGTTAAGCCCTGGCCCATCTCTCACTGCTCTCCCCCTCTGATATTTCTTTTTTTTTTAAAGATGTATTTATTTATTTGAGAGGGAGAGAGAGAGAGAAAAAGTGCATACATGGGTGAGCAGGGGGAGGGACAAAGGAAGAGGGAGAGAGGAAGTCTCAAGCAGACTCCCTACTAGGTGAAGAGCCCAATGTGGGGCTCAATCCCAGGACTCTGAGATCATGACCTGAGCTAAACTCAGGAATTGGACACTTAAGCCACCCAGTGCCCCTCCCTCTGATATTTCATTCATCAGTTGGTCTCAACCTTCACTTTTCTATGGGGAAAGTGCCTAAAGTTCTGACACTTCTTACCAGACCCGTATTTCCAATTCCCTGCTGGATATTTCCAATTGGAAATCTCATTGTCTCTTTAATCACTAAATTACTAAGTTTAAGCTCCTCATTTTATCCTGCAGGCAAGCCTTCCCTCAGATTTCCCTGTTTCAGTGCTGATTTAACCATTTATTCAATCACCCAGCTTCTCAATAATGATGCATAAGCACTTGGGATTGTGAATGAGAGATATATAGTGTAGCTTGTTATCAGCCAAAATGGGGCCAATCAAAGTTAGTCAGTGAGACTTGTGTAGACCCAAGGCATAGGCCTAGTGTATGAGCCAACTGTTGGGGGAGGTCATGGAGAAGACATGACCACCAGTTGACCTGTGAGCTGGATGCCAGCAATTGAGGCTCCTCACCCTCTCACCTGTCCTTGGAATGTGCATTTTGCTTGCCTTTTCCATTCCCAGAAACTACCCCAAGGAGATAACCTTGAGATAGTTATGTAGTGTTGAGACCATCTAGATGCTATACATGACTGAACCCAGTTAAGGCCTCTATGCAAACTTTTAACATTTGGCAGGCCGGTGCAGAGATCTACTCATCTTGCAGCCACCCAAGACGAGCCTCATATGTAAATTCCCTTGCTTATTAAACCTGCCACTGGCCCACCTGGAATGGCCAGCCTCTTTGTTCTCTCCCTGCCCTCCCCACACTGAACACAGTTTCAGATTTCACCTAGAAAGCTCCTAAGGATGTTGTTAACTAACACCATCACAGGCAAAGGAGAAGCTAATTTTGGTCAAATATGAATTTCTGTGTCAACTTAATGAATAAACTTCTCCTCATTAATAATAAAGAAATGAGATAAAGACATGTAAGCTAATTCCGTCAGCGAACTGGAGACTTAGGAGAGCTAATGGTCGGCTACAGTCTGAATCCAAAAGCCTGAGGACCAGGAGAGCTGATGGCAGAAGTTCCAGTCTTCGGGCAGAAGACAGATGTTGCAGCTTAAAGGCAGTCAAGCAGGAAGAATTCCATCCTACTCAGGGGAGACCAGTCTTTTCGTTTATTCAGGCCTTCAACAGATTGGATGAGGCTCACTCACACTGTGGCGGGCATTCTGTTTTACTTAGTCTACAGATTCAAATGTTAATCTCATCCAGAAACACCTTCACTGACATACCCAGAATAATATTGACCAAATACCTGAGCACCCCGTGACCCAGTCAAGTGGACACATAAAAATAACCATCATACCTTCTCTGAGTGACATTTAACCCCTGTTCATATTTTGGCAATGAAGAGGAGTTCTTTGTTCCACGGGGTAGCCATTCCATTGCAGAGTAGCACCCTATTTAAAAGGATATTTAGCTTTTCTATTGTGTCTATCCTAGGGAAATGACCTCACCTCAGTAGTGTCATTGGTCCAATGAGGCAGTTGGACGAGATGATACTGAGGCTCTGTCTTTGCCTACCCATCCAGGAATCCTCTCTTCTTGCCCTGCTCCCCCTTCCACATGGCAACCCTCCAAATCCCCGCAGGCAGCACTCAGATCTCCCCTTAGTCTCTTTACCAGCTTTTCCACAGCTCCTTGGCACCTCTGAGAGTTTTGTAAAGCATTCCCTTCACAGCACCATCATAAAATATCTAGCTGGAGCTGACTGGAGGGGGAGGAAGCTCACCAGGCTCCAGTGGAGGGCAGAGGCTGTGCCCTGCCTTGGGATGTCCCTGTTCCACCTCCTGCATCTGGGAGGCAGGGCAAGGGAGTCCCCAGCAGGGCTGCTCCCACTTCACTGCAGAGAGAATACACAGCCAGTCAAAGAAAAAAAGACGCACTGGTGGCTTCAAAGAGGAGAAAATAAGTATCTTGTTACAAAACAGAGAACCAGGTCTGGGATGTATTGCTGAACCCAGAACAAAGAAGCCAGAGAAGCACCAACATTCTCCGAGGAGAGGAGTTTCTGGCAGCCTTACCATCTTCTCCCTGCAGAGTGAGGTCCCGCTAAAGACTTGCCCTTGACTGCTTGTGCTCTTCTGCCTGAGTTTTCTAAATAAGGATGTGAAATAACTCTCCTTCCTAGAACCATGACCTCTGAAGATTCCAGCAAGAGATTAGCTTTAATTTTGGTCATCACCAATCTCTGGATTAGTAAGCTGTTAGCTGGGCAGCCCCTTTGGCAGAATGACTTAGAGGATATTTGACTTAGAGGACTATAGAGAATATTTCCCACCTAAAATTCTCAAATATACAGTCTATAATTACATTTCATTGTTTGGTTCTTAAAGATTTTTTTTTTTTTCAGTTTTCTGAGGGATCTTTTGAAAGCTATCCCTTAAAGGGATCAGACTGTAAGCCATTGTCAGTGAACTCCTTAATTATCAGTGAGTGTCTTTCCTAGGGGTTAGCTGGCACTCAGCTTGTTGGTATTACATTTGTGTTGGGCTGCACATCCAGAAGACAATTATCTACTCTTGGTGTGTGTTGTTTCCGTGCAAGATAGCATTTCTTAATTTTCCAGTCACTTAAGGACAATTGGAACACCCAAAGGCCAGTTGTTTGCAAACCTGTTCAATTGGTATAGACAGGACACATACTGGATGCTCGCAGAAGTTAGGAACCATGTGTCTACTCCCCTGAGTCTTCAACACCAAGAATTTGCTAATACATATTTATTTAATTAAGCAGAATCAATATACGAACCTGGATTTCTCTATTCCTATCTTAGCCAGGGGTACAATTCAGAATGACCTGTGTTCCTTTCATTAATTCATTTAATATTTACTTGCCTGCAACATGCCAGGTACTGGACTTGGAGAATTTAAGGAGTGAAAACAAGTAAGAGGTAATCATGACACTGAGTGAGGAGAGCTGCGTTGGGGGGTTGTGGGCAAGGCTAACTCCTAGCACCTTGGCAAGGTCAAAGCTAGTCTCATTGTTTACAGGTAAGGTTTATTCTGACTGGTCAGCAGAGGAGAACACAACCTGGCTAGTGGGGTGGGGGGCGGCAGCTGATAAGATCTGGAGGAGGCATTATTAGCACCTATGGGCCAACAGGGGTAATGAACCCAAACTTTTAGCATTTGATCTAAAGCTATGCAACCCTGTGACTAGCACCTTTTGGCTGACCCTCTGACATCTTACACACTGGGCCCATCCCCACCTTCTTGTTCCTGTCGCTGCGGGCCTCCTCTTCAGGCTCTCCAAGCTTGTCCCCCACCCCCTCAACCCCTGATCTGTCCCAGCTCCTCCTGCCCAGCAGCCATCCATAGCCACTCATATCTGGTATAGCATCCTTTGTCCTCAGAGCATATTTCAGAAGCCTGGAGCTTCTTGGCAAACTTACACTCCAGTTGGAGGGAGATACAGAGAAAGGTCCCTGGAGTTGGGGTGGAGGGGGGAGTTTGAACTGTAGCCCCATCTGTAAGAGCTGTGCAAACTTAGGAAAATCATACAACATCTTTGTCTGTAAAATGAGGATAATAATGTCTGTCTTGAAAAGGACTGAATGAGATGATGGTGTAAGTTTGTAAGCAATAAAAATCTTACTGAAATGTAAGGGTCTCACCTCAGCGCTTAGGAGGACTGTGTGGCCTGAAGCTCCACACCTGTGCACTGGTCCTATTTCAGTTCTGTTCATCATCAAATGACTGAAATGTTTTGAAACCGGCAAACTCTGATTGCCTATTGGCTATTTCCCCAGGGATTATCCACAGCTACCCTTTGAAACATCCTGGCTTACTCCTACTTATTACCTAAGATTTAACAGGAGCACTGACTTCTCTTGCAAGCACTTCCTGGTATTTTCCTCCCCATCTGCCTAATTCAAGACTGCATGCTCCTCCTGGGCACGCTGATGGCACCCAGAGCCTGCCTCTATTAAAGCACACATGTAACACTGATTTTCTGAGCTGCTCCCCTCTATGAATCCCGTGATGGTGGAGGCCGCATCTTTCATTTCTAGATTTTGAATACACACTAGGTCCTCAATAAATATTTCTGGAGCAAGTGAATGAATGGAATTCTGGACTTCTCTCTAATGTGTGCATTTCCTGCTTTCTTTGAAGAGACTGTCAACATAAAATAACCACAGGAATTCCATTCCCCAAAGTAGAACTGCGCATCTTCATAGTAGCTGCCGGCCTGATGATGGCTCCTGTACAATAAGATGCAGGGAAGGAAGCCCAGGCATGGTGGCCTCCCTTACACACTCCTTTATTACAATATTCCTCTTGCTGGGTCTCATTTTCCTCATCTTTGTAGGCTTTGTATGCCTCGCACATTTGTGCTGAGGGTTAAAAGAGATAATGCATGTCAGCAATTAGCACAGTCTCTGGCACCTAGAAAGTGCCCAGTATCTGCCACTTCTTGCTTTGGTGTCATTATTTTCATCCTTAGGAATTCACCCTTTCCATCCTCTTGTCAGCTATCCTTGAACATCTCTCCAATTCTATGGATGTCAAGGGCAGCATACTCCATAAGACTTTTAGTGTCTCTGATATCATTTGTAGATTTGTGTCTTTTTGTGGATAGAGTTATTTGCAAAAAAAAAAAATCAAAATTCTTTACCCCTCACCAAACCAATAATGTTTCTACAAGTATTCAATCACATCTCATTGTCTTATGAACAAAACAATTCCAAACATTTATTCTTTTCCTCTCTTCAGCATCCATCCACTAGCTGGTGCCTCTTGCCCTCCATAGCAACATGCAGGAGAACCATATTCTACCATCTAGGTAGTTGCTATGCATATCTCTTGCCTTTCTGATCAGGTCTGTTTCCATGGAAACAGAAAAATTTACTCCCTTTTCCTGACTTCCTACTATTGCAGGACATATGGGTCAGGGGAAGGAATTCCTATTTCATTTTTTCTTGATCTGATTAGATAGCCAGGCTATGGTGCATTACCAAAGTTAAGTGGCTCTCCTGTATTTATCTCCAAAACAAACCTGTTCACAGATGTGGACCACAGCTTGGTCTCTCAACATCAGCCATAAAACCAACCACATACCCTACAGGTGCTCAGAAATGTACAGGTGAGTTAATGAATGAACGAATGAATAAACAATTAAGAGCCAGCTTTGTGAGTTGTACTAACCATGAGTTGCACTAGTGCTGGACATCAGGGGAAAAAACCCTTAAACTTCTCGGGAAAAACACTTTTTCATTCTATGTCATACCATGGAGAAGGAGAAGAGGAAGAGAAAGAAGGACTTAGATAATTAAACAGTTTATACAATTCCATTTAGATGTGTTTTGCTTTACAGTTTTTGAGGTATCTTCATGTTCATTTAACATTCTATATATTTTTTTAAGATTTTATTTATTTATTTGACAGAGAGAGACAGTGAGAGAGGGAACACAAGCAGGGAGAGTGGGAGAGGGAGAAGCAGGCTCCCCGCTGAACAGAGAGCCCAATGCGGGGCTCGATCCCAGGACCCTGGGATCATGATCTGAGCCAAAGGCAGACGCTTAACGACTGAGCCACCCAGGTGCCCCATAACATTCTACATTTTTATTAAACAACTACATAGTGTTTGTAGCCATGTGGCTACAAATTGAATTGGACACAGTCCCTGCCCTAGTTCACAGTAATCCTGAAAAATATAAAGGGCCATATTTGGATTATGCTCCATGTAAAGATGAGCAGACTGAAACTTGCTCAGAGTGGAAGATAACTTGTCCAAGAGCACACAGCTGGTCAGTACAGGGACTGGTATTGGAATCCAAGGTTGCATTCCCTACCTATACCAAGTTATGTCCTTTATGCTTCAGTTAGATCAAGCAATGTTCAAGCTACCTGCGAACTGTAATAAATGTCACAAAATACGTATACTGGGCAAGAAGACTTTGTGTATATTCAGTAACTCAAATACTGTGAACATTGTTTTTCTAATATAGATTATTGCCCAGAATCTGGAAAGGGAGCATTAGATGACATTTATAATCCATATCTACACAATCAAGAATTAACAGCATTCATCGCAAGATGCAATAAACATTACACCAAGCTTCTTGTACATGGTTACTAGCTATTTGGCTATCACATAATTAAGCAAAGCAATTTCAATACTAATATTTAGATTTGAACTATGAACCCTACTCAAATTAAAAAGCAACACTTTGCTGAATCCTGAACTGATAGCAAATACTGACTACTACACCAGAATCAGAAGCTAAATTCCACTGAACCACCAGTGAGTCATTTCAAACAGGAGTTAAATTGGGAAATACTGGACTTGAAAATCAAAATGGTGTTTAGAACTAAATGTCAATCATTCCAACATTATACTCAGGTACAGTCCCTATAACTGATGAAGCAGTCAACAGGAGGACAGGTGCCAGTAAGTGGGGGCCAACCCTGCAGCCAAGTTTGCCAAAGCCGACGAACTTGACCTTGTTATTTGGAAACTAATATGGGTTGAATAAAATTTTAAATAAAATGCAAGACACTCATTATTCAGTGGGAGCCATTTTGTAAAGAACAGCTGCAAAAGCAAATTTCACGTCTCCCTCTGTTGCAATCCCAAGTAACTGAGAGTACTGCTCTGCCACTTCTATTTTTGTAATGTCACACGCCCACAGAGAGTTCACAGGCACGCTAGCTGCAGGAAAGATTGGTTCTCCCTTTTGTACCACTACCCTTGAGAGGCAGGCAGGGAATTGCTGCTAAGGAAAGCTAATAAACATAGTAACCAGAAAAAAGAACCGGAGGCAATCAATAGATCAATCAGTCAGGTTACTGAATTCATTTCACCTGTGTCAGAACTTGAACTGTTTGTTGAGGACATGGTGGGGAGAGTTGGGAATTGGAACAGGAAACAAGCAGAATTTGAGCTGGAGGTAGAACTGAATGGGGTTAAGGGAGTGACCTGCTGTATTAGTTGGCAAAATCCTTCTGGTTGTTTCCTTTCTTTCACTTCCAACAGGCTTGCTACCAATCCACTGAAACCACTTTTTCTAGGATTGCAACTTGGAAAGTGAAAATTTCCCAATTAGAAGTGGTTGAGCCTACAGTGTGTGTATATATTTGATTCTTCACTCGTGTATAGTGTGGCCCCTCTATACTTGTGTCCAGCCTAGTTCTCAGCAGTGAGAATATGACTAATCATTCAAATAAGATAGACATAACCCCTGCTCTTATAGGCCTTATATTATGGTAAACCAATAGAAGCTAAAGCATGTAATGATCATTTAGGTCTAAGTTCAGAACTGGAACATTGTCACTTCTGATGCATTCCACAGGGTAAAATGACTTACAAGATCAGCCCAGGTTCAAAGAGTAGGGAAATAGTATTTATCTCTTGATGACAGAAGCTGCAAAGTCATGTTGCAAAGGAGATACAGTGAAGAAAAAATTGCAGCCATTTTTGCCATGAATCTACCAGAGTCAGACCCCCCCCACACACCAGAAGCAGATCTTGAGATAAAGAATTGATCGCAAGCAGTTGATTCAAGAGGTGATTCTAAGGAGCACCAGGAAAGGAGTAGGGAAGTAAGAAGGGTGGGGAGGAGAGTCTATGCAGGGTTTGTTCATAAGAAGGTTCTCACTGCAGAAAACTGAGCTCAATCCCACTGGAAGCCTCTGGGAACCTGTACAGAACTTGTGTCAGAATCGTCCCTTCAGAGGGCAGAGAAGATAGGGCATGTATGTACCAGCTCCCATATCATTGGCTGAGGGCTGCTGCTGGAGACATTGACACCCTGGGACTTCCAGCCTTCCTTTGGCTAACCAAGCTTGCTTCTTTGAGAGAGAATCACAGGTGGTTACAGAAAAGGACTTCTGTGTACAAGGGAATGGTAAGTGCCAGGGCACAGGAACCAAGCACCAAAGGGGAAGTGTGAATGGAGATATGACCATAGGATTTGGCCATCTGATGGATGGTGGGGATCTGGACAAGAGGAGTTTCATTGGAGTGGTCGGAACAGATGCTTGTTTGAATTGGGATCAAGAGAGAAAATGTGTAGAAAAAAAGGGTGAGAATGTATTTAGCAGACCTCCACCGTGAAAGATAGTAGAACAACAAATGGGGTGCAAACTGGAGGGGGCAGTAAGACCAAGGGAGGGTTTATTTTTTTTATTGAGGGATATATTGTAGGCCAGTTGTATGCATATGGAATGATTCAGTAGTGGAAAAAAAAATGTGATAATCCTTGACAGAGAATGGGCATCTGTGAGATTCTGCTTGCTTTCTTGGGATCCCACCTCTGCTAATGTTAAAAAGCCCAGACTAGCCTGGGAGTACATAAGGAGGGGGTCAGAGCAGGGCATGTATGGAAGGGAGGTCTCCTTGAAGAAAGACCCTGCAACATGACAGTAAGAATCAGTAGCTGTTATTCTAATCCTTTCCCAAAGGATTGATGCTGTTTAGCAGAATACATATAAAATGGGGAAAGGGGAATGCCCGGACCTTCTGACAACTTCAGATTAAGATCTGAGCTGACATGGGTGCCATGAAACCACAAACACCTCTATGACACCTTGTTATAGTTGGGATTCATGGATGCCAGGAGATTAATGGAATCCTGGTTAAAATCCATCTCACAGTGAGTTCAGTGGGTCTGTGGACCCACCTGTGGTCATTTCTTTGGTTCCTAATTGCATAATAGGGATGGATATACATAGCATCTGGCAGAACCTTCATATTAGTTTCTTGACCTCTAGAGTAAGAGTCATAATAATAGCCAAAGCCAAGCAGAAGACCCTTAAATTGCCTCCTTTTCCTCAACCAAGATAGTAAGTCAGAAGTGATACTGCATCCCAAAGAGAAAGTCTGATATTAGTGCCACCCTCAAAGATTTAAAAGAATGCAGAAGTGGTGGTTCTCATCATATCCTCATTTAATTCAACCATATGGCCCTTGAAAAAACCAGATGGATCATGGAGCTGATGGGGTGATATCATAAACTTAACCAAGTGATAGCCCCAATTACAATTGTTCTGGATGTGATATTTCTACTAGATTTAGAACTAGATCAACATAGCCTCTTGTACTTTGTATATGGATACTGACCTGGCAAATTCATTCTTTTCTATGTCTATCAAAAAAAGGGATCGAAGGCAGTTCCCAATAACCCATAACAGATAACTTCATGCATTTGCCACATTTATTTCTTCTGAGCTCTGTTACAATATAGTACAACTGATTTTTGATGATCTGGACATTTCACAGAAAATTGTGCTGGTCCACTATATCATTAGCATCATGTTAGTCAGACCTGGGTAGCAGGAAATGGTAAGTGTTCCCTATGCTCTTGTAAGATGTGTGCATTACTGGAAGACAAGGGGGGAAAAACCCACAGAGATTTAATAAAGTTTCTAGGAGCTGTAAGGTCTGGAACATGTCAGGACATTTCATTAAGGTAAAGGACACACTATTACACTTTGCATTTCCTACCACTAAGAAAAAGAAACAGTGTTTGGTAAGCATCTTTAAAATTTGGAGATATTATATCATATGCTTAGAAATCCTGCTCTATCCTATTTATTGGGTAACTCAGACAGCTGCAAGTTTTGGGCGGACGCAGAGCAAGAAATAGCTCTGCAGCACATTCAGGCTACAGTATGAGCATCCCTACTACTTGGTTCATATGATCCATGGACCTAATAGAGATAGAAATACCTATAGTAAAAGAGGGCAGTGTGTGGACTCTCATGCAAACCTCAGTGGTAGAGGCACAGTGCAGAACCCAAGGGTTTGAGAGCAAGATAATGCCATCTGTATCGAAGAACTATTCACTATCCAAAAAGCAGCTCTTGGCCTACTGTTGAGTCCAGATAGAGATTGAGTGCCTTACTATGGAGCAGCAAGAGATTATCACATGACTGGAGCTACCCATCATGAATAGGGATTTACCAGAGCCAACAAATTATAGGATTGGTGAGGCTCTGCAGTAATCTAGCATTCAGTGAAAATTGTACATTTGGGATTGAGCCTAAGCAGGTCTGAAAAGCACAGGCAAGTTACACGAACATATCTAGATACTAATGCTACATATCTCCATTGCACAAATGCCTTTCCCTCACTTTACAACTATGTGAGCTAAAACATGGATTACTTACAAACTATAGCCCTACTAAGGAGCTACGCTGGTGTAGAGTGGAGAGGGGAAATACCTTCAGTGACAGAGCCCCATACACACACTTGGACATCACATTTGTGTGGAAAGGGAAGTGGGACTAAGTAAGGCTCCACACAGCTCCTCGGACATTGATTAATGGCCTGGCCAGGACAGAGATCAAGATGTATAAGTTTGATAGGTCAGAGGAAAGGAGTTGTGGAAAAGAAGATATTAGAAGGACCTGTGGGAATGAACACAATGAGTCTTGGGGTCAGTATCAGCAGCTCTGCCACTCAGTCCCACTTCCCACCCCGGGCAGCAAAGTAAGGGTGAAAATGGACATGTGACTGTAGGAGCTATCATTTCTACACTATGTCACATCACCTAGAAGCTCCCAGGCTGATAGAATGATGAGTGGCCTTTTGAAGGCACAGCTGAAGCATGAGCCTGGCACAGCTGAAACACTTCATAGGACTGGAGTGGAGCATGGTCATTTGGGATACAATATATGCTTTGAACCATCATATGGCCATTGTAGGATACATTATCCATGATAGCTAGACTACATGAGCCTAGGAGCCAACAGTTAGGAAGGAATGAGTTCTCATATAATCACTCACAGTGGCTCACTTGGGAAATGCGTGCTTCCTAACCCTATGCTTTCAGATTCATTTTGATTAGAGGTTCTGGTTTCCATGCAGGGAACCCAGAGTTTACAGCAAGACTTCCATTAAGCCCTTTAAATACAAAGCTATCATTTTGGCCTCCTACTGCCAATGTACAAGCAGGAAAAGAAAGGAATTACATTGGTGGACAAAACCAACCTTGATTGTCATCAAGACCTCTGGTTGCTGCTAGATAAAGAGGGTGGAGAGGGGTATATCAAGAACTCAGGGATGACTTTTCTGTGCTTCTGTGCCTAGTGATAACCATAAATGGACAGTTGTAGCAACCATGGCATGACTAAGGCACAATAATTAGTGGTTCAAACCTCTCAAGGGTAAATGTCTAGATTACCCATTGCGTAAGCAAACTAAGCTAGCAGAAGTGTTGAATGAGGGTGAAGGAAATCTAAAGTGGATAGTGGCAGAGGGAAATGAATATCTATTATGTCCCTTAGGACCAGCTGTAGCAGCAGAAACTGTGGTTTGCCCTACTAATCCTCCTATTGAAATTTGTTTTGCTGTATTTTAAAGGAAATACACCTTAAAGTATTAGTTCTACCTTGAAGATTTAGTTACCAGAATAAACTTAAATGGGCCAGAAGCTGATCACAGGAGTGCATGTATTGATGCTGCATCCAAGGGCTCCTATTGACATTCACTGTTCCCTTACACACAGGTGGCTTTGTGCTAAAGCCTTGTGACTCTTCCTGAGCCCTCAATATCTAGTCACAGAAGCTTGTCTGGTCTATGTTCAGGACTGGCCTGAAGTGCTAAAAAGTTAGTTTCCTCAAAAGGAGACCTCAGCTAATGTCAGGTGTGTGTTGGTTAAATAAATAACCAATTCAGCCCACCCTCAGATGGGACAAACTGAAGCAGATTATATATAGTCTTCTAGAGGTCCTTCAGTGGAGTCAAGCCCAAGGCGCCCACAGGCCAGCCTGCTCATTAATGTCACCCATATTGGCTTTCTTCCCGTCCTCAGTCCCCATGTTTCCCTCTATTGTTACAGAAGTCCTAACATCTTCTCAAGAGTTGGGTGTCTTGAGCAGACCAGGACAAAGCTTATTTCCTTGGTAATAAAAAAAAAAAAAGATAGCATTATTATTATTCCCCAAAAGAGGCTTACAATTAAGAAAATGACATCAAGGTTTATGTTTTTAAAGTAAAAAAAATGACTTCTCCATGGAAAATAATCAAAAGAAGATCAGTTGTAAATTACTGTAGTAGCCCAGGCAGGCAATGATGGTGGCCTGGTCCAGGGTTTTAGCAGTAGAGATACATTTACTTATCAGTTTCAGAAATGGGTATGGACTCTACTTGTCTTCTTGTAAACAGAAGCCTGAAATTTTACTCTGATAAGATTGTTTCAGTGCTACAAGCTTGTGCTAAGGGAATTGGTTAAAATCAATTTGCCCAACCAGGGATGGATTTTAGAACATTGACCTCTTTAGAACTGTGTTCCAACTAGTTGGGTTAACATTTTACAGTAATAAAAATATAAAGTTATATAAAGCCCATGTTATCCAAAGTGTTTCTTAGGTCTTTGAAATGTCATTGCCATCATTACTATGATGGTGAGAGTAGAACATAATGGTTCAGGGAGGTGGAGACCCTGCATGTTCCTGAGGCCCCTGTTTCTGTAGACCTCACCTGGTTCTGCCTGCCTGGGCCACAGCCCCCACCCACCTGGAGTAACATGCTCTGGGGCAGCAGTTCTCAACCCTGGCTGTCCACTAAAATCGCCCAGGGAGCTTTTACAATTATTGAGTGCCCCAAAGAGTTTTAGTTTATGTGAAGTTTATCTGTAAATGTTTACCGTATTAGAAGTTGAAACAGGGCGCCTGGGTGGCTCAGTTGGTTAAGCGACTGCCTTCGGCTCAGGTCATGATCCTGGAGTCCCGGGATCGAATCCCGCATCGGGCTCCCTGCTCGGCAGGGAGCCTGCTTCTCCCTCTGACCCTCCCCCCTCTCATGTGCTCTCTCTCTCTCATTCTCTCTGTCTCAAATAAATAAATAAAATCTTAAAAAAAAAAAAGAAGTTGAAACAGAGAAATGTATTAATATGTATTTTCATTCACTTAAAAATAATAAATGCATTATGTGTTACCATAAAAAAAAAAAAAGTCAAGAAAGTGGAGCCGGGCTACCTGAATTCAAGTCTACAATCTATCCCTTAAACAGACAACTTAAACTCTCTGTGCCTGAGTTTCCTCATTCATAGGATCTACCTCATAGGTTTATTGTGAAGATTAAGTGAGATTATCAATATCAACAATGAACAAATCAATATCATAAGATATCCTACAGATACTTAACAAAGGAGAATATTATCAACTTTATGTTGATATATTTAAAAATTTAGATGAAATAGACAAAGTCATCAAAAAATATCTCTCATCAAAACTGATTCAAGAAGAAAAAGGAATAAATAGTACTATCACCATTAATAAACTTGAGTAAACCAAACTGACCCCAGAAAGATAACTCAAGGCCATCCACTTTCACCAGATGATTCTACAAAATATTCAAGAAGAAGAATTTACAATTTTCCCAGACTCTTTAGATAAGAGAAAGAGCATATTCCCCAATTCATTTTATGATTTGAGCAAAACTTTGATACCAAAATTCAATAAAGATAGTAAAATAAGAGAAAAAAATCACAAGTTGATCTGTAAACTTAATGCAAAAAGTGTAAACAAAACATTAGCAAATGTCATCTAGCAATTTTTTTAAAAAGAAGGATAAATCATGGGCAAATTGGATTTACCTCAGGAATTCAAGATTGTTTCAACATAAGAAAATCTAATGTTGTGATCAACCATATTCACAGATTAAAGGAAAAGTCCATATAGTGTCAATAGATGCAGAAAGTGTTTGGTTAGTTTCAGTATTCATTCATAATAAAATACTATAGTAGACTACAAATAAAATAGAATTCTCTTTACTTGCTAAGGGGATCTACAAAAAAAAAAAACCTACATCAAATATCTTTTTTTTTTTCTTTGTTTGGGTTTATTTTGCCATTCTTTTTCTAGTTTCCTAGATTGATGCTTAAATCATTGCTTTTGTGCCTTTCTTTTATCTTACATATTCATCTTGAGAATATAAGTTTTCCTCTAATCATGTCTTTAACTGCATTCCGTGAATGTAAGCAGCGTCTTCATTATTATTCAGTTTAAAATATTTTCAAGCCTCCATTATGATTTCTTCTTTGACTCATTAGTTATATGGATATATATGTCTTTACTTCAAAATAGAGATTTTCTAGTCTTCCTTTCTTTAAAGTTGCTTTCTACATGATTGCTAGAATATACTCCCTATGCTTGGGATGCCTTGTTTTATGGTCAAATATACATGAACAAATTTTGTAACTGTTCTATGTATGCTTCAAAAAAGTGTGTGTTCTATTTTTTTTATATAAGCTACACTACTTTTAAAAGTTCTCTTTGGATACTTATATATTAGGTTCGTCTTTTTGCTTTTTCAAACTTATTAAGCATTGTTGTTTTATGATCTGTGTCTGATAATTGTAATATCTGAAATCATTGTGGATTCTTTCTATTTTCTGTTGTTTCTGCTGACAATTGATCATGGTGTCTTATCTCCTTGTGTACCTGCCTCTCTTTGATCATAGTATTTGAAAAAAAAGTTGTGCATATAATTTGAGGCCTGGGATGGTTGTGCCTTCCTTCAGACTGAAGGTTTATTCTTCTCTACAGCTGTGCGTGGGGCCCCCAGTGTGAGACCACCTGAATGCATGTTTAAGTCTTGAGGCTCCCCAGACCAGGGAGGGGAAGAGAACATGGGCTGTAAGTCATTGTGAATGCTGGCTTGCTTCTGATCTGCTTTGACCCTATGGCTGAAGACCTTTGGTATCCTAGCTTTAAATATGAGTAGGGATGTATCAGACTTCTCTTTTTGGGTAGGCTCTGGACTTTTGACTTGTGTTCCCCTTACCCTGGGACTCTGCTTTTCAGTTGCTCTCCCTGGGTCAACAAATGCCTTCGCAGCAAAAGTTTTAAAGATTTTTTTCCTATTTGATCTGGCTTTTTCACTTGTTCTCAGCAGGAGGGTTTGTTCAGATTGTCTAAGAAATATATAATATGGTCCCAAGCCTAGCAACTTTCAATTTTATCAAAGCCCTTATTTTTATACGCCTTGAATGCATTTAGGTTACTGGAAGCAGAAGACACCAATTGAAAAAATGTTTTATGTCCCAAATTTCAGTATTTGTCACATCAGTAAAAGAGTAATAATAATGATAACCATAATAATAATATGAACCCACTCTTCTCTTATAAATATTAAGCAAGATGAAGATGGTAAAAAATATGTTATTGTCATTTTTTTCACTCTACTGGCATTTAAGTTCTTTTTCAGAAACACACTCTAAATTGAAATCACTATAAATTCTCTAACAAAAACCACAAATAATATGCTCAAGCTCTCCTTTTCTGTTTACTTTAAGGATTTGCTCTGTTTCAGACTTCTCAAATAGTAAGAAGTGTTTTCTTAACAAAAGAACTCAATTTTACTGCCATAAATAAATGAACAGAGTAGGAAGGATTTCCAAGTGATAACTGAAATATACACTTCCCACATAAAGGGAGTAATTTTTCATTCTGTTTATGAGAGTGGCTCAAACTGCACAATTTAGGTTTTTTTCTTTTTTATTGTTATGTTAATCACCATACACCACACATTAATTTTTGATGTAGTGTTCCCTGATTCATTATTTGCATATAACACCCAGTGCTCCATGCAGAACATGCCCTCTTTAATACCCATCACCAGGCTAACCCATCCTCCCACCCCCCTCCCCTCTAGAACCCTCAGTTTGTTTCTCAGAGTCCATCATCTCTCATGATTCATCTCCCCCTCCGATTTCCCCCCCTTCATTCTTCCCCTCCTGCTATCTTCTTCTTCTTCTTCTTTTTTTTTAACATATAATTTATTATTTGTTTCAGAGGTACAGGTCTGTGATTCAACAGTCTTGCACAATTCACAGTGCTCACCATAGCACATACCCTCCCCAATGTCTATCACCCAGCCGCCCCATCTCTCCCGCCCCCCCACCACTCCAGTAACCCTCAGTTTGTTTCCTGAGATTAAGGATTCCTCATATCAGTGAGGTCATATGATACATGTCTTTCTCTGATTGACTTATTTCACTCAGCATAACACTCTCCAATTTCATCCATGTCGTTGCAAATGGCAAGATTTTATTCCTTTTGATGGCTGCATAATATTCCATTGTATATATATACCACATCTTTTTTATCCATTCATCTGTCAACGGACATCTTGGCTCTTTCCACAGTTTGACTATTGTGGACATTGCTGCTATAAACATCGGGGTGCACATACCCCTTCAGATCCCTACGTTTGTATCTTTGGGATAAATACGCAGTAGTGCAATTGCTGCATGCAGAAGGATGAAACTGGACCATTTCCTTACACCATGCACAATTTAATTTTATCTTTCTTAAAAATAAAAACAAGTCCAGTGGAATCCCAATGTAGCAGAAATATCCAAAGTTAAAAATCTTTAAATTACTCCAAAAACTAGTGGGTCCATGAAAATAAGCTGAACTCAAAAAACTCTGAAAATGGTTCCGTTTATTCCCAAAACCTTCCTGGGAAAGAAGTGAGAACTGGATCCGTTTAATTTCAAGTCTAAAAACATACCCCATTTTATTGAGTTTATTACACCATTAAGTTGAAGATTAGGGAGCCAAAATGACAAAATTACAAATCATGCTTTGCACCTAAACCAAAGCAGATTGTGAAGTTTCTCCAAATTTATCAGTTACCCCATAAAAGATGCTAATCTGAGACCCACCAAGACTTTCTCCATACCAAAATATTATGGTGATTTTGTATCTAAGCAACTGTGATTTCTAAGAAATATATAATATGGTCCCAAGCCTAGCAACTTTCAATTTTATCAAAGCCCTTATTTTTATATGCCTTGAATGCATTTAGGTTGCTGGCTTTGGATTTGTTCTGATTGCTCATGACACTGTTTTTAGTCTGTTGTTAAATGTTGTGTCATCATTTCTTGTGAAGAGTCAGAGACCAAGAGATATCCAGACAAAACTCTTTTTCTAAACCTAGATCAGCTGCTAAGTGATCTTAATTCACCTACAATGTCAAAAACAGAACACCACCACCAAAGTTCTCTATCACTTTAAAGTGAAGAATTATGTTAAAGATAATTTTATTGACAGGATAGTGTTTCATGTGTATTCCTAGCTCTCTTTATCATCTTCCAGACCTGTTCACAGAGTCTCAACCAGGTATTTTCCACCTCTCTCCTGCAGCAAATCCCAAGCTTTTGGAAGCATTATAGGAATGACTGTGTCTGGCAAGCTTACATTGCAATGGGAAGGTTTCACATGTGAACTTCATGTAAATATATGTGCAATAAATAACAGTGGACACTCAAGCAGGCTTGCCTAATGATACTAATCTTTTTATAATACTTTTTCTTTTGAAAAGTAAGATAAAACACTCATTATGTACAGGATATAGAAAGGGAGAGGAATACAAAATCAATCAGATATCCCTCATGTAATCTTTGGTGGTCATTTGGCCAGTCTAGGAAATCTTTAAAGCAGGAGTAGTTTTGGTCATCTTCTGATTTTCCCTTGGGAGTCTTCCTGTAGTCAGTGCTGCCTTCACTTCCTACATTCCCTAACCAGGTATCTGGTATCATTTCCAATGTTGCATTTCACTTCACAGAAAGCACTTTCTGCTTTCTCTTAACTGAAAGACTCTGCCTGACTCATAATGTAAATACAAAGAGTCCTCACTTTGCACAGTTCTAGTATGTATGAATTTCAGTTACCACTGTGTTAAATGTGACTAATTGCATCAAGTTCAAACTTTGCTATTTGCTCTTCAGTCCAAAGATCACCACATAAAAGATGTGCATCATGATCAGTGACCAACCATGTCACTCCCTTCAGAGTCTGCCAGTGACTAGTCACCGCATCTGTTATCAGGTCATGCACAGACAGCAAAGTGTGTGGTTGTGTGGCCTCCTTGTCTCCCAGGGATAAAACCACATGGCATTTTACAGAAATGAAGAATCAAAAGAGAGAATAAGCCAACAAAGATGAAAGTATAGCTGATAAAAAAAAAGTGGAAACACTGAAAGTGAAATTCAAATTGTAAGTAAGTGGAGTTATAGAAATAGCTGACTGTGGGAAATGTGGATGCTGCCCTTACTGGAGAGACTCTAGACATGCAGCCAGATGAGCTTCAGAAAGGTGAACTTACACACAAAAATTAGGAAAATGTCTATGATGGAAAGGATAAAGATGTTCTGGGGAAGTAACACCACCACCACCAACAACAAAAATTCGTATTAAAGGAACTCTCAGAGATTTTTCATGACATTGAAGGTTCAAAGGATAGAATGTTGGAGGCTGATCCAAACTGGTTGATCCTTAGGAAGGACTATGGCAACCAGCCAAGGCACAGCAAAGATGCTGGCTCCATGGAGTAAGTTAAATGGAAAAAGAAGAAGACAGACACTGCTCAGATCCCTCTTAATCAGCTTTTTACAAAAAATCAAATTCTTTAATTTCAATGTTTCTAAGGTTTTATTTATTTATTTATTTACTTACTTACTTATTTTTATTATTATGTTCAGTTAGCCAACATATAGTACATCATTAGTTTTTGATGTAGTGTTCAACAGTTCATTAGTTGCGGATAACACCCAGTTGTCTACGGCCATACCACCCTGAAAGCCCCCGATCTTGTCTAATGTTTTAAATTACAGTGTACTAAATAGATACTAGTTTTGCTATTTTTTTTTCATTTTCCTGTATATTTATAACCAATAGGGAGAGAGTTCTTAATATTTGGATAAGTTAACATCTTATCCCTTCCATGGCATGTTAAAAGCCCATAGTTAGGCAATGCATGGGTGACTCATTTGCTTAAGCATCTGACTCTTGATTTCAGTTCATTTCATGATCTCAGGGTCGTGAGATCAAGCCCTGAGTCAGGCTCTGTGCTCAGCTGGGAGTCTGCTTGAGGACTCTCTCTCTCTCCCTCTCTCCCTGCCACTCCCACAACTCACAAGCTGTCTCTCTTTTTCTCTCTCTCAGATAAATAAACAAATCTTTAAAAAAAAAAAGCCCATGGTCATTCCTATACACCAACAACAAGACAGAAGAAAGAGAAATTAAGGAGTTGGTCCCATTTACAATTGCACCCAAAACCATAAGATACCTAGGAATAAATCTAACCAAAGAGGCAAAGGATCTGTACTCAGAAAACTATAAAATACTCATGAAAGAAATTGAGGAAGACACAAAGAAATGGAAAAACGTTCCATGCTCATGGATTGGAAGAACAAATATTGTGAAGATGTCAATGCTACCTAGAGCAATCTACACATTCAATGCAATCCCCATCAAAATACCATCCACTTTTTTCAAAGAACTGGAACAAATAATCCTAAAATTTGTATGGAACCAGAAAAGACCCCGCATAGCCAGAGGAATGTTGAAAAAGAAAAGCAAAGCCGGCGGCATCACAATTCCGGACTTCCAGCTCTATTACAAAGCTGTCATCATCAAGACAGTATGGTACTGGCACAAAAACAGACACATAGATCAATGGAACAGAGTAGAGAGCCCAGACACGGACCCTCAACTCTATGGTCAACTCATCTTTGACAAAGCAGGAAAGAATGTCCAATGGAACAAAGTCTCTTCAACAAATGGTGTTGGGAAAATTGGATAGCCACATGCAGAAGAATGAAACTGGACCATTTCCTTACACCACACACAAAAATAGACTCCAAATGGTTGAAAGACCTAAATGTGAGACAGGTGTCCAACAAAATCCTAAAGGAGAACACAGGCAGCAACCTCTTCGACCTCAGCTGCAGCAACTTCTTCCTAGAAACATCGCCAAAGGCAAGGGAAGCAAGGGCAAAAATGAACTATTGGGACTGCATCAAGATAAAAAGCTTTTGCAAAGCAAAGGAAATAGTCAACAAAACCAAAAGACAACTGACAGAATGGGAGAAGATATTTGCAAATGACATATCAGATAAAGGGCTAGTATCCAAAATCTATAAAGAACTTATTGAACTCAACACCCAAAGAACAAAGAACCCAATCAAGAAATGGGCAGAAGACATGAACAGACATTTTTCCAAAGAAGACATCCAAATGGCCAACAGACACATGAAAAAGAGCTCAATATCGCTCGGCATCAGGGAAATCCAAATCAAAACCTCAGTGAGATACCACCTCACACCAGTCAGAATGGCTAAAATTAACAAGTCAGGAAACGACAGATGTTGGCGGGGATGCAGAGAAAGGGGAACCCTCCTACACTATTGGTGGGAATGCAAGCTGGTGCAGCCACTCTGGAAAACAGTATGGAGGTTCCTCAAAAAGTTGAAAATAGAGCTACCATATGATCCAGCAATTGCACTACTGGGTATTTACCCCAAAGATACAAAAGTAGGGATCCGAAAGGGTATGTGCACCCCGATGTTTATGGCAGCAATGTCCACAGTAACCAAATTGTGGAAAGAGCCAAGATGTCCATCGGCAGATGAATGGATAAAGAAGAAGTGGTATATATATACAATGGAATATTATGCAGCCATCAAAAGGAATGAGATCTTGCCATTTGCAACGACATGGATGGAACTGGAGGGTATTATGTTGAGCGAAATAAGTCAAACAGGGAAAGACATGTATCATATGACCTCACTGATATGAGGAATCCTTAATCTCAGGAAACAAACTGAGGGTTGCTGGAGTGGGGGGTGGGGTGGGAGGGATGGGGTGACTGGGTGATAGACACTGGGGAGGGTATGTGCTCTGGTAAGCACTGTGAATTGTGCAAGACTGTTGAATCTCAGATCTGTACCTCTGAAACAAATAATGCAATATACGTTAAGAAAAAAAAAAAGAAGAAGAAGGTAGCAGGAGGGGACGAATGAAGTGGGGGAAATCGGAGGGGTAGACGAATCATGAGAGACGATGGACTCTGAAAAACAAACTGAGGGTTCTAGAGGGGAGGGGGGTGGGAGGATGGGTTAGCCTGGTGATGGGTATTGAGGAGTGCACATTCTGAATGGAGCACTGGGTGTTATGCACAAACAATGAATCATGGAACACTACATCTAAAACTAATGATGTAATGTATGGGGATTAACATAAGAATAAAAAAATTTTTAAAAAATAAATAAAAATAAAAAAAATAGAAAAAGCCCATGGTTAGTACCATTACATAAGGAATAGTTTAGGATACCCTAAAGCAAAGACAACAAAAATTACAACTTCAGGATTGTGCCACCTGAACTAGACCACAAAAACAACCATCATAATGTTTTAATTCAGTTAACCTGAAAGATCTACACTCTTACTGATATCTTTTCTAACCCTCCAGCTTCATCTCTCTGCCATTCTCTTTTGTTCTCTCTTTTCACTCAGGCTCATGCTCTTTCTTTAAAGGAATTAATAGTTGGGTCACCTGGGTGGCTCAGTCAGTTGAGTGTCTGACTTGTGACTCTGGCTCAGGTCATGATCTCAGGGTTGTGGGATCAAGCCCCACATGGGGCTCTGCACTCAGCAGGGAGTCTACTTGAGATTCTCTCTTTCCCTCTCCTTCTGCCCCTCTCCCCACCCATGCTCTCTCTCTCAAATAAATAAATAAATCTTTTAACAAAAATAATAGTAGATGTATGAAAGTATAAGGAGTGCTATAATGAACTCCATGTACTCACTGACCAACTTGAAACAAAAAGCAGAATTATAATATAGCTAAAGCCCTTAGTGTTCCCTCCTAGACTGCATTTCCCTCTATCATTCCTGGCACACCAACTACAACCATGATCCCATATTCTATGTTCATTGTTTCCATTAATTTTTTTATTCTTTTTCTTTAGCAACTAGCCTGTTCCTTGATTCTTGAACATTTTCTGCTCCTCACTACTTTAACACAAATTTCTTTAACACAAATTCTCTTCTCTGCTTAGGTGCTCCCTACCCCAGTTACCACCTGCATTTTATTTACGTCTCAACTACATCATCACTTTCTCTGGGAAGCATCCTTTGTCCTCTCACTAGGTCAGGTCTTGCACTGCAAGTTCTCAGGGTACCTTGCATCTCCCCTCTATGCCGGGTATCTCAAGTGTGATTTCACTTTTATTTGTGTCGTTTTTCTATTAATAGATGTCTCCACTATGATCTGGTAGCAGGAATCATGTCTGTTTTCACCCAGCACTCTATCCCTGGCACCAAGTTCAGTGACCAACACATAGAAGACATTCAATCCTGATTGAATAAATGTAGGCAAGACTTTCCTTAATGTTAGACACTTTTGGAATCTCTCATAAGTATTTGAAAGATCAAAGCCCTCTGGCCACAAATTGCAGACCCCTCCTCCTGAAAAAAAGCTTTGTAAAACCTTATACCAGCAATGACTGATGAAAACCCTGCACGTAGATCCCCAGAGGTAATGGCATTTGTCCCACAGCACTAAAGAAAACTGGCAAAATTCAAGCAGCTTCTAAAGCTAATTTTCTTTCTTCTGAAGCCTAATTCATAGATTAGGAAGTTTGTTTCTATAAAAAGATGGCACAGACACCCCCACATGACCCAGGGGTGATGATGATTTCAGCAGAACTTAAAAGAAATGGAAGGGGTGCCTGGTAGAGAAAAGGAAACTGACCCAATACATTCATCAGAGGCCTGCTGGATTAGGAAATCTTTTAGGAGGTAGCAAAAATGAGGCCATGTAAAGGTTTCTTGCTTGACAGCATGCATTTTTAATGAGGCTGCTTTGTACTTTCTAGCCCTTCTCACCCAAGGACCTCAACTCCAGACTTCTCACAACTTTCTCTCCCTGCCACTGTCACATCTACATACATTTGCTCATTAATCAGCACTAACCCTTGTGAAAGAAGCACCTCCAAAATTTTGTTATCCCAGTTCATGTTAATTACTGGGATAGTCCCACAGAATCCTGAGGGAAGTCAGCGTCCTCTGTGCATGAAAGCGCCTCTGCAGAGGCTAATATTAGGATTTTAAAATACCACTTTTTGAGATCCAACATGCTTGGTCTAAACAAATCCTGTAAAGAATGTTTCCATGTAGAGGGCAATGCATTTCTTACATGAAATTCTCTGGGGCTCCATTGGCTTAGATTTGGGGCCTTTTAGGTGTAGAGAGGAAAGTTTCCATAGGGTTAAAGTAGATGTTCTAAATTTCAGGTTTATGAATGCACTGGGATGGGGGACGCAGGGGAGGTAGACTTCCATGAAATTTTAGGTGTATTTATAAGTACGCTAGTAGTGTAGTAGCTGGTACATTTTTTTTTCTGTAGCAAGAATGATAGCATTTATTAGACCCTTAAAGAAGTTCATAGCTTCAGAAAGAACCTTATTATTGGGCTGATGACTTAACTGCTAAGCTAATCCCTCAATTTGATTGGCCAAATTGCCTTAAAAATTGCCACATGCTGATAGTGAAGGAGCTGTCTCATGACAGAGGAGCAAGATTGGAATTTTGAGGGAGACAAGTATCATCCCTGCCTTTGTCTTCCTCATCGTTACTGTAGCAGGTTTCCGAGATGGCCATAGATGTTTTACACTAGGAAATAGAGCATATTTGGCAGAAATGCCAAAGAAACCTGGGCCTTAGAATCAACACAGACAGTAACATTAATTGGACAAGAAGCCTCTGAGATCCAAAGTAGTCCCCTACCCAGGATGCCATCTCCATTAGAAGGCAATGAAAGGCATCTTCAGCAGGCAAATTGGAACCAGTGGGGTGTTGGACCCAGCTCCTACAAGCTCAGGGGGGTCAGTCATGAATCTCTTCTCAGCAATGTGCTCCATGACATCACCTTGGCAACGTGACACGGCCCATGGTGAGAGTATCTACATCGTGGAAAACAGCAAACACTACAAATCAGGGCCTTTGTTCTCAGAGATCTAGTCATTAAACATTTACCAACACACCACTGACTATACCCATTCATGGGGGGGGGGGCAGGGACTGGTTGTCTTGGGGCCACACTATGCATTCGATGGAGGCCTTGAGAGGACCTGAGTATAGAAAATATAAGGTTCCTTTCCACAAATAGTTACAAAATAAAAGCCATACTAAATGATAAAACAAAAAAGTACATATACACCAAATTTAAAGGCTTTTTAATTATTTTGAATGCAAAATTATGAATATGTTTATGAAGATGGAAGTCTGCACCATTATCTGGTATCCCCATGTTGATGGTTCTCTAAGCTCATACTTTGTCTGTGTGTTAAGTATCCAGCACAGCTGTGAATGCAGATGGAATTTTATTTTGCTTTCTCAAACAAGAAGCATATTCTTTACTGCTCCAATGACCACAGGCCTACATTTTTCAAGGTTTCCCAAACAAGGTGGTGGTTTTTTTGTTTGTTTTTGTTTTTGGTTTTGGTTTTTTGCTACTGTCAGAATCTCCTGACTGGTTAGGTTGCCAAACAGTAACAAAATGGCTTGGCTAATATAACCTGGATGGGCCTAAATGAGGCACTTTGGCTGAATTCCTGGAGTCAGTCTCCCAAGTCTGGAGGCTGCTATGTGCTAATGTCTCCTCCTGTGATTAAATCTGCCCCAGAAAATGCAGGGGAAAACCCAGGGAGAATAAACCAGATTTCACTCTGCCCTGACTTCAGCAGCTCACCCACTGCTCTGAGCCACCAGGGCAGCCCAGAGGCTAGCAGATGTCTGGAGGACTGAAATATATGAATCTCCAAATTCACATGGGTTACACTGTCAAACACATCTCAGATTTGTAACCAAACATCTCCTCGGTTATTGATTATGATAGTTTGTGTTTGCTAAGAAGTGAATGCCAGGATGGGATTAGAAGTCCAAGAGATTTTTGGGGGGAGGTATCCAGGGAAGTTAGGAACCATCTTCAGCCCACACTGCAGGTCTGGAAAATGTGGGAGGAGAGAGGGAAGGGAGAAGAATTGGGCAAGGGGAGGTTTGGACTACAGCACAATCCCACGTCAGGTTCAGACCAGCTGATGCTGAGGCCTCCATCCATAAGAATCACCCACAGGATTCCTGTGTCTCACTAGAATGGACCTGCCTTAAGGCCAGTGTCCTGCTCAGTCTGGCTGAGAGCAGCCCACAGTGAGCCTGGCCTCAAGTGAGCATGAGCTCAAGTGAGCATGATGGTGGATTTGGAGGTCCATGGCTGTGCTATTGGCCACTTATGTTCCTTCAGCAGGTCTCAGTGTTGTGCTGTTTTGGCCACCTCACCGGTCATTGCCATCCTTGCATGGATGGCTTGTCAATGAATTAGCTTATTTTTTTAATAGTAGGAACTGTGATAGAGATGAAGCTCCTGTGTATAGAAGTGTGAGAAACATGAGGTCATTCATTCGTCATAAATATCATCTTAGACCTGCCAATCACCCAAGAAAATGTCTGCACTTCAGACTAGAAATAAGAACTGGGTAGAGGTTCTTCTAAGGCTATCTCATTGTTGACTTTGCCGTGGGCTCATAATGTACAAAGTATACAGAACACAATCTACAAGGACAGGAAACTGAGGACATGTAAGGAGTTGGGAAGCCCGGAGCTTGGACAAAATGTAGATCCATCCTTGGGATTCAGAGTGTCCTCTCTGCTCACATTGGAGAAGAATGGGTAGGAATGATGATGACTTTGTCCATCAGAAACCAGTGCTCTTACTGGGTATTTACCCCAAAGATACAAAAGTAGGGATCCGAAAGGTTACGTGCACCCCGATGTTTATAGCAGCAATGTCCACAATAGCCAAACTGTGGAAAGAGCCAAGATGTCTGTCTAATGACAGATGAATGGATAAAGAAGATGTGGTATATATATACAATGGAATATTATGCAGCCATCAAAAGGAATGAGATCTTGCCATTTGCAACGACGTGGATGGAACTGGAGGGTATTATGTTGAGTGAAATAAGTCAAACAGAGAAAGACATGTATCATATGATCTCACTGATATGAGGAATTCTTAATTGCAGGAAACAAACTGAGGGTTGCTGGAGTGGGGGGGTGGGGTGGGAGGGATGGGGTGACTGGGTGATAGACACTGGGGAGGGTATGTGCTCTGGTAAGCACTGTGAATTGTGCAAGACTGTTGAATCTCAGATCTGTACCTCTGAAACAAATAATGCAATATATGTTAAGGAAAAAAAAAAAAGAAGAAGAAGGTAGCGGGAGGGGAAGAATGAAGGGGGGGAAATCGGAGGGGTAGACGAACCATGAGAGATGATGGACTCTGAAAAACAAACTGAGGGTTCTAGAGGGGAGGGAATGGGGGAATGGGTTAGCCTGGTGATGGGTATTAAAGAGGGCACGTTCTACATGGAACACTGGGTGTTATGCACAAACAATGAATCATGGAACACTACATCTAAAACTAATGATGTAATGTATGGGGGTTAACATAAGAATTAAAAAAAAAAAGAAAGAAAGAAATCAGTGCTCTGTATTTTATATTTCCTTTATCTAACTCCCTCTTTACCCTCTATAACATTAAAAAAGTCTTCTAGAAAATTCTAGTTCTTAAAATTCAAGAATTCAGAAAAGTGGTCTTCATTTACTCCTGGGACAGAGTTTTAGAAAGAAAGCCAATGCAGTGGTGGCCATAGTAATTAATGGGGAGAAAAAAAAACCCATGGGATAGATGAGATTTAAGAATAGAGGTAGATGCGCTTGGCCCAAATACCTTGTCTTACTTTGGCAGTCTCTTATGAAGACTAAAACTTTAGAGAGTCTCCATTTTGTTTTAATAAGGGAGTTCAATTTCCTTAGACAGATTATAAAAACATATGCATATTAGTGAACCAAAGGCTCATTACACAGCACTTTCTGCATAGGGTTCCATAGCCACCATCATAGATTTAGGAACTTAACAAACCATTAACTCTTCCAAGCAACCTTGTGGAGGCTTTCTCTGATATTTCCAGCAGCCCAGCCCCATTGTCCCTCAAAGGCAGCAACTACAGTCTTAGATCAGTGGTATGGGGCACTTCAGAAACTGACTGTGACCTAGTCATTTCTTAAGCACATGTGTCATTCTACCTTGCTCTCCAGTAGGAATTGAAAAGGAGATTCTCTCAGTTCAATTCACAGAAGAATCAGAAGTTCAGAAAAAGCAGACTCTCTCTCTCTCCCTCTCATGAGTCCACTACAATATAAAGGTTGAATGAATGAACAAATGGATGATGCAATCAGGAGGTGAGAATTTAGACCAATTTCAACCTTACTTTCTAACATCTTATATAGCCAATCGAACAAAGAACTGGATTTATACCTGGGCAATGGACAGTAAAGCAGAGATGTCCCCAGATTTCTTCCCAAGCCTGTTCCAGATAGTAGGAGACATAAGAAGAGCGCTTGATTTCCTCCATGCATTTGGGACTCTGATCCTTTTAACAGATGAATGATAATTCCTTATGTTTCTTTGTGTTTCATAGTTTTGAAAGCAACTTTATATGTAACCTTATCTAAGATTTACAACAGACTTACTTGTAAAATAGGAACTACTCACACAACTCCATTATCTCCAAAGAGGAAACTGAGGCTCAAAGAAGTGAATTAACTTGTTCAAAGTCAAGCAGGCAGAGAGCATTATAGCTGGAATAATGGTAGAGCAACAACAACAGCAACCACCTATTGAGTGCTTATTTTGTACTAAATACTAAGTACTTTACATAGATTACCTCTAATTATTAAAAGAATCCTGTAAGGAAGGTATTCATGTGTTCATTTTACATCCTTCAGAGGAAGCAGCAAAGTGCTTTTCGTATCTAGATCCTCAAGGAACATTAATGGATTGACTTATTGGACAGAGATAATACATAATATTTTGGCTCAGTCCAAATCCATTAAACTCTTAGGAAGTGATTCAGAATTTTACAGAACTATAGTTGAGCAGCAAACAGAGAAGGGGGGGAACATTAACCTAATTCAGATTAGTTTAATTCAGCTGATTAGTTTTCTAGTTGTCTGAGCTGTTGTAACAAGTATAAATTTTTGGCCTTTATTTTTACTTTTGATTAAATCCCTCTCTGTCAAAGTTGGACTAATCTTTGGTGGAGTCAGATATGCCATAGTTTTCTGCAGGATCCCCAGAGCCTTAAAAATTCTTCCCAACCAATCATCTTTAATTGATATTCCACAAGTTAGCCGAGCCACCATAGTTATAGTCTGAGTACAACCTAATTAAAATAGAATAGAATTTACCAGTGGTTCTCTTTTGACCTGCCATCTATCATTTACATCTTAGTGTGAATAAATATTTTGAGCACAGGTTTTGATTAGAGAGGCAGACAGGAAAATAAAGTAATATGAGTTGGGATGGGAGAAAGAGGAGGACATAGACCAGATAGGAGGCGGGGCTCATAGAAAATGTAATGCATACTTTTGACAGAGCCTATTGTATTTACTAGGAGTAAATCAGTGCACGGTCACACACAATCATTTCACTCATTATTCCCCATCTGCTTCACCGATTTCTCATACCCCTTCCACCAACATTCCCTCACTTTGCACACTCACACTCACACACACAGATAAAAGAATAGACACTCCCAACTTACCCCGACCATGTGATTCAGACACAAGGATAAATCTCTCACCAGCATGGGTCCTTCTACAGTTTAATAAAAGAAAAATAGCAGGTATGATAATAAGCAATGAAGCAAAACCACTAACATCGCAGGAAAAAATAAGAGAAAAATATACTGACTGCAAATATGTTTTATTGCCACTATGGTTTACTAAAGTCCCTGCTGTTATTCCTTTCCTTGGAAGGCTTAAATAATACAGTCAACTAAATACTTGGGTGGCCTAAAGACAGATATAATTATTGGGAGAAGGGTCATGGTTATAGATTACTGGAGGTGCTCTTATGTCTCCAAAACCAGAATGGTTGTAAGCTGTAGAGAAAGTAAGCCAGGCATGTGAGTATATTTGTATTTGTGGACTGAGGGTGTGGCTCTGTGCTTTAGAATATGACCCCCAGGAGTCCTTTTCCATTCTTCCTCAAATTTCATTCTTCAAAACACAGAAGCTTTCCAATGATTCCTGGGTCTCTCAAACCTAGTACTCTTCCTTCTCAGAAATCTTAAGGCTCATTTGACTCAGACTGTAATAGAGCAGTGGCAACCTAGCTACTGTTCAGTGAGCACTTGGTGATGTGGTTTTGTTTTCCAGAGCCCAGTAAACAAGACTGTATAGGTTTAGCCACATTTTGGCAATCTCTTGGTCCTATCACCACAGGATCTGATAAGGGTGTTTGGAGTAGCCTCCTCTAAAGCTTTACATCTGGCAGAACTGAGTGTGACCCATTGGTTCAACACACGAAAAAACATTCAGAAAGGGCACCTGGGTGGCTCAGTGGGTTAAGCATCTGCCTTTGGCCCAGGTCATGATCCCAGGGTCCCAGGATCAAGCCCCATGTCAGGCTCCCAGCTCAGCGGGAAGTCTGCTTTTCCCTCTCCCTCTGTCTCTCCCTCTGCCCCTCCCCCTGTTAATGCTCACTCTCTCTCTCTCTCAAATAAATAAATAAAATCTTTTAAAAAAATTCAGGAAATGTAGCCTCATTGATAAAAAGGCAGGAGAACTGGGAGCTCTTTGTAACATGATTTGGGTCCCAGTTCATTTGTCTGCCTCTTCCCACAAGCAAAAAGGGTTCAGCCATCATGGATCCTTGGTAGGATGCAGCTATGGGGTCCCCACTTGAGTGCAGGTTCATAAGCCGCAGATGGAGTGACCAACATCTCGGTCTGCCTAAGACCGAAGGAGTTCCTGGGATGCAGGGTTTTCAGTTTTAAAACTGAGACAGTCTTGGTCAAACCAGGTAAGTCAGTCACCCTAGCCATAGAAGACCAGGGCAGAGTAGGGCCCCATTGGATCCAGGACTGATTCTTGGTCAGAAGGCACACAAAAGCCAATCAATAAAGTGTTGGGGTTGGGGTGAAAGGGAGGAGTGACCCTTGGGTTGTAAAAGTGTCCTCCAAAATAATGAGCTCCCTGGACAAGATACTTCCTCCAGTTGGTTCAGAATGATTCTGTAGCATCAGTTCATAACTATGGAAGATTTTCTGCATACAATTCCAAAAAAGGAAAGGGATGAGAATCTAATAAGAAGAGGCTCTAAGTCCCTGAATAAGAGAAACATAGAAACAATCATTGGTGACTCAGCAAAGACCCAGGCAACCCACACCCCCAGGGCTCCCAACCAGCTAATAGTGCCTCTACTTCAGCAGGAGAATGCCTCCAGTGCAGGGCTGAAGAGTGTAAGGAAGGCCCCTGCTGTAGACTGAATGTCCATGTCCCCCACCACCAACAATTCATATACTGAAATCCTAACTCCCAGTGTGATCATATCTGGAGTGGGGCTTTTGGGCTGTGCTTAGGTTATTACAATGGAGCCCGGAAAATTAGACCCCAGGGAGCTCCCTGGCCCCTTTCTTTATGTGAGGACAGAGCAAGAAGACCATGTCTGTGAACCAGGAAGTGGACTCTCACCAGAACCCGACCATACTGGTGCCTGATCTTGGACCTCCCAGCCTCCAGAACTGTGACAAATAACTCTGTCATTTATAAGCCACCCAGTCTAAAGTATTTTTGTTATAGCAGCCCAAGCCGACTAAGACAGTCCTTAAAGAGCATCCCCCATCCTGGGAGACAGGGACATTAATGAACACACTCTGGGAAACCTAATGATCACATCTGTGGCTGGATCTTTCTTCTTCTTCTTCCTCTTCTTCTTCTTCTTCTTCTTCTTCTTCTTCTTCTTCTTCTTCTTCTTTTTTAAAGATTATTTATTTATTTACTTATTTATTTATTTGAGAGAGAGAGAGAGCATGAGCAGGGGGAGGGACAGAGAGAAAGGGAGAAGCAGACTTCCCACTGAGGGAGGAGCCCGATATGGGGCTCTATCCAAGGACCCTGAGATCATGACCTGAGCTGAAGGCAGATGCTTAACCAACTGAGCCACCCAGGCGCCCCATGGATTTTCTTCTTAATAAGACTTCATTTTAGCATGTAGGATCATCATTTCTGTCAGTAGGGAAATGGAATATCCTAGGAGGAGATGTTATGGGACTTTATCCCCTTCAAAGTGAGACAGCTCTAAGAGGCCACAAAAGCCCCTTGTGGCTATGAACAGCTACAACACAAGCTTTTCACTCCAAATTTGGAATTCCCAAAACCTAAAGGCTATGAAATGAGGTAACAAAGCCTCCTAGGCCTAATATTCAGCAATTTGTCACCTTGTTTTTCACGAAAAGGGGAAAAAAAACCTGGTCACAGAATAATCACACCTGTAGATTTCCAACATTTAGGAGACTCTCCGGAGGTGAGAGGCACAACTCCGACCCCCTGCTGGCAGCGATCGCTCACCCGTGGCTCTTGGGGGCCCTCAAACTGAATGCGAGTGCCACAGCTTTCAAATGTTCTTTTCCAATTTGTTCTAAACCTTCCACATGCCGGGAAACCTGACCACTTGCCAGAGGCAGGGCCCGGCCACTTCTATCTTCAGTGGCCAACAGGATAAGACTAATTGCTAGAATCTCCACATTCTGGTGTCCAGCTGATACTATCCTGCAGGCAACACGCTTTTTAAAGATTGTGGACTTTCACACACACACACACACTCTGAAGAAAAGAATCCGTTTGGATTTTTGCTTCGAGCCAGCGACATCTTTGATGGTGCTGGGTAATTGGGAAAAGGATTTAAATAGATCTGGCGGCTTTCCAGCACTGTAGAATTTGCAAACACTGTACGGAATCCATAAGCAAACAGAATTTACAAAGAAACTCTCCCCTCTGGAATTATTCAAGGATCCAATTTGAAGAGACTTTAGTTTATTCTGAGGTAATGCCAGGAGACCATGAAAATAAGAACAAAGCAGAATAGGGTAGGGGTGGAGAGAAAGTCACTTTCTGATAGAGAAAAAAAAGACCAATGCAATCACCGATGTGTGATGGTGAGCGTGCGCAGTGTGAAGAGCCCTCTGGCAAAGCAGTTTAAAGGAAGAGCTCTAGGGACACAGAGGTATGTCTTGGCCCTTCTGGGCACTTGTTTCCAGAACTTCTGGACTCATCTGCAAAAAAAACTGCTTCCAGGGCACCTGGGTGGCTCAGTTGGTTAAGCAACTGCCTTCGGCTCAGGTCATGATTCTGGAGTCCCGGGATCGAGTCCCACGTCGGGCTCCCTGCTCAGCGGGGGGTCTGCTTCTCCCTCTGACCCTTCCCCTCTCATGCTCTCTGTCTCCCATTCTCTCTCTCAGATAAATAAATAAAATCTTAAAAAAAAAAAAAAAAAACCTGCTTCCAGGAGAGTAGGAAGTCTGAGTGGTGAGGCTGCCCCTAAGTCATTTCTAATAAAGAGACAGAGAGAGAGCGTGTGTGTGTGTGTGTACATGCACACATGTGCATACATTACACAGATTCTCACTTACTTTGTTAAGCAGGGCAAATATTCTGGCTTGAATGCAACTGCTCATTTTCCTGCATAGCAGTTCTCACTAGCTACACAGAGTCCAGCACACCTGAGTACACTCACATAGAGGCCCTTGCCTCCCACCGCAGGTTCACATTCTTAAACACGTTAAGCAAAGACAACATTCATTCTCAACCCCTTTCATTCACAGCCACTTAAAGTGCTTAGAAATGCCTAGAGGAGCTCATCCCTACCACCCCTACCTGCCACAGGACACTGCACTTTACTTGGAACTTTTTATGAAGACTCGGGGTATTTTTTTTAATAAAGTAATTTTTTTAGAATAATGTTAGATTTACAAAAAATTTGCAAAGATAGTACAAAGAGTTCCCATATCTCTTCCCACAGTTTTCCCCTATGATTAATATCTTACAGTAATATATTTGTCACAATTACTGAAACAATACTGATAGATTATTGTTAACTAACATCCATACTTTATTCATATTTGCTCAGTTTTTACCCATTTTTTTTTTCTTTCCCAGGGGACCATGTAGGATATCACATGACATTCAGTCTCTTTTGACTTCTCTTGGCTGTGGCTGTTTCTCAGATTGTCCTTGCTTTTAATGATATTGACAGTTTTGAGGAGTACTGTTCAGTTTTTTTATATAAGGTCCCTCAACTGAGGTTCATCTGATATTTATCTCATGATTAGGCAGCAGTTACAGGTTTGGGGAGGAAGATCACAGAGGCTGTTGCCATTGTAAACACATCTTACCAAGGGGACACACTATAAATAGGGCTTATCCCTGTTGATGTTGACCTTGATAACCAAGTTGAAGTAGTGTCTGTCAAGTGTCTCCTCTGTAAAGTGACTCTGTTTCTCCTACCCATACTGTTCTCTTTGGAAGGAAGTGGCTATGTGCAGCCCACACCTTAAGAGTGGGTAGTTCTGGGGCGCCTGGGTGGCTCAGTCGTTAAGCGTCTGCCTTCGGCTCGGGTCATGATCCCGGAGTCCTGGGATCGAGCCCCGCATCGGGTTCCCTGCTCAGCGGGAAGCCTGCTTCTCCCTCTCCCACTGCCCCTGCTTGTGTTCCCTCTCTTCGCTGTGTCTCTCTCTGTCAAATAAATAAAATCTTAAAAAAAAAAAAAAAAGAGTGGGGAGTTCTGCTCCACCTCCTTGAGAGCAGAGAATCTGCTTAAATTACCTGGAATTATTTTGCATGGGGAATATGTCTATTCTTCTCCATTCATTTAGTTATTCAATCATTTATTTATACCAGTATGGACTCATGGATATTTTTTTATACTTTTCATTATAACCCAATATTACTTCATTTTATTATTCAAATGGTTCAAACTTTGGTCATTGGGAATGCTTTCCATTGGCTCCTGTGTCCCTTTGACATGCCCCCCCCCCACATACACAATGTTATGGCTTTAAAAAACAAAACAAAACTTCCTTACTTTCTGAACTATTGGATGCCTTAAATTTATCTTGTATATTTCCTGCCCCAATCTCAGAATCAACAATTTCTTTCAGGAGCCCTTGTTTCTTTTATTGGAGAATGGTATTAGAAATCAAGATCTGGGGGGTGCCTGGGTGGCTCAGTTGGTTAAGTTGCCGACTCTTGATTTCAGCTCAGATCATGATCATTGGGGCATCTGCTTGAGATTCTCTTCCTCTTTGTCTGACCATCTCCCAGCTGTGCTCTCTCTCTCTCCTTCTCTGTCTAAAATAAATAAATAAATCTTAAAAAAAAAAAAAAAAAAATCAAAATCAGGGCATTTGTCTATGCTCATTGCTACCTGGATGTTATTGTTTCAAGTTCTCTCAGCTGACAGAGCAATAGAATATATGTGTGCATACTAATCCTTGTATATATACACACATATCTGTAAATATTTCTTTTTGTTATAATCTGTACCTATATTAAGCTTAATAGGAGTTACTGATGTCCCCTCAGTAGGATTCTAAAGTGTGGAACTTCATTGCTTAAAAATCCAATTTATTTCTTAGGAACAGCATTCCAACAGCCTATTGGATGAAGGAAGATGGATCACAGGCTTCTGCATAAAGAAGGTTGAGACCTGATTAAGATAGTGGCAGAGAGTATCCTGAGGCCTGGAATATCCAACACAGTGAAGTGATTAAAAAACAAAATGGGACTCATTGTTAAGAATTTACTTTCACTGACTTTGGAAATTTTCTTCAAAGATCTTTATTTAGCTTTTTTTTTTTAAAAAGACAATTTTTAAAACAATTTTAGATTCATATAAAAATTACAGAGATAGGGTTGCCTGGGTGGCACAGGCAGCTAAGTGTCCAACTCTGGTTTCAGCTCAGGTCATGATCTCATGGATCATGAGATCGAGCCGAGCATCAGGCTCCACACTCAGCCTGGAATCTGCTTGAGATTCTCTCTTCCTCTCCCTCTGTGCCTCCAGCTCATGCTGTCTCTCTCTTGCTAAAAGAAAGAAAGAAATCCTTAAAAAAGAATTGAACAGAAAGTACAAAGATTCCCCATATGCCTCTTTTCCACCTCCAACCTGCACACATGCAACCTCCCCACTATCAACATTCTGCACCACGGTGGTGCATTTGTTACAATAGATAAAGGTCTACGGATATACCATTATCACCTAAAATACATAGTTTACCTTAAAATTCACTCTTGATGTTGTATACTCTATGAATTTCAACAATTGTATAACGACATGTATCCACCATTGTGGTGTCATACAAAATATTGTATACTCTGAATTTCAACAATTGTATAACGACATGTATCCACCATTGTGGTGTCATACAAAATAGTTTCATTGCCCCCCAAATCCTCTATGCTTTGCCTATTCGTCCCTCCCTCCTGCCAATGCCTGGAAATCACTCATCTTTTTTACTGTCTCCATAGTTTTTTCTTTTCCAGAATATAGTTGGAATCATACGATCACACAATATGTATGTAGCCTTTTCAGACTGGCTTCTTTCACTTAGTAATATTCACTTAAGTTTCCTCCACATCTTTTCATGGCTTGATAGCTCATTTCTTTTTTGCCGAATAATATTCCATTGTCTGCCTGTGCCACAGCTTATTTACCCAGTCACCTACTGAAGGATATTTTGGTTACATCCAAGTTTTGGCAATAATAGATTAAACTGCCATACACATCTGTTTGTAGGTTTTTGTGCAGCATAAATTTTCAATTCCTTGGGATAAAAAACCACCAAGGAGTGTGACTGCAAATTGTATGGTAAGAGTACATTCAGTTTTTTTGTTTTTTGTTTTTTATTCTTATGTTAATCCCCATACATTACATCATTAGTTTTAGATGTAGTGTTCCATGATTCATTGTTTGTGCATAACACCCAGTGGTCCATGCAGAATGTGCCCTCCTCAATACCCACCACCAGGCTAACCCATCCTCCCACCCCCCTCCCCTCTAGAACCCTCAGTTTGTTTTTCAGAGTCCATCGTCTCTCATGGTTCGTCTACCCCTCTGATTTCCCCCCCTTCATTCTTCCCCTCCTGCTATCTTCTTTTTTTTTTTCTTAACATATATTGCATTATTTGTTTCAGAGGTACAGATCTGAGATTCAACAGTCTTGCACAATTCACAGCACTTACGTTTAGTTTTGTAAGAAACTTCCAAACTGTCTTCCAAACCGGCTGTACCATTTTGCATTCCCATCAGTAATGGAAGAGTTTTCCTGTTTCTCCATACCCTCACCAGTGCTCGGTATTGCCAGTGTTTTGGAATTTGGCTATTCTAATAAGTTTGTAGTAGTATCTCATTGTTGTTTTTATTTGAAATTCCCTAATAACGTGATGTTGAACATCTTTTCATATGATTATTTGCCATCTGTATATCTCTTCTGGTGATATGTCTATTCAAGATTTTTGCTAATTTTCTAGTCAGATCATTTACTTCCTTATTGTAGAGTTTTAAGTGTACTCTGTACATTTTGGATAACAGCCCTTTATTAGTTGTGTCTTTGTAAATATTTTCCCCCAATCCGTAGCTTGTTTTATTCCCCACTTGACATCATCTTTTCCAGAGCAGAAGTTTTTTAATTTTAGTGAAATCCAGTTTATTAATTATTTCTTTCGTGACTTATACCTAAAAAGTCATTGCCATACCCAAGGTCATGAAGATTTTCTCCTGTGTTATCTTCTAGTTCTATAGTTTTGTGTTTTACATTTAGGTCAATGATCCATTTTTTTATTATATTTTGGCAAGGGTATAAAGTCTGTGTCTAGATTTATTTTTTGCATGTGGATGTCCAATGTTCCATCACAATTTGTTGAAAGGACTTTCGATATTGACTGGGGTATTCTGGGTCTCTTGCCTCTCCATGTAAACTTGAGAGTCATTTTGTCAATATCCACAAAATAACTTGTGGGAATACTGATTGGGCTTGCATCAAATCTATATATCACATTAGGAAGAACTGACATCTTAACTATATTGAGTCTTCCTATCCACAAACATAGAATACCTTTTCATTTATTTAATTCTTCAGTTTCTTTCATCAGAGTTTTATAGTTTTCCTTGTATAAATCTTGTACATAGTTTGTTAGATTTATACCTAAGTATTTCACTTTTTTGAAGCTAATATAAATAGAATTTATTTTTAACTTCAAATTTCATTGCTAGTATATAGGAAAGCAATTAATTTTCATATATTAACTTTATATGCTGCAACCTTGCCATAATCATTTATCAGTTCCAGGTTTCTTGTTAATTATTTCAGATTTTCTACACAATCTTATCATCAGTGAGCAAAGACAGTTTTAGGTCTTTCTTCCCAATCTTAAAACTTTTCATTTTCTTTTATTATCTAGTTACTTTAGCCAGGACTTCTAGTACTGTGCCGAAAAGGTGTAGAGAGAAGAGATAACCTTATCTTTTTCCTGATCCTAGTGGAAAAGTTGAGTTTCTCACCATTAAGTATGATGTTAGTGGTAGTTGTTTTTTTTGTTTTTGTTTTTTTTTTTTAGTGTTTTCTTCTGCGGTACTTTTTTTTATTATTATGTTAATAGTGGTAGTTTTTTTATAGACATTCTTTACTGAGTTGAGGAGGTTTCCCTCTATTCCTAGTTTGCTGACAGTTTTTATCATAAATCGGTGTTGGATTTTGACAAATGCTTTTTCTGCATCTATGGATATAATTATGTGACTTTTCTTCTTTAGTTTGTTGATGTAATGGGATTATATTAAATGACTTTCAAATGTTGAACTATCTTGCATACTTAGGATAAATCTCACTTGATTGGGGTATATGGGTCTTTTTTATATATTATTAGATTCTATTTGCTAATATTTTGTAGTAGATCCATATTCATAAAAGACATTGATCTTTCATTTTCTTGTCTTGTAATATCTTTGTCTAGTTTTGGTATTAGGACAATGCTGGCTTCTTGGAATGAGTTAGGAAGTACTTCCTCTGCTTCTACCTTCTGGAACAGATTGTAGACAATTGGTATAATTTCTTCCTAGATGTTTTGTAGAATTCCTAGTGAACCCACTTTCTATTTTGGAAGATTATTAATTATTCTCTCATTTTTAAAATTAAATATGTTCCTGCTCAGATCCACCACTTTTTAAGTTGCCTATGATTCTCATTCTACCTAGTTTTTAAGACCTCTACTTTTGTTGCTATTGCTGTTGCTTGTTTGAACTACAGAGCTTCTTCATCTTCCACACTGGGAGTCAGTAAGCCAGGTTTCTACTCCCAGGTCCAGCTTTCACAATCTAGTAATTAAGCAGTAATTAAGAGAATGTCAAATGTTATGAACGAGAGCTTCCCTGCTAATTTCAGCAAAGAAATACCTGTGGGTTCTGTGCTGAACTGAAAAAAAAGTGAGGAATTTGGAGTCAAACTCATTTGGGTTTTAAATCTGGCTCTCCCACAAAAACACCTTGTGACCTTACTTACCGTGTGAGCTTAGTAATCTACATTTTCGGGCACCTGGGTGGCTCAGTCGGTTAAGCGACTGCCTTCGGCTCAGGTCATGATCCTGGAGTCCCGGAATCGAGTCCCGCATCGGGCTCCCTGCTCGGCAGGGAGTCTGCTTCTCCCTCTGACCCTCCTCCCTCTCATGCTCCCTGTCTCTCATTCTCTCTCTCTCAAAATAAATAAATAAAATCTTAAAAAAAAAAGTAATCTACATTTTCCTTCTCTAGAAAAGGAGAAATGAGATTAATCTCATAGGATTCTCTGAGAACTAAATGGGATAATAGCAATAGACCCCTTTTCCCCAAAACATTGCTATTTCCTACTGCCTTAAAAAAATTGGAAAAATGCTCAGGCTCCATTTCATCACAAACCAGATATTAACTTGCCTATCATTTATTGATTTGTGTCAAAAAAATTCTCCATTAGGGCTTGCAGTTTTATTATAACTATTTACACCAAAATATTAGAACAATTGGATAGGGTGGGAGGTCTAGAAACCAAAGTCAAGTCTTGAGACTTGATTTTTAAGGACAGTATTTTAGATTACAAATATTTTGTCTTCTCAAACGAGGGGAAAGATCTATATCATTGTGAGTAATAATGACTGAGTGGCATAATACTGGAAGGCAGGTTTTATTTTGTCTTTTAAATAGTGAATAGAAAAATATTTCAAGTCAAAATGCTTTTCAAATTAGCCAAACGTTTTGTTTGATCAGCATTTAAAGCACAATTATAAACAGAAGAGTAAAGTTCAGTTTTAAAACAGTAAATGGAATGCCATCATTCTCAGTAATAAGATGGTTTGTGTGAAAAATAGGTATTGAGGTTGCTATGGGAAAGAGCCAAGAAGGTTACTAATTATTTCACAAACATTGTACGTATTTTAGAGGCCGGTCCTGGTGCAGAAATTTGAAACATAACTCTGAGAAAATTAAGATGCCTCCCTTGACAGGTTAGGGAGAAACAAGGGGTTCCCTTTTTTAGGAAATGAAGAGGGCCTTTCACTAAGTCACATTTTTTTCCTTTCAGTTTTTCATGAGGTGTCAAAATTTAGAGAAAGGAGGATTTTGGTTATTTTATATAGAAATACAAAAAAGGATGCACCTTTGACCAGCACAGGGACTAGGGAGATATGTAAGGTAAAAAAAAAACAGTTACACCACACCCTACCTCTAGTATAATTAACAATGCTCGTGACTTTTAAGCCATGAAGACAGGGGATTTGGATTAGGCAGCTGGTTGAATGTTCTGAGGTCATTTTGAGGGGCAATATGTACAAAGAGAATGTCAAATGTTAAAGGTTGCAAGCATGAAGAAACTAAATTTTCCTCTTAAGACTAAGAACAAATAAGGGTTCCCTATTACGATGTATTTCAACATAGTCATGGCTAATGTTATAGGGAAAGAGAAGGACACAGTTTTAAAGATTGGAAAGAAAGAGATAACACTATCATTATTTATAGATAATATTATCATCTATCTAGAAAAACAAATAGAATCAACAAACTTCTAATAGAAAAATAATTAGGAGTAATAAGAGAATTCAGTAACGTATTTCCATAGAAGCTCAATCTAGAAAACTCAATATTTCTCCATTCCAGTAGAGACTGACTCAAAATAAAATGTAAAATGATATTTTTCAAAATAACAAAAATAAAGGATTTATGAATTAAGTCAGAATATATATATTTCTGTGTAGAAGAATTTAAAGCTTTAATAAAGAACATTAAAAATTATTTGAATAAATGAAGACATTCCATGTTCTTAAATGACCTGTCTTGATATTATAAAAGTATATTACCTTACATTGATCTAAAAGTCAATGAAACTCAATTAAAACACTAGTTGGGTTTTAAAAAGAAATTCATTAAACTTAATATGGAATTTATATAGCAAAATAAATGCACATAAACAGCTTTTTTAAAAAAGCAAAGAGAAGGGACTTTTGCTCCATCAGATTTAAGATATACTGTTAGGTAAAACCACAAGAAATTACCATTTTTGTAGGTCAAAAATGATTGAATATTAGCAATTCCATATAATTTAAAGTATAAAATGTCGTTATGATTTTAAAAAACCTGTGTCATTGGTGAAACAAACAAACATAAATAGAGCAATGCAATAGAGCAGAGTACAAAAAGAGAACTATGTGTATATGGTAACAAAATATTTGATGAAGATATCATTACAAATTAAGGAAGAAAGAACAACTTCATTAGTATATAATGGAGAGAAAATTAAATGGAGAAAATATATGGAAGGATTATTTCTCCCATTATATGAAGAAAAATAAAACAAATATCTTCCTAACAATACTACATATAAAGGTAGATGCAAGGTGGATTGAAAAACAGGAAAGGTAAAATTCTTGAGTTCATAGAGTAAAATTTAAAAGAAACATTTTTGTGAACGATGGGCAGAGAAAGGCTAATTAAAATAAAATAATGTAAGGCATAGATTAAAAATGGCTTAATTTGGTTATATTGAAATTAAAAACTGTTTAATGGAAAACACTTTGGATAAACTTAAGAAACACATGTTACAAGAATATGCAATGTCTAAAAAAAGTGATTAATATCCAGAACATCAGAGCTTATCCTGCCAGAGCCAAAACAAAACAAAACAAAACCTGCAGCAACTCAAAATTAAAATGAGCAAAAGATATGAACAGGGATTTTTCAATATTAAAAAATTCACAAAGCTGATAGACATGCCCATCTACATGAACTAATGCAATAAAATAAAGATCTACTTTTTCATCTATACGTGGTGCCTGAAATAGGAGGGAAAAATACATACTATGCATGTTAGTAGTCAAATCAATCAAGTACATGTAAACACATACAAATATGAAATGACATGAGAGAAAATTTATCCAGTATAATTCAAGGTTTATTAATCTTTGATATGGTAGACAAAGAATGAACATGACCACATTTATGACAATATCCTCACCCATCAACAAGGAAAACATCGGCTAAAAGCATATCTTTCTTAATCTCAACTGATCTAAAAACCCTTAATATTGTTGAAACTTGGAGGCCCTGATGCCTAGCACAACACCTGGTACCTAGTAGATGCATAATGCATACTTGCTGAATGAAATGAATGCATGAACTCATTTGTCTAATTTTTGATATTTGAAATAAGAAAGTTAAAAAAATTAATAACATAAACAGTTAAAGAAACTCTTTCAAGCTAAATTTTAAGACATCAAGAAAGTGAATTCTTTCCTTAATGATTTGAACTTGATAATCTTTTTTGAACAATGTAATATAGTCTTAGAATAAAATAAGCCTCATTATTCATCATAGATTCAAAAAGTTTAAAAATGAATAAATGTAGGAAACTAACCCAAAAGAGTAAAGGGGAGGAGGGAAGATAAAAGAAAATTGAAGTGCAATTAACTGTAACCTATGATTTTTTTTGCCTGCTTTCTTAGTGAACTACTTGAAATTAAAATTACACCTAGTTAAAAAAAATAGGAAGAAATGCTCAACATAATTAGATATCAGAAAAAAAACACAAATTAGATTCTTACATGTAAGACTGCATAAGATAGAAAGTTGATAATGCTAAGATTTGGTAAAATATTGTGGAGATGGAGAATCCTCATATGTTGTTGGCAGGAGTATAAACCAGTATAGCCATTCCAGAGAGCAATCTGATTTTACTTTGATGACTTAGTCAAATTAAGAGTACACATATTCTAGTACACTGAGATCTAGTGATTCCATTCCTGGGCATATATGCCAAAACAAGTTTCACACAGATTCAAAAGAGGACATGAGTGAAGATGTTACCACAGCTTTATGTATGACAGGGAGGAGGTGGATGTAATGTGGGTGTCCACCCTGGGAGAGAATATGGATAAAATAATGTGCAGTCACATTCCTGGTGTATAATGTGGCAGTTGGAAGAAACATGTCTGGCTCTGAAAAAATGATGCCACACCTATTAGGGTGGCTACTATTAAAAAAAATAACAAGTGGAGAAATTGGAATCCTTCTGCACTCTTGGTGGGAATGCAAAATTATGCAGCTGCTGTGGAAAATCATATTGTAGTTCTGCAAAAAAATTAAATGTAGAATTACCAGATGATCCAGCAATTCCACTCCCAGGTGTATACCCAAAAGAATTGAAAGCTGGGACTCAGATGGATATTTGTGCACCCATGTTCACAATAGCATTAATCACAATAGCCAAAAGGTAGAAGCAACCCAAATGTCCATCAACTGATGCATGGATAAACAAAATGTGATATATTCATATAATGGAATATTAGTCAGCTTTAAAAAAGGAAATTCTGACACATGAATGATGTGAAGGATATTATACCAAATGAAATAAGCCAGTCACAAAAGGACAAATACTGTTATGACTCTACTTAGCTGAGGTACCTAGAATAGTCAAATTTATAGAGACAGAAAGTAGAATGGTGGTTGCCAGGGGCTTTGGGGGTGGGTGGAATGGGGAGTTAGAGTTAAATGGGTACAGAGTTTCAGTTTGGGAAGGTGAAAAGAATTCTGTAAATGGATGGTAGTGATAGTGCACATTCACAACAATATGAATATACTTAATGCCATTGAGCTGTACACTTAAACATAGTTAAGATGGTAAATTTTGTGTTATGTATATTTTACCACAGTTTTAAAAAACATGATGGTTGGTTAAAAAGTAAGAAATGAAATTTTAGATAGATAGACATACACCATTTACACTAGTTTCAAAGTACACTCATACCGTAACTTCATGCACAATTCTTAGGTAAGAGAGTGGGATGCATGAACCAGCCATCATTCCCCATTCCTCAGCCCCATCATGGCTGTGGGAATGGCTGCCCATGTACCTGGGGGAGTGTCCTGAGGGACTTGGCAGAGATGCTTGTCTTGGTTTCAGCCCTCTCAACTGCAGTGGCAATGCTCAGTGACCTCTGTCAGAAGATTCGAAGATCCAGTGCCCTTTTATTTTCTTTTGTCTTTTCAGAACCAAATATTTAAAGAAATTTTCATTGGGTCACTAGAGGAGAGCAGATGTAATGGAATAGAAATATCAAGGACAACACAAAATAAAGAATATACGTTTTGCAAAAGATGGATTAGAAAAGTCACAAACAGACTGCTCCAGCCCTCAAAAGGCAGAAATCAATACGCCTTAGGATGTCAGAGAATCAAATTTCCAGTTACCACATTATAAAACTCAGACTGTCCAGTTCTCAACAACAACAAGTATTACAAATGATACAAAGAAAAGTATAGCTCATTCACAGGGGGAAAAAATGACAAAAATCATCACTGAGAAAGCCCAGGTATTAAAATTACAAATCAAAGATAATAAATCGATGGTCTTAAATATGCTCAGGACTAAGAACTACAGGAAATTTTTTAAATTATGTATGAACAAAATGAGAATATCAGTAAAGATATAGAAATTATAAAAGAGAACCAAACACAAACTCTGGAGTTGAAAGTTATCTGAAATGAAAAATTTGCTGGAGGAGCTCAATGGCAGATTTGAGCAGGTAGAAGAAAACCTCAGAAAACTTGAATATAGGCAATGAAATGATTGAGAATGAGGAGCAAAAAGAAAAAAGAAGGAAAAATAAACAGAACCTGAGAGACCTTTTAGACACCATCAAGCTTACCAACATCTGCATTGTAGGAATGCCAAGAGGAGAACAAAAGGGGGCAGAAAAAACATTTGAAGAAATAATGGCCAAAAACTTCCTAAATATGATGAAAGTCATGAAAATATATATCTAAGAAGCTCAATCAACTACAAAGAGGAAACTCAAAGATCTCCACGCTGAGACACATACTCACATTCTTGAAACCTAAAGACAAAGAGAGAATTTTTTAAAGTAGCAATAGGGAAGCAATTTGTCTTATATCCTCAATAAGCTTAACAACTGATTTCTCATTAGAAACCATAGAGATCAGAGGCAGTAGGATGACTGACATATACAAGGTCAAAAAAAAAAAAATCCACTGTCAAACAGGACTGCTGTATCTGACAAAACTCTCCTTCAGGAATGAAAGAAAAGCCCAGACATTTCCTGAAAAATAAAAGCTGAGATAGTATATTACCAGTAATCGTCCCTACAAGAAATGCTAAAGGAGTTCTTCAGGCTGATAGGAAAGAACACTGGACAATAACTCAAAGTTATAGGAAGAAATAAAGAACACTGGCAAAGGAAACTATATAGGTAAATATAAATTCAGTATTATTGTACTTTTGGTTTATAACTCTTCTTTTTTTCCCTATATGATTTAAAATTCAAATGCATAATACAGTCATTGTGAATCTGTGTTAAAGGGCAGACAATGGGTAAAAATATATCTGTAACAATAACAAAATAAAGGGGGAAGAATGAAGATATATTGGAATAGAGTGCTTCTATACTCCTAAAACTAAGTTGCTATTTTTCTGAATTGATATTATTATTTAATTATTGAAGATATTAATTGTAATTTCCAAGGTTATCACTAGTAAAATAATTTTTAAAATATACAGGACAGTAAAGAAGAAGGGAATCAAAATGGCACATTACAAAAAATCAACTAAATACAGAAGAAAAAAAAAGAAATATATAAGAAGGAAGTAATGAAAGAAAGGAATAAAAAACATGTAAGATATACAGAACAAATAACTAAATGGCAAATATAAATCCTTTCTTACCAGTAATTACTTTAAATGGAAATTCATTAAACTATCCTATTAAAAACAAGAACGGGGCAGGAATGCACTAGTTGTGATGAGCACCGGGTGTTGTATGGAAGTATGAATCACTATGTTGTACACCTAAAACTAACATTATACTGTATATTAACTAACTGGCATTTAAATAATAAAAACAAGAATGGGTAGATTGGATAAAGAACATGATCCATCTATATCATGTCTACAAGAGACTCAATTTAGATACAAAGACACAAAGAGGTTGAAAGTAAAAAATTGGAAAAAGTATTCCATGCAAATAACAACCAAAAGAGAACTGGGATGGTTATCTTGTCAGACAAATTAGACTTTAGGTCAAAAAACTTTACAAGAGACAAAGTAAGACATCATATATTGACAAAAGATTCAAGCCACCATGAAGATATAACATTTATAAAGATATACTCACATTTAACAACAGAATCTTAAACTATGAAGCAAAAATTGACAGAATGGAATGGAGAAATAAGTGGTTCTATAATAATAATTGGAGACTTGAAGTTCTTTTTCTTTTTTTACTGAGACATAATTGACATGTTTAAGGTGGCCAACATGATGATTTGACATGTGCAATGAAACACTTTGAATAGTGGATTGAACAGACAGAAGATCAAAAGGAAATAGAGGACTCAGCCAGAACACTCCACCCAACAACTTTGAAATACACCTTCTCAAGGGTACGTGCATTCTCCACGACAGGCCATATGTTAAACCGCAAAATGGGTCTTAATGAGCTTAAAAACATTGAAATTATACAAATGAACTTCGTTCATTTATTCAACATTTCTTATCATCTTCTCTATGCCAGATCTACACAAATACTATAAAAATATAAATGTTGCAAAAAAAGTGGAGGTTTTTTTGTGTGTGTGTATGAAAAGTAAGCACTTTTCCCATTCTTGTCTCAGTACTACTGTCCCGTTCCTTTTAGATAATTTCTGTTAGAGTTTCTTATTAATTCTCCCACACATATTCTGAACATATGTTACATTTATATTTACATTTATTCATTTTTATTTACACAGATACACATGCCCCTATGCTCCTCAATTAATGAATTCTCTTTTAGATAGATCCATTTCATCATGTAAAGTTTCCTTGTTCTTTTTCATGACTTTATGTAAACAATGTCTGAATGTAACCATAATTTATTAAACCAATTCCATATTGTTTCCAGTCATTTGTCATTAAAAACAACACTGCACTTTGTATATGTGTTCTAGAAGTCCAGTTTCTGAATTCAGAGATATGTACATTCAAAGATATGCACCTATATATGAGAACTGGCAAATTGCCTCTCAGAGAATTTGCACTTATTTATACTTCACCAAAAATGTAGGAAAGCACTTGTATACTCAGTACTGTGTATTATCAAATGCCATGTGTTCTACAAATCTGATTGGTTAAAAATTTGAATTATTCTCTAATATGCATTTCTTTTATTATGGGTGGGGTACATCTTTTCATGTGTGATGTTATATGTATATTATATATACACTATATATACATTATATATACAAAATATGCATTATATATATTTTTTATTTGAACTCCCTGTTCATATCTTTTATTTTCCAGTGGATAATTATTCATAATAAGGATTTGTAAGAGCTCTTTAGATTTTAATTATCCCTTTGCCCTATTAGATACATTTTTTCTGTTTGTTAATACACATTTTAACATTATCTATGCTTCTTTTTTTGCCATACATAAATTACATTTTTTTGTATACTCAAATTTGTAAACTTACCAATTTTTCCTTTCCAATTTCTGGGCTTTACTACTCCTTGATTTATTTTTAAATTGTTTCTTTCTAGTATTTTTACATATTATAATATTGTGTTCAAGTATATTTAAATAATATGTAACTTATACACAGCGAAATGTAGAAATACTAAGTATTTCATCTAGTTTTAACAAATGCATGCATCGGTGTAACCCACACCATTGTCAAGGCAGAAACTTTCCATTCACTCCAGAAACTTCTCCTGTGCCCTCCTAAGACAGCACCAAGCCCTGCATTCCAAACAATAATATTCTTTTCATATGAGTTTAGTTTTACCTGTACTTAAATTTCTTATAAATGGAATCACATAAAAATATTTCATTTTTAGCTTTTTGGCTCAGTATTTTTGAGGTTCGTGAATGTTCTGCATGAGTTAGTAATTCCTTCTTTTTATTTGTGAGTAGTACTCCATTGTATAAATACACCACAGTTTATCTGCTCTTTTATTGATATTTAGGTTTTTCCAGTTTCTATTATACATAAAGTTGCATGAATGTTCCCATACTAATCTTTTTGAGACATATTTTCATTTCTTTTGAGTAAATATCTAAAAGTATAATATCTGGGTGATAGGGTACTTTTGTTTTAACTTTACAAGAAACTTTTAAATTCTTTTCCCAAGTGGTTATGTAAGTTTACACTCCCTTTGTCATGTATGATTATTCTAGTTGCTCCATATGGTCATGAATATTAAGTATTCTTAGTCTTTTTAAAGTTAACCATTATATGATAGTTTAGTCCTATATATTGTAGTTTTAATTTTCATTTTAGACGACTAACAATGCAGAGCATTCTAAAATGTGCTTATTGGTTATTGATATATCTTTTTGTTAAATGTCTCTTCAAGTCTTTACCCATTTTTATTGGATTGTTTTCTTATTGTTGTGTTTTAAAAGTTTATATATATGTATATGTATATATGTAATATATATGAATATATGTGCCTACTCTAGATATAAGTCCTTTGTCAGATATGTATATTGAGAATTTTTTCTAGTCTGTGAAAAACATTTTTACAGTGCCAAATGTTTTTCAAAGAGCAGAAGTTTTCTTTAGTTCAATGAGTTCAATTTCAATAGTTTATATTATGGATAGCTATTCCTGGATCCTGTTCAAGAAATTTTTGAATACCCAAAGTCACAAAAATATTCTCTTAGGTTTTCTTCTATAAACTTTATAAGCTTAGCCTTTACATTTAGATCTATGAAATACTTAGAATAAATTTTTGTGTATAGTGTAAGGTGAAATTTCCACACTTTTTCTGTTGCTCTAACACCATTTGTTGAAAAGACTTTTTTTCCTCTTTGAATTGCTTTGGTGAATCTGTCAAAGATCCAAGTGACCACATACATGAGATTATATTTCTGGACTCTTTATTCTATCATATTGACTGATTTTTTTACATATTTATATATATATCATATATATAACGATGTCACAATTACTGTAAATATAGTGTAAGTAGTGAATTACATAGTAGAAGTCCTCCAATTTTATTGTCTTTCAAGATTATTTTCACTACTCTAAAGCTTGAATTTCTTTGTAAATTTTAGAATCAATTTTCTAATATCTACAAAAATTGATTAAGATTGCACTGAAATTTTGCATCATATTGGTAAGACTTCTTGACAACGTTGAGACTTCCAGTCCATGGATATTTCCATTTCTTTAGGTTTTCTATAATTTATCTCATCAATGTTTTACATTTTCAGTGTATAAGCCTTGCACATATTTTTATTAAATTTACCTTTACTGATGTTGTTTTTATACTATAGTAGATGATATTTTCCAATTATTCATGGATAGTATATGGAAACATTAAGTTTTATTTATTGATTTCACATCCTGTAACTGTTGAATTATTTTTTTTTACTCGAAATTTCTTTATACAAACTCCTTAGGACTTTTTACATAGAGAATATTTATATGTCTATAAATAAAGATAGTTCACCTCCTCCTTTCAAATCTACGCCTTTTGTATCTTTTTCTTGCCTTGTTACACGAGCTAAGATCCCTAGTACACCTTTGGAAAGTGACAAGAATAGACATTCTTGCATTTTTCTCAATCTTGGAGGCAGGATTGCATATTTAATCTTTCACTATTAAGTATGATGTTATTTGCAGGTTTTCATAGATATCCTTTAACAAGTTGAGTAAGTTTCATTCTAATTGTCTAAGAATTTTCATCATTAATTAGTTTTGTATTTTGTCAAATGCTTTTTCTGCATCCTTTTGATCAAGACCAAGATGATCTTTTTTCCTTTACCCTATTAATACGGTGAATTGAATTGTTTGATTTTCAAATGTTAAAGTATTAATATTTGAAAATCAAAGATGTTCATAGATATTTATTTATAGATAGATACATATTTAGCATAATGCTGGATTTAATGTGCTAAAGTTATATAAATGATTTTTGCATTCTGCTATGAGATATATTGGTATAGTTTTACTTTATTGTAATATTTTTGTCTGATTTTGGTATCAAGGTTATGATGGTCTGAAAAAAAATTAGTTGGGAACTGTCCTATTGTTTTCTTGGCTGAAGGAATTTTTTTTTGTAAGTTTGGTATTATTTCCTCCTTAAATATTTGAGAAAATGTACCAGTAAAATAATCTAAGCCTGAAATTTTATTTGTAGAAATGTTTTTGTTTGTTTGTTTATTTGTTTAAGATTTATTTATTTATTTTAGTGAGACAGAAAGCACAGGAGGCAGGGTAGAGGAAGAGAGAGTCTTAAGCAGACTCCATGCTGAGCACACAGCCAGACACAGGGCTCGATCCCACAACACTGAGACCATTACCTGAGCCAAAAAGAAGACTTGGCCACCCAACTGACTGAGCCACCCAGGCACCCCTGTAGAAATGTTTTTAATTACAAGTTCATTTTCTTAAGAGACACAGTCTTATTCAGATTTTCTATTTCTTTATGTCTTCACTTTTTTTTAAAAAGATTTTATTTATTTGACAGAGAGACAGATAGCGAGAGCAGGAACACAAGCAGGGGGAGTAGGAGAGGGAGAAGCAGGCTTCCTGCCGAGCAGGGAGCCTGATGCGGGTCTCGATCCCAGGACCCTGGGATCATGATCTGAGCTGAAGGCAGACGCTTAATGACTGAGCCACCCAGGCGCCCCTATGTCTTCACTTTTTAGTAAGTTTTATCTCACAAAATTTTTGTACATTTAATTAAATTGTGTAATTTATTAGCATAAAGTTGTTCATAATGTCATCTTATAATCTTTTTAATGCCTGTAATATCACTAGTGACTTCCCCTCTTAATTCCTAATGCTAATTTATGTTTTCTCTCTCTCTCTTTCTTTGACTTAGAGGTTATCAATTTTACTGAGCTTTGCAATGAACCAACTTTAGGTTTCCTTGATGTCTTCTTATTGTCTATTTTCTATTTTATTGTGTTTTTCTCTTTGTCATTTTCTTCCTTCTATTTACTTCAGTTTGATTTTTTCCTTTTCTCCCCTAAATTCTTCAATGGAAGTATAGATCATTTTATAAAAATATCTTCTTTTCTTGTATAAACTTTTTTTTTTTTTTGAGGGAGAGAGAGTGCAAGCAGTGGGGAGGGGAAGAGGGAGACAGAGAATCCCAAGCAGGGCTCAATCCTATGACCCTGAGATCATGACCTGAACCAAAATCAAGAATGGGATGCTTAACCAACTGAGCCACCCAGTTGTCTCTATATAAACATTTAAAACTATAAATTTATTTCTAAATACTGCTTTCCTACATATTATGTTTTAATAAGCTGCTTTTTTGTTATTATTTGGCTCAAATGTTAAAAATGCATGGTTAATCTCCAACAATTTGAAGATTTTTCTAGAATTTTTTGTTATTGATTTAAAGTATAATCTTATTGTGGCCAGAGAATATACTCTGTTTTCAAACCTATCAAGAAATGTATCAAGACTTGTTTTAAAGCCTATCTACTTGTATATACCTATCTTGGTGAATGTTGCATGTACACTGGAAAAGAATGTTTTCTGAACTTGTTGCATCTGGTGACCTATAAAAGCAGTTTAGTTTAAGTGTCTAGATAAAGTTGTTCAAAACTATCTTTTCTATCAAGTATCAAGAAAGGAATGTTTAAGTTTCCAATTATAATGGCAGATTTGTCTATTTCACCCTTCAGTTCTGTCAATTCTTCCTTCATGTATTTTGAAACTACTTTATTATATGTATGCACATTTAAGATTGTTATGCCTCCTTGAAGAATTGGTCTTCTTATTATTATGAAATATCTCTCTTTATTTCTGATAATGCTTCTTGTACTGAAGCCTATTTACTCTAATACTAATATAACCATTTTAGTTTTCTTATTATTAGTATTTTTATGATAAATATTTTTCATCCTTTTATTTTGAACTTGTGTCTTCATATTTACAGTATATCCCTCATAAATAGCATACAGTTAAGTCCTGCTTTTTAATCTAATCAGGGTTTAATTGATGACTGATGAATGGGTTTAAGTCTATCATCTTGATATTAACATTTCTAGTAGTATAGGTCAGCTAATGACAAATGCTCTCAACTTTTACATATCTAAAAATGTCATTAAAATTGGTTTCATTTTTGAAGAATTTTGTTATTGGATCTAGAATCCTAGATTAACAATTTTATTTTTATTTAAACCTTTAAAAGATGTCATTCCATTGTCATCCATTGTCTAGCTCCCAATGAGAAGTCAGTGATAATTCTTATTGCTGTTTTCCCATATGTAATGTGTTCTTTTTCTATGACTGTCTTTTACCTACTGATTTAAAATCTAAGTAATACTATGGTTACATGTATTTCATGTTTCCAGATAATCACTACACCCCCCCCCATCTTCCAATCAGAAAGTCTAGTAGTTTTGCCCTGAGGATCATCCCCTCTTCATGGTATATGCTGCCCACTAATCCTACAGATTTACTCATTCCAAAGGGAGGAATTGATCCTTTCCTAATATCAGACATAAAGGGATATAGAATCTCATCAATTCACCATTGTTACTTTTTATTATTATTACCCAGTGTTGGTCTTAAAGCTTAATGCTGCATGATGTCTTGGTTTTTGTGTATTTTGTAGCAATATAAGTCCAGATTTCCATACAGACACAGTAGTTATTTAAGAGAGGATAAGTCAATACCTTCAGCACTAAGTTCAATCAAGCATGCTTCACACCTCATTGTCACAGCTTTCAGAGTCAGCTCTTTTTGTTTGAATATACAGTTACTTCCTAGAATACAAACTGGTCCTTGAAAGACTAGGTTAAGCTCTCACTTCAGCATCCCATGGATCCAGAGCCATTTTCTCCCCCATGACCACTCCATCTCCTAAGTAGACTCAGATTTCTTTTCCTTAGGACAATAGAAACCAGTCTTTCCACTGTGTGTGCTCATGCAAACATGTGCACACAACTACACACATGGCTACACTTTTGATGAAGGCTATTCTGAGGATCCCAAAGAAATTTTCTGTTCTCATCAAAAGTTGTTACAGCTGTCATAGCTGTATAGCTGACAATTTGTCATTAATTAAAATATTAATATCAGCCCCATTAAAAACACAAATACCTAAATTTTACTTTTGTTGTAATGAAATGATGCATTTAGAACTCATAGCCCTTCTCATTCTGAGCTCCACTAACCTATGGGTGTCTTCAAATCATATATATATATACATATATATATATATATATGTATATATATACACATATGGAGAATATAAATATTCTCCAAAAAGAGCTTTTTCTTAAGTTCTCCATTAAAAAATTATTAAGGATGTCAAACAAGCTGAGGACAGAGACATTTGAAGTTAATATGTCAGTAATATTGCCAATTGAAGACTAATCAGGGAGGAGAAGAACAAAGCTCAAACATATGATGTCATTGAAATTATATGTTTTAATTTACTAAATGTATATTCAGCTATCCAAGAATACATCTTTGCAGAAAAGTTAAAGTTACACCATCCCCCACTACAATATCTCTCACTTTCAGGAGCTGGAGAAAGGAGGTGTAAATGTAGCCAAATGGCTTATTCAAGTCACATAGTAGTGAAAGAAGGAAACAAGCCAAAGAAACCTGCCAATACTCACCAGTGAGCACCGCACAGCCTTAGGTATGGCCATGTGCAACCATCTATCTTTGCTGCCACTAGGTCTCTAGAGCTTCTGAATTTATTCCCACCCTCCCTTAGATAACTCTACCACCTGGCACATTGCTCAGGAATACAATCTCAGTTCTTCCCTCTGCCAGGATGACTTGGCCCATCCATGACATATTGACTGGAACTCAGTGGAAACTTTTGAGTCAATTTTTTTTAAAAAAGAAAGAAAAACACCCAGACACAACTGAAAAAAAAAAAAAAAAGCCTTAAATTCTGTTCAGTGATCTGGGTTTGTGCCAGACTGGAGGGAACAACTTGCAAATTCTTCTTCAAAAGCTGTCAGAATATTTGCCTTAAGTTTGCTCTGACTCAGCTCTCTGCAAGAAAGACATGTTGCTAATAGTTGATTCATCAATAAACTGCCCCTTGCCCAGAAATAGTCACAGACTCACCTTTGATTCCACTTGATCCAACTCAAGAAGTGGGTGTTTGTGGTCAGAATGGAACACCACACAGCTCCCACAGATTCAGTGTATCTTGAACTGCTCAGAGCATGGCAACTCGACTTACCTTCTTCATTCACTTCTTCATACCATCTCAAAGGTTTTGAACCAAAACAAGTGTTGGGGGTAAAAGGCACAATATAGAAAATGTCAAATCACTAGGTACTTTGTTTCTCATGATGAATCAACGTAAGTTTTTTAAAAGATGGCTTCAGGACCAATCCAAATACTATACTATACTATACTAACTATACTATACTATAAAAAAAAGTGAAAACATAAATGTATCCTCAAAAATTTTAAAGAGTTTATAGTTTTTGGGTGCCTGAGTGGCTCAGTTGGTTGGGTGTCTAGCTTTGGCTCAGATCATGATCTCAGTGTCCTGGGATTGAGTCCCACAGTGGGCTCTCTGCTCAGTGGGGGGTCTGTTTCTCCCTCTTACTCTCCCTCTGTGCTCTCTCAAATAAATAAAATAAAATCTTTTAAAAAAGGGTTTAAGTTTTCTATAAATTGTTCTTCTATACCCAGTAGCATTGTCTAAAACATTAATACATTATTCCTATTGCTGGTAGTAACCTATATGAATTTTATTCCTATTGCTGGTAGTAACCTATATGAATTTTATTCCTATTGCTGGTAGTAACCTATATGAATTTAAACATGTCTCTGTCAATACACTTAAATGCGTTTATCACATACACTCAATGTATATAATGCTCAATAGCAAGCTACTATCTGTCAAAAAAATCCAGGATTCTTTTTGCATTTGAATTTGAATCTATTAGTTCACATTTGATTTTATGCAGTATGGGAGGAGATAATTTGATCCTAAGGTCTGTGGTTTTCCTGATTATTAGAAGAGTTTACATAAGTTTTATAGTGATTAACACAATACTGGTAAATTCAATTACAAGATTAAATGAACAAATTCCATATCCTATAACAAATATAATATATTGAAAAAATAAGCAATAGAATGTATTACATGCTTCTCAGAGATTAACATCAGAAAAATTAAATAAGAATTTTGTACCTAATATTGAGCTAACAAATGGGAAGAATTTTCTAGTCCTATTGAAGAGCTTGGATAATTATCAGGACTGGTATAAATATAACTAAGACTTTTTATCACCTTTTGTCTATGTACTCTTCGTTCTCTGAGGTCCTATCTGAGCTCTGTATTGTAAATATTCTTATTTTACGGGAAGAATACTTTAAAACTCAGAATACTCAGAGTCAGCCTGATTCTTTCTTAAGGCTTACTCTATACCATTGTGACGTATAATCTTTTTTAATTTTATCCAAGGTTGAATCAAGTTTGTTTTTTTGTTTGTTTTGCTTCATAATTTCTATTTCTAACTAGTGATGAGATGCAAATATGAATAAATTAGTAAGATTTTTGTGAAAGGGAAGGAGTTCTGGAATGGCAGCATGAGGACTGATGTAAATCTGCTTCTCCATAAAAGGAACAAAATGATAGCAAAAATCAACCAATTCAACTTTTTCAGAACCCTAGACATTAATGAAAGGCTCACAATGATTTGAGGAACATTTATTAAAAAAAAAAAAACAAACCAACAACTGTTGAACCTCAATAGGAACAAGGTCTTTATGAACTTAGTAGATGACCTCTTAGAAGATGACCACTAATCTGAGCAGAACTTCAGTGATGTAACTATACAGGGAATACAGACTTTGGAGACTTAGTTAAGGAATGTTACTGAACAAACAGAAAAAACAAACAAACAGCAATAACAACAAAATAGCAACAAAAACAAAGTCTGGGGAGGAGAGCGGAGTCTGATATTCAGAGCTGCCACATTATATTATGCCTAATTTACAGTCCTCATTGTATATTCTTGTCTCCTAGGTCATAGATTAATTGACCATATAAATGTGGGTCTACTTCTAGGGACTCTGTTACGTTCTATTGATCTATGTGTCTATTTTTGTGCCAGTACCATACTGTTTTGATCACTACAGGTTTGTAGTACATCTTGACATCTGGACTTGTGATACCTCCACCTTTGTTTTTCTTTCTCAGGATTGTTTTGGCTATTTGGGGTCTTCTGTGGTTCCATGCAAATTTTAGTATTATTTGTTCTAGTTTTATGTAACAATGGAATATTACACAGCCATAAAAAAGGATAAGAATGTGCCATTTAAGATAACATGGGTGGACCTAGAGGCTATGAAGCTAAGTGAAATAAGTCAGACTAAGAAAGACAAATACCATATGATTCCATTCATGAATGGAATCTAAAAAAACGAATAAACAACAAAAAGAAGAATTAGAACTAAAAATATAGAGAACAAACTGATGGTTGCCAGACAGGATGGGGCAAAAATGGGTGAAAAGAAGAGGGAAATATAGGTCTCCAGTTTTGGAATGAGTAAGTCACAGGAATAAAAAGCAGAGCATAAGGAATGCAGTCAATGATATTATAAAAGCGATGTAATGGGACAGACGGTCCCTATACTTGTGGTGAGCAGAGCATAATGTATAGACTTGTCAAATCACTAAGTTGTACACCTGAGTAATGTAACTTTGTGTGTCAACTATACTCAGATTTAAATAAATAGAATTTTTTTAAAATTTTAAATAAAATACCCAATTTAGTATCAAAAAAAAAAAAGTAAAGACCCATAAAAGGAAAAAAAGCAATCAAAAGAAAAACCTCCTCAGGAGCTTTAGATGTTGAACTTACTAAACAGATATTTTAAATCAGTTTTATTATAAATGTCATAAGAACTGAATTTTCCTATGTCTAAAATACTAAAGTTGGTTTCACATCTGAAAATCGATCAATGTAATACACTACATTAATAGAATAAAGATCAAAAACCACATGATTATCTCAATAGATACAAAAAAGCATTTGACAGAATCTAACATCTTTTATGACAAATACAATCAACAAACTAGGAATAAAAGGAAACTTCCTTAACTTGGCAAAAGGCATTGACAACAAAATCTGCAGCTGACATCATACTTAACGGTAAAAGACAGAAAGTTTTCTCCATAAGATCAGGGACAACAATGTCCACTCTTGCTACATCTATTCAGTATTGTACTAAACATTTTAGCTGGAAAAATTAGGCAAGATCCATATTGGAAAAGAAGAGGTAAAACAATCTCTGTTTGCAGCTGATATGATATTGTATATAGAAAATCCTAAGGAATAAAAAAAAAATTTAGAACTAGTAAATGAGTTCAGAAAAGTTACAAGATAAAAGATTGATATTAAAAAATCAGTTGGGGACACCTAGATGGTTCAGTCAGTTAAGCATCTGCCTTCCACTCAGGTCATGATCTGGAGTACTGGGATAGGGTCCTGCATCGGTCTCCCTGCTCAGCGGGGAGTCTGCTTCTCCTTCTCCCTCTGCCCCTCCCCCCTTCTCATGCTCTCTCTCTCTCTCTCTCTGTCAAATAAATAAATAAATTCTTTTTTTAAAAAATCAGTTGCATCTCTACACACTAACAAAGAACAATTCAAAAATAAAATTAAGGAACCAATTTAACAACATCAAAAAGATAAGATACTTGGGAGTAAATTTAACAAAAGAAACATGAGACTCGTACACTGAAAATGACAAAACATTGTTGAAAGAAGTTAAGGAAGATCTAAATGCATGGAAACACATCTTAGGTTTATGGATCAGAAGACTTAACATTATTAAAAATAGTAATATTCTATAAATTAGTCTACCAATTCTAATATTTATCAAAATCCCAGCTGGCTTTGGGCAGAAATTGATAAGATGGTCTGAAAATTTATAAAAGTACAAAGAACCCAGAATAGCCAAAACCAAAGAAAACCATAACTGGAGGACATAAGGATACACTTATAAATGAATAGAGTAGAATAGAATAGAATTAAAAGTACAGAAATAAACCCTTACTTTTATGATTAATGGATTTTTGACAAGAATGACAACACAATTTAATGGGGAAAAATAGTCTTTTCAACAAATGATGTTGGGATGACTAGATAACCATATGTCAAAGAATGAAGTATACATATATTACACCCCCCACAGATACACACACCCTTAAAATGGACCATAGACCTAAATGTAAGAGCTAAAATTATAAAACTCTTAGATGAAAACATAGGAGGAAATCCTTATGACCTCAGGTTAAGCAATAGTTTCTGAGATAAACATCAAAAAGCAAGTTCAACAACAACAACAAAAATAGGTAAATTAGACCTTATCAAAATTTAAAACATTTTGCTGCAATAAAATGAAATATGAAAAGACAACCCTCAGAATGGGAGAAAATAATTGCAAATCATACATCTGATAAGCCCCTTTATTCAAAATATGTAAAGAAGCCTCGATAATAAAAAGATGGATAATCCAATTAAAAATGGCTAAAAGGTTTAAATAGACATTTTTCCAAAAAAAAAAATGTAAGAATGGCTAATAAGTACCCGAAATAATCCTCAATATCGTTAGTCATTGGGGAAATGCAAATTAAAACTAAAGAGGTACCATTTCACCCTCACTAGGATGACTACAATTAAAACGACAGACAGTGACAAGGATTAGTAAGGATGTGGGGAAATTGGAACCCTCGTACTTTGCTGGTGGGAATGTAAAATGGATCAGCCACTTTTCAAAAACAGTTTGACAGTTCTTCAAAATGTTAAACATAGAATTACCATGTGACCTAGTGATTCCACTCCTAGGTATATATCTAGGTGAACAGAATTTTGGCCCCTCAAAGATGCCCACGTCTTAATTCCCAACACCTAAGGAACTTTGTACCTGTGATTAAGTGAAGTGTCTCGAGAGGGGGAGATTGTCCTGGACTACCTGTGAGTGCCCAGTGTAATCATAGGGGTCCTTACAAGAGGGAGACAGGATGGCCAGAGTCAGAGAAGGCCATGTGATGATGGAAGTAGGGAGAGTTAAAGAAGCAACAACAAGAGAGAGAGAGAAGGAGACGAGATACTGGAAACAGAAGTGGGAGTGATGCCATTGCTGGAAAGAGCCAGGGAATGTGGGTTGGAAGTTGGAAACGGCTCTCCTGAAGCCTCTAGCAGGATAACAATCTTGCCAACACTTGATTTTAGCTCAGTGAGACTGCTCTTGAACTTCAGACCTCCAGAACTAAAGATAATAAGACACTGTGTAGTCAAAGACAGGAAACTAATAAAATACCCAAGAGAACTGAAAGCATATGTCCACACAAGAACTTGTATACAAATGTCCTTGCAGCATTTTTCACAATTACCAAAAAGTGAAAATAACCCAAATGTCCATCAATTGATGAATGGGTAAACAAAATGTGGTATTTCCAAACAATGGAATGATATTTGCAATAAAAAAGAATGAAGTAGTGATGCATGCTACAGTGTGAATAAACTTTGAAAATGTCATGTTAAATGAAAGAAGTCGGTTATTTATATGAAATGTACAGAATGGGCAAATCTACAGGAACAGAATAAATTAGTGGGGGATGGGGAGTGACTATTAACTAACCTGTATGGGATTTCATTTGAGAATGATTAAATAATTCCAGATCATATTGTAGTGAAAGTTGTACAACTCTGTGAATATACTAAAATCCATTAAATTATATGCTTTTAAATTGATGAAATTTATGTTATGTGAGTTATATAATAATAAAGGTATTAATAATCTACGACAAATACAAATGCTCACCTGATTTTACTTGACAGCAAAGTAACTCAAACATAGAGCAAAAAATATTGATTTTTATCTCTCAACTGGGTTTTTAGTTTTATTCTAAATATTAGCTAACTCTACAGTGACTACTAAGTTAATTTACCTACTTACTCACTCAAAAAATGAATGCCTACTATGTGCCATACCCTAGCTGGACTCTGGACCATAAGTACCACTGGAATAGACTAATGGGATTACCTTTTTAAAAATTCTTATTCCTACAAGGGCAGTGGGTCTGCCAACTTCCACCCAACCAATCATATATCCTTTTTTTAAAGATTTATTTATTTTAGAGAGAGAGAGAGAGAGAGAGAGAGAGAGAGCATGAGTGGGGGGGGAGGGGCAGAGGAGCTGGAGAGAGAGAACCTCAATCAGACTCCTTGCTGACTGCAGAGCCTGACCCAGGGTTCGATCCCACAACCCCGAGATCATGACCTGAGCCTAAATCAAGAGTTAGGTGCTTAATCAACTGAGCTACCCAGGTGCCCCTCATATATTGTGAATATGCCAAACTTTAGCACTTCTATTATTCCTTATGTAAAAAGGCAACCCTACACCGTTGATATAGATTTGTTCAAATTTCCTTATTTATAAGATTATTGGTCAGCTCTAAATTGTTGATACGGGTTAGGGTCAACCTATTTATACACACACCTCACTACTCATGCTGGAGTATTTCAAATACAGTTTAATAATATTAATTAAATGCTTACATAAATAAACATGTAACTGAATTAATACTATGAAGGAAATGTTTAAGGAATTAAGTGAGCAATTATTGCCTTGTCTTTTAGGTCAAAGAAGTTCTTTCCAAGGAAACAGACAAAAAAGTATTTTAGGAGGGTAACAACATGTGCAAAGATCTAGAGATAGGAGAAATTTGCTCACTGAAGGGAGATGCCCATCATGGCTGGAGTTCATGGCACAGCCAACTTTTGCAGAACCTTAAAGGCCAGAGACTGATAGTGGTTCCTCAATATTCATTTTCAGACTTTTCATTATGAATGGCCAATTATCAATATCCATTTTTTTAGCTGGATATCATCTGCTTGGATATAAGACTCTAAACCCAAGTCTCCTTTTACATGTCAGAGAGGTGTCACACCTTTGCTTTCAATCACACTACCTTCTGTGGACCTGTCCAGCCCTGCTTCTGTCTGAGTTACCCGGGAGGGAAGAGCACAGCCTGTCTCATCATCTGCCCCATGAGTGGGATCAGTAGGTTTTCTGGCCATGTTGGCAGTCATGCTCATTCCATGGAGACCTCCCCTTGAGGAGGTGAACTCAGGCCAAAAGGTTGTTGCCCATAATCCTACCCCAGGCATAAAGCATCTTATTGCCTTGCCATTCCTGTTCATCACAGCAGGTTATCCTTACCACTTTTCATGCCTCTGCAGTGGGACATAGGATGACCACGTTCTCTACTATCCTTCCCCTTCCCGTGCAAATTGTGAGATGTAATGAGAAGTATCAAGATTGCCCAGAAATAAAAACCAGATGTCCACCTTAAACAAAAAAAATGAAAAAAAACCCCTCTATATCCTACCTCTTCTATGGCTAAGTGTGGTTGTGTGATACACTGTGGACAGCACAAGGTAAACAGAATGGTCTTTTAAGGAAGGGAGTGTATTTTTCTATACCATTTCCTCCTTTCAATTAGCTAGAAGGTGGATAGATACAATGACTGGAGACTAAGCAGCCATCCTGACCATGAGTGAAAGCTGCATGTGGCAATACCAGAATAAGGTAGAAAATGTCCAGGTCTTGGGTACCATGTTATACCAAGTCAGTCCTGGTCTGCCTATCTCTTATTTCTCTTATGTGATGGAAAAGAAATTTCTATCCTGCTAATCTGCTGTGATTTGGGGGGTTTTGTCCTTCATGGTTGAACATAATCTTAATTAATACATTGTTAAGGATGTGTTAGCCTCTCTTACAAGTCTTGGGAAGATCATAAAAGTTATGACATAATTACCTTATGATTTAAAATATCACTTTGTCATGTAAGGCTTGAAATGGGAATAGATTGGATATAGGGAGACCAAGTAGGAAACTATTACAATAATTTAGGTTAAAGATGCTGGTGAATTTAGACTAAAACAGTGTCAGACAAAAAGAAAAAAATGAATTTGAGATATATTTAGGATAGAGAATCAAGAGGACTTGGTTACTGATCATTGTAGGGAGTGAAGAAAAAGGAGGTGTTAAGGATGACTTCAGTCTTTCTAAGATGAGCAATGGGTGGGTTGAAGTGCTATTTCCTGAAATGGGAAACCTGGAGGAAGAACAGTCTTAAGAGAAAGATCAAGAGTTTAATTTTGGACTGAATAAGTCTGAAATGGCTGAGGCTATGGCAAGTTTGCAGTTGGAAAGGAAGAAATGGAAACCAGAAGATAGGTTTGGGTTGGATTCACAAATTTGTTTAGTGGGATGCTGTGGATGAACCCTTAAAATTCGAGGGGATTTTGGCTGTTGCTTTTGTATCTCTGATCCAGGGCTATGCTTTATAAACTGAAGAATATGATCCCTTAGTGGTTCGTGAAATCAATATTTTTTTTTACATCATTGGCTTTATTTTTAAAAATGACATAGAATTTAAAAATCATGATACACCACTAATAGTAAGTATAATTTAAATAAAAGTTTTGTTTCCTTTTTATGTATGTGTATGTAAATGGACATATACATATACAAACGCACATACACATACATGAGTGTGGGTGGGTATATATATATATAAATATATATATATATATATATATATATACATGTAAACTTCTTGGGAAGACATTTTTTTCATTTTGATCACTAATGTATATCCATTGCCTAGAATGGTATATGATGAGCACTCACTAAAAATTAATTGAATGAATAAATATGTGGACATGTACCTATGTGTACATTCATTGGATTGTGATCTAAAATCTATTTTTTATCATATTTATTTTGCCAATTTCAGATTTAAAGAAAATTAGGGGAAAAGTCAAAGAATTCCGAGATATCTTTTATTGTTTACCCAGATTCTCCAAAAGTTAACATTTAGATTTATTTATTTTAGAGAGAGAGAGTGTGTGTGCAGGAGTGGGGGGGAGAGGCAGAGGGAGAGGGAGCATCTCAAGCAGACTCCCCACTGAGCATGGAGCCTAATGGGTGGGGGTGGAGGGCTCAAACTCATGACCCTGAGATCATGACCTGAGCTGAAACCAAGAGTCAGACGCCCAACCAACTGAGCTACCCAGGTGCCCCCAAAAGTTAACATTTAGCTGCATTTTCTTTCTCTCTCTGTCTTTCTCTATATGTCATATATCTATATATCTATAACTATGTATGTAATATGTTTTCTGAGCCGTTCAAACATTGTAGACATAATGGCCGTTTACGGCTAAATCAGGATTTATATCTTAAAAACAATAATTATCTTATAGAACCACAATGTAATTAACATTGAAATGGTACTATTATCTACCATAGTCTAATCTGCTCCTACCTCCCCACCCTTGGGACATAACTAGATGGTTATCCAACCTTAAAATGAGGAACTATTGATGTGGTCATTGATAAATTTCCAAGATTAAGGGAAAAAAATCAACCCTGAAATTTTGTATTAAATATTTCCTGAGTCAAAGGTCAGGAAGCGAGATAATCAGAGGATGGACAATTAGGGAAAATAAGAACAGATTTCCATTGCAATGAATTTATAATGATTAGAGAGAATGTGTGTGTGTGTGCGTGTGTGTGTGTGTGTGTGTAGTATTCTTCATATACCCCTACAACCCCTCCACATATGCACACCAGGTACCAAGGTTGCACACACAGACAGGTGAAGTAGATAAAGCCTTACTAGAGTGATTGTAAGGGTGTCAGGTTGCTCCACACTACTGTTCTTCACAGTGCATGGATATCCAATTTTAGAGATTCATTCATTCCTCGGCATATATGACCTTTGGGCCATTTTTTCCTTAGGTTTGCTCTTCAGAAACCCTAGCTGAAATATGCTGTTCCTTCTCTGAATTTTCAAATGCTTTGTCTAAGTTATCACTTATGCTTGAGGACGAGAATCTCACTGTCATCTTTGTAGTGCTCACAACAATGAGCACAGTGCCTGGCATATACTGGGTGGTCAACAAAACATACAGAGTAAGTTAAAATATAATCATGCCTGGGAATGTTAGAAACCTAAGTCATTCATGTCAAGGGCATCCAGACTAGTTTCCTCCTGCAAGGAAAGACAGAGGGCACCCTGAGAATCCCCAATTGGACTATCAGAATATTAACAGGATATTAAAAAGAAGTCACTAAAGTGACAGCATCAGAATGGTAACATCAGAACATCTTGTACCCATTCTTGCTTCACTAAATAACCTCAGACTAGTCATTTAATTTCTTCATCTCAATTCTCTCAATCACAAATTATCAAGGTTGGATTAAGCATTCTCTAAGTTTCTTTCTCTCTTGACTCTCCACCCTCCTATACTTGGGAGTGGTGCAGCGGAACCTTTGTTATTATTTGTCATCATGTTGTGTGTCTTTCTATATGCACAGCTTCAATACTACCACTCTATTCCTTAAAACACTGTATGGTTCTCCATTATCTAAGGATCAAGTTCAAACCCCTTCAGCTGACTTTCAAGACCCTCCCTCACCTACGCACCTTGCCTAATTTTTCAAATTATTTTTCATCAGTCCCTATTTTAAACACCCATTTGCAGCCAAAATTGGTCTATTTTTTCATCCCCCCCCAAATAGTCTTCTAAATATTTTGAATTTTCACCTTTACTCAAATTATTCTGTCCACACAGAACTTCCAAATCCAATCGTCTCACCTTGAAATCCCCCCATTCTTCAAAACCAAGTTCAACTACAACTTCTCCCACAAAGTCTTCAATAGCAGAAGTGATGCCTTTTCCTTTGAATTCTTACTGAATCTCTCATTTGTATCAACCCCAACTCTTTCACACTGTCTTTTATTTGTGTACTCATGCTACTGATATCTCCAAAGTTGCATGCTCTTTGAGGATGAAGATCATCCCTTAGAAATCTTTATATCTAACATAACATAATAAAATAAAATTTAAAAAATTTTTAAAAAGATGGTTAAGGAAAAAAAAATCTTTATATCTTATATAAGCCTATCAAAGTAACTTGCAGCAAAATGGTAGAAGAGAACCAGCTTGATACTGTTGTACCAAGAGCTTTAAAGACTTGTCTCATTTACTATTTATAACAATCCTATGGAGGTACTTTATCACAGAAAAGTAAGGCACAGCTAAGAACTTGCTAATTATTAATAACTAGTAAGTGGTAGGAATTAATGCCTGGATGTGTCTGATTCTAAAGTTTGTGAATTTCCCTACCAAAAAGCATCTAACTTATATAGTATTTGCTCAATAAGTATTGATGAACACATGGTAAATGGCAGTCGGTGCTCACCAAATATTCATGCACTTGTCTGTATTTTCCAGCCCCTCTTGCAATTAGGTTGGGGCCATATGACTTGAGTTCTACCAAGGGGAAGATGGAGACCATTGCTCCAGATGCCTACAAGGTAGTGGAGCACTCTTCACCATAATCAGATGGTGATGTGACAGGAAATGAACTTTTACTTATTTATTTATTTTAAATATTTTATTTATTTATTTCACAGAGAGATAGCAAGAGCAGGAACACAAGCAGGGGAGTGGGAGAGGGAGAAGCAGGCTTCCCGCTGAGCAGGGAGCCCGATGAGGGGCTCGATCCCAGGACCCTGGGATCATGACCTGAGCCGAAGGCAGATGCTTAATGACTGAGCCACCCGGGCGCCCCGGAAATGAACTTTTATTAGTTAAGTTACTGAGGTTTTTAAGATTTGTCTGTTGTTAGTTACTCTGAATAATGAGACTAAGCAAATGAGCACAATTAATATGATGATATGTAATTTCAAGAGGGTCTCTTGCATTGACTTAGGTGTCCATTTACTTGTTCCTTGACATCTCATTGCTGCTCTTAGAAGGGTCAGTTAAAATCACTGCTATTCTTGAGTAGATGCCAATGAATCCTCAGTCCTTGTGCACATGTATTAAAAAGTATGACTTTGAGACATATGTAGACTCTCATATATGCATTTATATAATTCTCATATTAAATGAGTATGACTCTTGAACTGTATTCTATCCCTAGATGTTTACTTAGTGAAGTTAGTTATTTTTCCTTTGACTCTGGATACCAAACTTAGGGCATGACCTTTTTGGTACTTTTACAAAATAAAAATTCCTACAGTCATTTTAAGTCACAGTAAAGAGTCTCAATTTAGTAATAATGTAATATTCATCTAATAAACAATGCTCTGAACTCAACTTAAATTTGAGATTTCTCCCTCTCCCAGCTCAGGTCTGTTGTGGAAGGGAAGTCATCATCGGGAAGGGGTGGTTGTCTGGTTCCTTATTACATTCCCTTAGCTCCCTGATCCTCTAGGGTTGGAACCCAGGAGGGGAACAAAGGAAAGGGAGACAAAGAATGTTCTCACTTGATTGACACTGTAGTGAGTAGATGCAGTGTTCTCTTTTGACAAAAGACTAAGCTGATTTTTCCTCTTGTGGACACTTGCATGGGTTTTTCACAGACTTCTTCATCTATCCTTGAAGAAATTTCTCCTCTACTTCCAGTAATACCAGCAGACACATCTCTGTTCCTACTTATCATTGGAAGCTCCTTCTTTACCCTCTGGAGTCTGGTCATTCACCTCCGGTCTCTTTCTGCTGAGCTGGAACTTGTAACTGGACTTTAGTTGACTCCACATGGGGTTTTCCCTCTCACATGACCTATATCCAGTCCATGGGAAACACTCATCCATCTTTAGTCCCTGCAAGTCTGGAGGGATAGACCATTCCCGACCAATAACAATCTCTTCTTTACTCAGAGCTTCTGGTCAGCCAATCTCTTACCTATTAGATCTTTTTTTATTGGACCTGAGTCCAGTATCTGAATACTGGCCCAGCAAGCCCACAAACTTCAGGGGTATCTTAAAGCTCTGAATGGTCTCCTTAAAACCTCCATTTGGATGTAAGGTAAATGGTAAAGCACCCCTACTTTGAAGGGGTAACTTACAAAACCCAATAGCTCTCTCCAAAACTCTTTTCCCCAAATCTCTTTATTTAACTCCAAAAAGCTAACCCTTTATACAACGTAAGAGGTATATGAGTTATACAACTATTATCTGGCCACCTCCTTTGGATACTTCTCCTTTCCTTGTCGAATCTCCTATAGTAATGTTTCAGATAATATTTCCATTTTAATGTTTAGTTAAATATACATACTATTGCTGATATCAAATCTAAGAAGTGGAGTTTGGGAGGGAGGGTTACTTTTTACTTTTGTACTGTTTGATTTTTTTAACAAGCTTCATGATTTCTGCAATAATTATTTAATAAAAATTACCCTTAGGGGTCAAAATGTAACTGTTATGAATTCCAGTTTATAATGTCTGCCAGGTATATTATTCCTTCCATTAATTTATTGCCAAAACAGTTAAAGTATTTTGAAAATTGTCTTTCCTACAAGAAACTTTCAAGAAATACGAGGTACAGAAAAGATACGACAGCTCCCATATGAGCGACAGCTTCCATAAAATTATGATTCGCTGAAATTTTTCTGCAACTAGAATGGGAAGGGAGCAGCTGACTGCTGACTTGGAGACCTCTGGCACCAATCAGACAGCTGATTTCAAGTATGAGGCATTTTAAATAAAAACTTTTGTGTTTTCCATCTGAGGGAGATTTCTCATGTCACTATAAAATCTCTGGATCAAAGATGTCAAAATTAACATAGTTTTACAAGGTAGTATAATATTTAGACAATGTATTCCTGGAGGGCAAAAGAAAGTCATTTTAATTTACCCCACCATCACCAGCACTGGTCCCCGTATTAATGGGCATATAGTACATGTTCAACAAATATTCATCACAGCATTTTTCAAAGAGAAACCTGGCACCATCTCTGCCACATGCCCCCAAATTGGCCTCCTGATGAGATCCATCACAGAAACTTCTGGATTTCTGATCTGTCTACTCTGTAGTTCCAACAGCAGAGAGCTTTTCCCAGCCTGGATTCACTTGGAACAATCCTACTAAGGACAAAGAGTCATTACCATTTTCAATTTTCTAACTTTGAAAAGAGGAGTTATTTCCTGTCCTCTTTTTATATGTGTGGGAGAAGAAATGATTAGATTCAGACACATTTTTTCATAGTATTTCAGAATAAGAAAAACATGCCCCCTCTAAATTAGAATCCTAAGAACTGATTCACTGAATATGGTGAGCCACAATGACTTCATAGAGCAATTATGGGATCACAAGGAACCAGAAAACACCAACTTAACTGCCTCCCTCAAAATTAAAAAAACCCAGGTGCTATTTTAGTACACACCCCCTGACTCTACTTCTAACACTCATCTTGAGTTGGGTGATAAATGTCTATTAAAACCACAAGGCTGTGAGTGACTATGTCTGCCTTCTGCTCCTTGTGGCTTCCAACCCACCCAAGGAAAGGTGACATCGGCAGACAGTGGTTGATGGGATGGTTGTTAAAATTGAGCCAACTCCCAAACACACCCAGCAATAACTCCCAGCTCTGGAGGAAAATGCCTGTCAGGCTTCCAGATGGAGCTGAGCTTCAGCAACCACAGCAGAGCCTGGGAGGAGGAGGGAGACTGAGAGCTGAGTCTCCAAGGATGGGGTTCATCTGTGTCAGGACAGATGCTCGCGTGTTCCAGCAGAAGCCAAGTTCTTGAAGAGAAAAGTGTGGGCAGAGGGAGACTGTATGTTAGGGGAATGTCCTCTCTAATTTTAAGTATAGACCCACACATGGAGTAAATCCTGCATCCTGCTGGGTCAAACAATGAAATGTTGCCTCAGTGGTCTTTGGAATAATCTGGACATTCAGGTAATTCGGTACTATCCTTAAGTCAAGATCCCAGAAGCAAACTCCAAGGAAAATTTCATAAGGTTTATTAGGAAGCATATTTAAAACAACCAGTAGAGGCACAAGAAAAGGAAAAAGGAAGGGGAGGAAGTTGTCCTACACAGGGTCAATTTAGCTCAGTCCTGCAGGGGGAGCTGTAGAGACAGTGCAAACACACCTCAGAGTCCAGGGGCAAGAGAACTGGTATATTCACACTGCTGCATCCATCTTCACCAGTCAAGGGCTCTTGGGCGGGGGTGGAGAGGGTGTAAGTTGCCAGGCACTTGTAGCTTTCAGAGTATGCAGATCAAACAAAGTTGAAGGTGTCCCCACACCCTAAGCAACACCAGTGGTCCTCAGACACCTATGCAGGTTGTTGGGAGTGAAAGCATATGGGGGCCATGGTGCAAGAAAATGGCAAAGGAACCAAAGGGAGTGGGTGGAGCTGTGGCAGCATGTCCTACAGAGAGACCATCACCTGCAAAATTTGCTTAGTGGCTTCTCGGGAAGGAAGTGTGACCTCTGTTCACAAAAACATAAGCCATCTGTGCTCATCTAACAAAGGGCCTCTGGACTACTCATCAGAACTAATTGATTTAATTGCCTTGTTCCAGCAGGCTTAGAATAGTTTCCCCAAACTAGTCTTTCTCTCCCCATCTTCTGTATTCTTTTATAGCCCACCAACGACCTGCTCTTACTAACTCTTGCCCCCCCCCTTCCTCACTGTCCTCCCTCCTTCTCTTTCAATATTTCTCTTCCCTGTCTTTCTTCCCATCCTGCTTTTCCAACCATGACATCATTGTCTTACCTTGGGTTGCTTCTGATTCCACGTAAACACAATAGTTCAGGTACCAAAAACTAGTTGATATAAGAAGTATACAATCGGGCGCCTGGGTGGCTCAGTTGGTTGGGCAGCTGCCTTCGGCTTAGGTCATGATCCTGGAGTCCCGGGATCGAGTCCCGCATCGGGCTCCCTGCTCGGCAGGAGTCTGCTTCTCCCGCTGACCCTCCCCCCTCTCATGTGCTCTCTCTCATTCTCTCTCTCTCAAATAAATAAATAAAATATTTTAAAAAAAAGTATACAATCAAAATAAGTGTGCACACTTTTTTTTCAGTTAAATCAATTATTCAAGGGGGGAAAAATCTCTGGGAAACTGACAGAGTAATATTTGATTCAGAATGTCATTTAAACTCCTTAAGGTTTAATAAGGTGATTGTTTCCCTATACTTATAACATTAAAAAAAAATATGCTGGTTAAGTGCTTTGTGGTACAATTCTATTTCTAGAGCTATTTGTTTATGTAGTGGTGGCTTTCTGTTTCAGTTGGAGGTATTACCATGTGAAAACATTTGATAAGCCTGTCTTTTTAGCCAAAGTAAAACCTGAGAGTTTCAAACATACTTTGAAAGTCTAATGGATACTAGCCAGAGATCAGAGATGTTTCCCCCTACTTGTACTCACACAAACTTGAGAAGAGATAGCCATAACCATTTCCTGTTCTCATTAAAACTGCACCTACTTTAAATCTGTCCTTAATAAAAATGCAGAAGGGAGAGTGAATATATTTGGAAGACCGTATCATAATAGTTATAAAGGATGCATTATTAGCATCTCCTCCAAATTAGAACCTAAAGAACTGATTTATGAAATGCTGTGAGGCTAAGGCATGGACACATCAGCCAAAAATATGGACTTTGTTGACTTTCTAAGTGTACTAAGAACCACAGAATAACTAATTTATACTTTTAACAAATTTGCTTTGCAAATCAATGGGTAAGAAGAAATATTGTTCTTGGCTTTACTAATTTTTTCACCATGCCCTAAAGTTTTAGTTTTTAGTTCCAAGGAAGATCTTTTTATCCTAACCATAAAAGTACAGTTAAAAAAGAAATAATCAGTTGTTAAATATGTACTGTTGAAAGATACGACATAAATAAGACCTCGGTCTTGGCCTTGGGATGCTTTTACACTAAGGAAATCAAATATACACTCATGACAAAATTTGAGAGTAGTGAACATCTACAAGTGAAAAATAATACTGGCAGTAATCCAAAGTTGGAAAACAAATCTGATGCAGTTAGTATAAGAAGCAGGAAACCCTGCCTGATAATGAGACACAGTCACAGGCTAGAATGGTGTTTCTTACGTGCCAAGCCTACATTTATTTAAGTTGGAAAGTAGGACTGGAATAGTCTCACATTTTTTTTTTTTTTACCAGAATTTACTACTTCCCTATGGTATCAGGACCTGCTGAACTTAGAAGATGGGGGAGTTTCAATGGCTTTTTTTTTTTTTAAGATTTTATTTATTTGAGAGAGAGAGAGATAGAGAGAGCATAAGCAGGAGAAGTGGCAGGCACAGGGAAAGGGAGAAGCAGGCTTCCTGACTAGCAGGGAGCCCAATGCGGGATGCAATTCCAGGACCCTGGGACCATGACCTGAGTAGAAGGCAGATGCTAAACCGAATGAGCCTCCCAGGCACCCCACAATGGCTTCTTTTTTTTTTTTTAAGATTTTTTATTTGACAGAGAGAGAGAGACAGTGAGAGAGGGAACACAAGCAGGGGGAATGGGAGAGTGAGAAGTAGGCTTCCCGCAGAGTAGGGAGCCCGATGTGGGGCTCGATCCCAGGACCCTGGGATCATGACCTGAGCTGAAGGCAGATGCTTAACAACTGAGCCACCCAGGTGCCCCCCCACAATGGCTTCTTATTACAAGTTTTCATAGACATTTTTTAGTGTTTGCTTTGACTTTCATTTGTACAAATTCTATCTAGTGAGCTGTAATGGAGTGATGCGTAAAGGCAAATAGCATCAGGACACATGAACAGGCTGTATGGGGGGTTGGTGGGGTGGGGGGGACAAAGATGCCAAGATCAGCATGAACATGTACCTAGTTCCCTCTCTCTCACCATCCCAGGAAAGCTGTGCTAGGGTGGGATGATGCTGTCGGACTCCACATCTGTGCTCTAGGGGAGGGCCTTGCCCTCCTACCTTCTTAAAGAGAAGAGAACCAAAAACAGCCTTGGTTGAAGAATAAGCAGATAGGCCAGCTGGAGGCGAAGCTGTCTGAGCACATCAGCTTATGCACCTGGAGACATTGTGAGGCATTGGATTCAGGCTGCTACATAGGCAGGGAGGGGGCATGGTCCCATGAAAAGCTGAGTTGGGCACAGGCTCTGCCACTGGAGAATGGGAAGCCCTTGGTCTTGGTGAGCAGTTGACTTCCAGGCACTCGCTGAACAATCCTCCTTGCCTCACCACCATACAAAATAGGGCATATTTATTTAAAAGAAATAGAACATATTTCATAGTTGTATCACTGGGGGTGGGGAAAGAGCTGTATTCACTTTTAACCTCCAACAGCCAGCACATTGCTAAACATGCCATATGCATTCTAACAAATCTTTCCTGAATATTACATGGACCCAGCACCAGGGTCACTCCGGAGCATTTTGCTTCCTCTGCCACAGCTGATGAGCTGATATCACAAGAGGGACTCAGCTGTCTCTAATGCAGCAAGATATAACCCTCACCAGAAAGGTTTCTCCGTTGGTCTTCATACTGACAATTCAGCAACTGAACTCAACACCATGGGCTTTTCATCACAACTCTTTGTTTGCATTTTCCCTTGGGGAAGCCTAATGCTACTGCATTGGGCATCATATATTAAAGTAATAATGATAATAACAGCACTAGGCATTTACTGAATATTGACCGTATGTCAGGCATTGCGTTGAATGTATCACCTACATTACCTTAATTTTTCAAAGAAACCAATAAGTTGGTTATTATTGTGTCATACTTTACTATGGAGAAAAGTAAGTGGGAAAGTAGAAATGTAAACCTATACTTGTTATGAGTTTTCTATTCAGTCTTGACATTATCTGGCAAAGAAGGCACTGTAGACCAAAGCATTTAAGCCACAAGAATTAGTGACTCTTACCTCTTATTATATCTCCAATAACAAAGTTCCATTAGGGCCTGTCTGCCTTGCTCCCCAATCTATCCTCAGTGATGAGATTAGGGCTTGGCATGAAGTAGGTGCTCAATAAAATCATACAATCAATGAGGCCTCCAAATCTTCCTCTTCCAGAACAACAGAGATCTGCACCTTGCTTCCTGTGCAATGCTTGGTAGAAGGCAAAAATGGTTAAAAGAGGCAAAAACTGCTTTTAGGTCCACCCCCACCTCCACTCCTTTCGAGCTTTGTCCCTCAACACCTGCTGGTTTAGCATCCTTATTTTGCCTTTTTCAACATTTCTCCTTAGCTAGGATGTAAAATAAAGAACAATGAACTTACAATTTAAAAAGTCTCCATTAAAAGCCCCACCCCTACCATTCTCCAGCTATGTGAATTTAAGCAAATCAGTTGAGTTTCTTAGACTCTATTAAAGACATTAATCCCTGTCTTATAGAAATGTGAAAAAAATATAAACTTCGAAGTCATATATGCATGTTACATTTTATCACTGACTATTGTAAAGGATCTATTGAAATAGCTCAAATGAAAGTATTTATCAGTGACAAATATTCCAAGGGTGGAATGTAGTCTTTTTTATTAGATTATGAATCCTTTGTTAATATATTCTAACACAAATAATTACTTTTACAATCTCCCCAAATGACTACTTAGAACACTTTCAATTCCAAAAAAAAAAAAAAAAATAGAATGAGGCCAATGTGACTGGTGTCCTAATAAAAAGGGGGAATTTGGACACAATATAAAGATATGAAGATCCTGGTGGAAGAAGGCCATCTATAAGCCAAAGAGAAAGGCCTGGAATAGATCCTTTCCTCACAGCACTCAGGAGGGACCAACTCTACCAAAACCTTGATTTCAGTTTCTAGTCTCCAGAACTGTGAAACAGTAAATTTCTGTTACTTAAGCCACCCAGTTTGGTACTTTGTTATGGCAGCCCTGGCAAATGAATACAAATACCGAGTATACAGATAAATTAGTTTTAAAACTTCTAATACTTACCTCTATGAGAAACAAATTTACCAAATAGAATTTGTATATTTATATACATAAATTTATTTTATAAATTTATAAATAGGGTTTATGTATAGCTGTTTTTGCCTTTGGCCTTATTTAGTCAAAATACTGTTTTTAAAATAAGTTCCTTTTTTACCTATACCTTTAATGGGGTTGTGTTATATTTCTGCAATACAATTAGATTAATTTGTCAGAATGAATTCCATCCTAGGATCCCTCAACATCCTGCTTGACTTTTTAAAATGTGCATACCATAAATGATTTTGAGGGGGAAAAAAACCACAACACTTTCAATTCTATTTTCAACGTTCCTGACTTGAATTACTTCTGTTGTACATTTTATTTTATTTATTTTAATTTGTTATTTTTTAAATTCCAGTGTTGCTAACATACGGTGTTACGTTAGTTTCTAGGCATACAATATGTTCAACAATTCTATACATTACTCCATGCTCATTGTGTTAAGTGTACTCTTTAATCCCCATCACTTATTTCACCCATCCCCACAAGGGTGTGGAATGTAGTTTTTCTCTGTATTTTTCAGATAAACCCAAAAAGGCAACCATCAGCTCTGACAATTTATTTTGGTCAACTTATAATAGTATTGTATCTCTTATCCATTAACAAACATAACACCACCTGTGATCGTAACAAGTAAAGCAGGTATTGAATAGTTGCAACCAACTCTCTAGGCGCTTCATACAGGCATCTAGAGCCAAGACAGACCATCCGACCCAGTCAACAGAAATTACTTGTCCCTACCACTACCTTTCCCCACACATACACTCTGAAAAAAATGATGTCAAATAAACAGAAGTTTTCTTTGACTAACTCAAGCCCTGTAAATAATCTCAGAAAGACACTGGAAATTTAGGTGAAGGAAAAAACATGTTTCCTTATTTTTTACTTCTCCTCTAATAGAACAGAAAAGCTTCTGCTTTGCTTGGGAGGACCGGACCAAATCTCACTGCACACCCAAGAGAGCTCTGGGTGATGAATATTTAACAGACGGGCCTGCTGTAAACAGCTGTAACTCCCTGGTGAATCACTCATTTCAGACACCCAAGCGATCTTGTCATTGAGGTCCCGCCTGCAGGTCATTGGGCTTCTCCTCGCCTTCCAACATTAAGCTGTTTGTTTACAGCCTCCTTCATGTTAAGACTTTTTTGCCCATGTAGCTCAGAGAGTGATAGATGGCATTTGATTTCGTTTGCCTCTATTGATCTGATTCATCCCCACACTCACATTCTCTCTCATTTGGCTGCAATCTACTTGACACATATTCGTTCTTCATTCACTGTGCAGACTACTGCTCTTTTCTAGTATTCTAGCTGGTCTGTGTGCCCCCAACTCTATCAAGCATGGGCCCCAATTTGTCTTATAGATAAGGAAATTAAACCGCATTCCCTGCTGGTGTCAGATTTTGATTCCAATGCTTGTAACTCAGGGCATCTTGGTCAGATCTACTTCAAGCCTATGGCCCCAGGTCACACTGCTCCTGACACAGCTGACTGAGGCCACCTTGGCAAAGTGGTGTGTGAGTAGCAAAATCACACAGATGAGTTAACAGTGGAACCAGTGCTACATTCTAGTGGAGAATTCCAGAAAACCGCACGTACATTTTTTTTTCCGAGGCCACAGCTAGATGCCCACCTTCCCTCTGCCCCCACAAAAGAACAAAGAGTTCACAAAGAACAACTGAATACCAGTTGAGATCACTTGTTGCCTGGCATTCAAATAGGGAAGAAATCCTCAAGATTAAAGCTAAACATGATTAGCAAAGGCAGAATAGTTTAAAAACCTCAAGGACCCACAAAAACATGTTGGTCCTCCATTGGGAGGACTTGGAAAGATACTCAGTGAATCCTACTCTGGGCCCTTCACTCCAGAGCAGTTATCTCATTTTAAAGCACATTCGTGCTAAGCAACATTAATATTGACACGCTACACTTATTCTGTAGTCAGCCTATTTCCTCCTAAGAGCTAATCCAGTGGTACTTAAGAAAAGTCACTCAGTACGATCTTCCTTTAAATCCAAACTTAATATCATGTATTACACTTATTCTCCTTTCTTTTTGTTTTCCTCAAAGGATATGGGGCCCATTTTATCACCATGAATGCCTTTTTTTTTTTTTAAGTACCACAAATCCTAACACTGGTCTCTCTCCAGTTCCTTCTTCTTTTAGTTTAGTTGCTCAAATCCTTGTTTGTTTCTTTATGAGCCTTTTTTTCCTACCTCATTCCCACCTTCACTTCCTGGATTCTGTACAATCTCTATGACACTGTTATGCAATGACCAGAGGCCAACAAAATATTCTGGTAATTTCTGGCTAATTTGGAAACCATGAGAGTCCTCCTTGGGTTGCTAAATTCTTCACTCCCCTTTAGTCCTTCCTCAGACACTGCTTGGTTTTTCTAAGTTGCACAACATTGCTGATTCACATTCAGTTATTCAGTGTGCAGACACCAAACAGCAAATGACATTTCTATTGGCTTCACATAAGGAGAGTGAGCTGCCTTACAGAACAGTGATAGGGGTGAGGCTTTACCTCCAGACTGTCGCCAAATGCCAACTGCCCTCTTATTCTCTACTGACAAACTGATTCTCAAGAAGAGATTCAAAACTCCTCAAACTCACAACACGAAAGTGTTGCCTATCTTTGAGTGAGTCACATTTTACAGGGTCCAAAACTTTCAACTAAATCAATTCTCCCTGCAACAGAAGTGTTTGGAAGACAAAATAAGGCAGGCTTTTCCTCTATGCTCATGCCAACTTTGCCTCCACGTTATGCCACTTTTACCAAGTGTTCACTAAGTTTCAAGCCCCTTAAATGAACCAGGTCCATGCCCACAAAACTGCACTGGACCTTGTACGAAGCCACTATCAGGGTGAATATTTTCTCTGCTCTACCTCTGCTCTCCCCAGCTTTTCTGGTCTCAGGACTTCATATGGAGTTGATTGTTTCCAAAAATGGCCCCAATTCTCCACCTCTCCCTATGTTCACACCCTTTGCCATGTGACTTTGTAATTCCTCCCATTAAGAAATGGAGTTTACTCCCTCACCCCTGAATCAGGGCTGGACTTGAGACTTAACATTGCAACAGAAATGACAGTGTGCAAGTCTAAACCTCAAGAGGTTGTGCATCCTTTTACTCACTCTTGAAACATCTACTATGAAAATGAGCTTCTATAAGATGAGAGACAACATGAACAGGGTTGAATTATCTCAGCTGAAGCTATCCAGACCAATTACCTCCCCCCCCACCAATCCAACCTGCCTACATAACTATAGACACAGGAATGAGTCCAATCAGGATCAGCCAAGCCTGGTCCTGATTAGTGGAGATGCCCCCGTGACCCACAGATTCATGATAAATAAGAAATGGCTGTTGTTTTAACCTAAGTTTTGGGGTGGTTTGTTATACAAAATAGCTAATGGATACACATCCCGTACTCTGGTTCCTATTCTCTGCTTTTCACTGTAATACGAGCCTTTCTGCCCTATATTTGATCCCTGGCACTGCTGAAGAATCTCTAACTACTGGTTTTCTGCTCTGTAATTTTGGATAAAATTACACCATTGTGCTTCCACTGCTCTCAGTGCCCTGTTTCACAGGAAAAGGACTCAGACACCCAGACCAGATGAGTACTTACTGTCCCCCTCCACAGCCCCTGTGAAGCTGCTCTTCTTTCTGCATTTCCTCCTCCTGGGAGCATCACCTCCAGCTACCTAGTCAGTCATGCATGCCACAACCAAGGAGTAACCCAAGGCTCCTTCTCCCTCATCTCTTCGAGACCACATCCTTCCATTTGTTATACCCCCATACCACCTTTCAAAGCCAACCCCTCCCTCCCCTGTGCACCCCCTCCCAGAAGGGCTCCAGCCACCAGCAATCATAACCACATGGCAAGTTCCCAAGAAGGATTTGCTGAGTGACTCTCAAGGACAAGTGGTTCACCAACTCACATCTCTCTCTGATCAGGTCATCAAAGAAAACTTTGTAAAATATAATTATTTTATATCTTCCCTTGCATTCTCCCCAATCAACAATAACTTTGGTAAAATCATCTTTTGTTGCCATTGAATTCTCTTTTTTATAGTGTTCCATGATGAAAAGTCTAAATGTCTGCAGGCTTTATTAATTTTTACTATAAATAATAATGAATTGAATACATTTGGGCTTGGTATGAGCATTACACAGGAATCAAATGTAAGGCAAATATACAAAGAGGAGGGCCAAGTTATCTGTCCCAGTAATCATACCCAAAGCCCTAGTTTCATATGTTTTTCATGTTTAACTTAAACAGCTCAAAATCATGTCATTAAAGGCATTTGGCTTCTCATACATTACCTGCTCCTACCTCTGCCCTGGCCAGTCTCATAGGGACAATGATGTTGGCTACACCGGACCAGCTTCAGACAGAAGGGATTGTCTTGTTGCAGGTGGCTGGATGGGTAGCACGCTAGATGTAAAACACTGCTTCTTCCTGACACTTCAAATCCTCCAAGATGGATCTGTAACTAGCAAGATGCCAGAGGGAGGCTGCTCTGGGGTATGAGGTTCATAACTTATACACTGAAACACTCACTGCCCACTCTCCTCTTCTCTTTAAGGTGCTCACTGACTACCATATCAGAGCTTCACCTTGGAAGCAGACCATAGGGATCTCAGCCCTCGTTGGGAAACAAACAATGATTATCCCAAACTTGCTCCATGGGATGTACCTAAATCTGGATGTGCATGATTTTTGTAACACTAAACATCTGAATAATCTTGGCACTCAGGAAACAATGACTGTAGGGCAATGTGGAAGCAAATGGTACACAAAATGAAGACACTAGGCGCTGGCTGAGGACAGGAGGAAGCTCCCAGCCGCAGATCCGGAGAGCTTGAAGAGCTGTAGTCCTCATTCGCCCATGCTCACAAGTGAGGATTCTCCCTCCCAATCCTGATTTTTCCATACCGCTGCAGAGATTACTCAGTCTTTTCAGTCATCCTCATGACAATATTGCAGCTTAAGTATAATTATTATTTTTCCCATCTTATGAACGGAGATAATAAGACTAATGTAAGGTAATAGGTTGTCCAGTGTTACATGATAATAATAGTAATAATGGTTACTTTCTATCTGATATTCATTTTCTTTTGGCGTGGTAAAAACCTAGCTAAGTAGGCTGTATTAGCATCCCTTTAGAGAGCAGAAATAGACACAGGGAGGTCACCGTCAAGTCACATGTCCAAGGTTGAATACCTAGCAAATGTCAGTTTGGATTTGTCCCCAAGTTTGATGATAATTCAAAGCTTGTGTTTGTTTGATTTTAGCTCACTTCCCCCACATTTCCACAGGTCAGCCTCCTTTGTAGCCTTTGGGAACCTGAGGATTTAGGGAAAGATCTAGAGTCAGAGCTTTATTCCCTTGATCCCATACACAACCATTCTCTCCTCTTCCTCCCTCAGGGAGAGACTGCAGCCAAACTTGTGTGCAGTTGGCTGTTATATTCGGTGAGTCTTACTTTTCTGACAGCAATATAACCTGCCAAATTATCCTCTATAGGAAGAGATTGACGCCATCAAAGTGCCAGATCTGACTCTGTCCTTTGAGCTGGACCTTTCCATCTTCAATGCACTAGCACTGAGAACAGCTTTCTTAAGGGCTTTCCACTAAATGTACCTATACGCTTGCAGACAGAAAGATTTTATTCCCTCCACCTCCCATCAATAGCCACTTATCTGGGAAATTAAAATTCTTGATCTGTCACTAGAAGATTCTGGTTCTTGGATTATCACTGGTGACGAAAGTTCAAGATAACAACAATGAATATTTATTGAGGATCTGCTAAGTTGTTAGCCACTGTGCTAACCATTTTAATATTTACTTTGTTTAATTCTCATAATAATCTAATAAGCTAGCTGTTGTTGTTATTTTACACATTAGGTTAAGAAACAAAAGAATTTGCCTGTGATCGTATAGCTAGTAAAGTAACAAACTTGAGATTCAAACCTGGATTTTCTGACGGTAAGTCCCACTTTCAATTTTTACCCTGATCACAGAAGACATGTAATTTAGTAATAAGCACTGTTTATGATTTTTAAAAAAATATCCATACTCTTTGGGCTCAAATTCTATTCCTAAGTGTTTATTATAAAGAAATAATCAGAGGTAATCTTAAATATGTATGCACAAGTTAAAATACAACAGTTAATCTAATTTAAATAACTTTCACATAAGCATTGTTTAATATTATGCAGTTGTGTTTTTTGAAGATAGAACATGACATTTAATCATATGAGAAAGCACCCAAGCTGCAATATACAGAAAAACACAGAACGTAAAACTGTATAAGGGCATCTGTTACTAGACAAGGTCTGCGCATTCTCACTTCCCTGTCAAGGTCATTGTTCAGAAGAAAGGGTTTCTTGTTGAAACCTGAAATTTCCCAGGTGAAAAATACATCTGCAGGGTTCAGAAGAGGCCAGGCATCACTTGTCCGTCACTTGAGTCCAGAAAAACGAGTTTATTCTTGAAGGAAATGACATTAAACTTGTCTTGATTCAGCAAGCCATAACAGTTACAAACAAGGATAAGAAAAAATATTTGGAGGGCATCTATGTCTCTGAAAAAGGAACAGTTAGCAGACTGATGAATAAGATCTAAGAACTGTCCAGCTACAGAAAGAACAAGATGCCAGATGAGTCTTAAGACCTACTTGTGATTTTTAAAGATGCAGTGAGAGCCCTGTATTGATTTGGGGGAAAGGGGGACTGTATATACAATATGACCTCAAATTTGTCCAAGATAAAAAATTTATACATAGACATATAAAAAAATTATAAATGAATAAAACATGCTAACTTGCAGTCATCTCTTTGTGAAAGAATTATAGTGAATTTTTCTTTTTCTTTGATGTTTCTATATTTCTTAATTCTCATCAATGAGCTTCCAACATTATTGTACAATAGTAACAAAAAATACACTATTTTTAAAAATGCCTACCATTATTTCAAGTAAGCAGAAGTTAAGCTGGCTCAAATCTAAAATTCTGCTAGAACCACCTTTCTCTTGGCTACTCTCCAACTCAGAGAGCAAGGGAGGCAGTCTTAGAGAGCATAAAGTGCTAGGTGTGTGACTTTGAGTAAGTCACATCCCCTCTCAGGGCCTCAGTAGGCTTTTCTGTAAAATGAGCAGCCTGGATCTGCGAGCCCTGCGCCAGGCCTGAGCCCACATCCTCCCTCAGTGGCCTCTAGATAGAACTATCTTTCAACACGCAATTCAATCTGGCCTTCCCCCATGACTAGAGAGAAAAATATTTATGAATTACTCTCCAGTTTAGAAATGGATCTCTGCCTGGGAACAAAGAATCACAAACCCCACTGGCAAATTAGAGTCCATTATCAGACACTGTAGCAGGAAGCTCGGCCTGGTGGTAATTGTATCTGCAATAATAAGGCTGTGAGGGCCACTTTAGGCCATTTGCTATGTGAATCAATCATCATTACAGTCTAGCAGTGGAGTGGACATGGAAATGAGCCCATGTTACCAATGGCCAATTAGAGCAGAGACCCATCAAGAAGCTCATGGGGATGGGGTGGGGGTGGGTGGGAAGGGTGGGTAGGAACACAACAGGTGGCCTGGGTCTCCGTCACTCACTGATATCCCATGTCACCTAAGAAGATCACTCTGAGACTGCCTGTGATTCTGTTTAGGGTCCCTAGTAGGGCTCAGTGACTTTAAATAATATAAACTCTGCTTGACCATGACATGTTAATTTCACATGAATGTAAACTCCTTAGTGGATGATGAGATATTTGAGTTTACCCTGTGTATTGGTATTCTAGGTTTGCCATCACAAATGATGACAACGTAGTTACTATACAACTCTGTGCCTATAGTTATCAATACTGTATTGTACCCTTAAAAATACATCCAGAGGACATATCTTATATCTTCATGTTGTGTTCTTACCACAACAAAATTAAATTTTAAAAAAAAGAGCTTACATAGCTATACTAGACATTCTGGTACATTGCTAGAAAAAAAGTATAGATTGATAAAATCCTTTTGGAAAGTAATTTGACAGTATGTGTTAATAGTCTCAAAATAGCTATACATGTTTGGCTCAGTAATTATATTTTTGGGAATTGTTTCTTTAAAAAAAAAATCTGAACTACATAAAGCCTCCATCCACAAGATGTTTATGACAGCATTGTTTATAATAGCAAGGAAAATAAATAAATTTAAACAAAAGATTACTTAAGTATACAATGTTATACCTATATAATGAAGTAGTAGGTCTCCACTAAAGCAACGTGAATAATTTATAACAAGAGGAGATGCTTATGTTATAACGTTAAGTGAAATTGGGATATAAGGGGGTCTGTATAATATGTTCTTGACTATATTTTTAAACAGCAAAAAAGAGAAGAGTTACATCAAAATGTTCAAAGAAGCTTTTTTTGAAAAACTGGGTGTTTTTTCCTTTTTCTCCTTTTTTTCCACCTTTTTGGGTTTTGCGACTCTACAATTTGCATAAATTATTTTTTAATGGGAAAAAAGATAGTATGAAAATCAAAAATGCAAACTAATATTAATGACAAGGCAAGCAGGATTTTTTGGAAGGACTGAGGGGGAAAGGGAAGGGTGTTAAGATCAAAGATCTCCTAAAATCTAAGACAGGACAAAGTAGATTTTTTCTCAGAGGCTCTGGCATTTGGTATTAAATTCTGAAACAATGGATTTGTCTTGTTTTGCAATCTAAATTACAGGTTTGACATCAGTATATACTACACAAATGTCTATAGAATAAATGAATAGGCCTCTGAGCTAAGTAAACACATGGCATAAACAAATGAAAAAATACATGTACAAGAAAATTAAATAAGTGGTTTGAACAGAAAATGTCTTTCTAGGGGCACCTGGGTGGCTCAGTCATTAAGCATCTGCCTTCAGCTCAGGTCATGATCCCAGGGTCCTGGGATGGAGCCCCACATTGTGTTCCCTGCTCAGAGGGAAGCTTGCTTCTCCCTCCCCCACTCCCCCTGTTTGTGTTCCCTCTCTTGCTGTGTCTCTCTCTGTCAAATAAAGAAATAAAATCTTTAAAAAAAAAATGGAAGAAAATGTCTTTCTAAAGGAAACAGTTTGAAGCCCCTTCCTTCTTTGCTTCTTAGGAATCCCACTGGGAACCTGGATGCTTAGTATCATTGACTCCACTTTGTGAGGCTGTGAATTAAGCTTTACCTCTTCAGGTATACGTAATGGAAACTCAGAAGAGGAAAAAAAAGATCGTTAGGTTGAGGACCAAATCAACAGAAACTAGACTGACCTAGATTGATGTACCCAAAAAATAGCTTTCCCTTTGGACAAGTGTTGAAATGAGAAACTAATTGATTTAAAGGACAAACTGCCCTTCAGTTCAGGAAATGAGGAACATTTTCATATATATCCAAACCTTTGCAATAACCCCCTCTTAACTCCCATTTCTTAAATAAAAAGACTTTTCATTGTGTTTATAACCACATAGCATGTTAGCAACCAGGATGGTTTTGTGGCTCTGAGTTGGCGCACAGAGCTCAAAATCTGGGACCCATTGAGTTAGTCAGATTGCCTTGGCCATGGGTCCTCTGAAGTTTATTACTGACTATAAAACAAACATTCCCATGTTTTGACTTCTGGGCCTGGCTACTGAAAGGTTTATGTCCCTTAGTCATATGGTTACTCACACCCTTTTAATGACCCAGAGAACAGAGGTCTTCTTGGTCCCCAGAGTCAGGACAGGTGAAGATGCAACTCTGCCCATGACTTAATAGTGCAAAGTCAGGCACTGGTGACCAGGAACAGACTGGCCAGTCCCTAGGACCCCAGCTATGGCTGTTTCCCAACTGGGCTCTCAGGTGTCTCTGCTTGAGATATTATATCAGGATGCCAGTGGAGAACACACCTGGGCCAGCCATCATGGACAAGCAGCCTAAGTGTCTCACTGCAAGGAGAGAAAGGGCTAATCCCATCAGGCAAAAGGCTGATGAGAGCCACACTTCACTATGGATGTCATGGCCATCCGACACGCTTGTATTCATTCATTCAACAAAATCTTGGGAGGGCCTTTATGTGCTAGGCACGGTTACAGGTGTTAAAGACACTAAGCTCACAGTCTAGAGAGAGAGACAGAGGTATAAACTGACAATTACAATATGCACATACTGGAGGATTGGAAGAGATACTGAACTCAAATTGGAAGGAGATTGGAAAAAAACATCTCAGAGGAGAAAATGGCAAAACTGTGCTGTGGAACTCAGTGCTCTCATGGAGCATAGACTAGAGATAGAAGAAGTAAAGTTCACTGCCTACATTTGCATGGAATAAGAAAGTAGCCATTTTTCCAGGACTACTAAGGGTGCAGCCAATCTACTCTTTGGGCCTCTAGAACCACAAGACACACTGGCTGCAGATAATAGGGTTTATGGTACAGAATTAGATCACTGCTTTCATGTATGTCCACAAAGAGATAGAGTAAATGCCTATCATGCCTGGCCCTTGGCAGCATTTGCAGGAACTGCATCTCATTACGAGGGAAATGATTTTTTTTTTTTAAAGTGTAAATTGTGGAAGCCACAGTTTAACCTGGTGATTTGGGGTAAGGCATTGCTCACCCATGTAAACAGTGCCTCCTCAGTCTGTGCTTTCCACATACTGGATGAAAAGTATTTGGATTCTTTGTTGGCTAAAGAGGATCCTTTTGCTTGGCTGATCATTTGGGTTTCGGATGGAGTAGGCAGGATCTTCAGATTTTAGAACTTGCATCAGAGTGTCTGCTCAATTCTAAGAAAAGCCCTTCATTTGTCTGGTTAAACGAGCTGTGCCAGTTGCATACGCCTTATAACTGAACTGAGACAGGCCAAAATTGGGAAGATTGTGGAAGTCATTGGAGGAAAAAAACTTAACTACATATTTTCAAATTATAAAGGTGGGTAAAAGCAAAGATCTGATTGAGTTCGAGGAGTTTATAAATTTAGGATTCTATGGGAAGTGGTGAAGAAATGAATTCTCCAGCCTAAGTCCTTCCAAATATGCTATCTCATAAAGCCAATAATGACAGTTCAGATGGAAGAATTATAAAGAGACTATATTCTGAAAGGAGAGGTTCCACTTGAAACCACAGGAGCCATCTGCCTTTGAGCACTGGTACATGAATAGCTTACACCTAGAAAGAAATCAGAATCCCATGAAAGGGCTGAAAAGAACCAAGAGGCTATCTGAACATTTTTTTCCTTTTGTTTATTTTTTCCCCTTCAAACTAACCTGGTAGTACCCCATAGTTAATTTCAGAGGGCACTCCAAATTCACTGTCGCAGACAGGACTGAACCTCCAGTTGCCATTCGTTAAGATATTTTTCTTAAAATTTTCTTTCTTTTAGAAGTCTTCTTGAACAATGGCTCTCTTACAAAATATGATACTTAGAAAGTAACATCTTTAAGACTTTGGTTCCAGTGAAGCAGAAGTCTAAGGATTTTATTTCCCTTAGAAATGAACAAGAAGCACAAATTCACTGGGAGAGTTAAATCCATGTTGTATTAAACAGAGTTTTCAAAACGTGATTCTGGGCATCCAAAATGCCTGTGTGATGTGCCTCTCCCCAACAGGAATCCTGCAAAGGAGACAGATGGAAAATCTCCTGGGTTTCAGGAACCTCCATGTTAAGGGGATTTTTTAAAGCCGTGAAGTCCAAATCTGCCCACACACTACACATCATCTCCTAAGGGAGTGGCAGAGCCACCAGCAGCCAACAAAACCACCAGACTCTGGGCTCTGGTTGCTCCTTAGCCTGCAATGTTTGGATGAGGTATTTCCTAGACTTAACCTATGGCATTAGCTCCTGGGAAGAAGAAGGGTGTGGTGGGAAAATCCCATCTTCACACCCTGGAAAAGAAAACAAAAAAAGGATTTTATCTTTCAAACATAGGTTTCTGTATTTTTTTTAAAACGCCAAAGGAAGAAAACATCAATTATCCAGGGAAATGAACCAGAAGTTGTTGTTTCATAAATTCCAGGAGGCCAAGCTACCTATGAAACACAAGTCCATTTTATTTTTTCTCCAGCAAAGCAATCACTGTCCTTCTCTTGGTGTCGGGTGCTCTTGTCACATCTGACACACTGGTTTGATTGTCCAGAGAATGAGCAAAAAAATGAGCCCTTAGCACGGGGCTCCCGGAGGCTGCCGGCACCGGGGTGCATTGGGCAAACATTCCACTTGAGTAGTAGAAAATTAATCTTTCAAACAAAAATGCTTTGTCACAATTCCATGTCTACAAATGAGAGAGAAAGAGGAAGAAAAGGACTCGAGCCCTATTTCTTCACGAATGTGCTGAAGAAAGATACTCAATTAGAACAGATATTGTTGGTGTCCTCATTTACAGGTGCCTTCTGGAACATGTGGCCAAGAGGTACAGCTTTGGGAATATGAGAATATGGGGATGTCAAAACCTGGTTTTGTTTGCTGGTTTTGACACATTTTTTTCTGCCTGGGCTGATTGTTACCTGCAGTCATGTTGGAGACAGAATAATGACATGAGCCTGGGAAGCCATCTGATGTGCCAATGGGGGTAAGTCGGAGGTATTCAAAAGAAAATCATTTTAGGAAAGTATTCAAACCAGCACAACCATCTTTCTATTCTAAAATATTTTCCTAAGGGTGCCTGGTGGCCTAGTCGGTTAAGTGTCTGACTCTTGATTTTGACTCACGCTGAGCATGGAGCCAGCTTGAGATTCTCTCTCTCCCTCTCCCTTGGTCCCTCCACCACCTTGTGTGTGCACTCTCTCAATAAAACAAAACAAAACAAAATAAAATATTTTCTTTAGAATGGCCCAGAGTAGTGAACTTAGAGGTCTCCTAGTTTGGTCAAGGGAAACTCTTTTGAAGTTGCTTGGCAAGGCAGACTTGGAACCTCGAAGAATGAGATAAACTGCCTGCTAGGGAGCCTCTCAAAAGAGTGATGGTCACTGAAAGTCTGGGTTACCCACAGCTCGCTGGAATCATGAGAAGGGAAAGTACTTTCCAACTTCAAGGGCTGTGGAACAGTGCTGGAGGGCGGGTGTCTCTGCCAAGAGAAGCAACAATGGTTAAAGCAAAATCAAATAGCAACAGGGATGAATGGACACTGGGGGTGGGGGGCAGAGAGAGGGGCAGATTACAACTGGGGTGGGTCTGGCTGTAGGCAGCTCAGTATGGTGTTCAAAGAGGTGAGTTTCACTCTGTGTTTTTACAGTTGTCACCCAGATCTTGATGACAGCTAAATGGAAATGGGAATTTGAACTAAAATATTGTACATTATTCACCTTTATAAATAAACTGCATTTATGGGATCCAAAATGAAGAACTACCCTTCCTCTCTCTTATCAGATGGAAACAGCAAGGCAAAAAGGACTAAAGCAGCTCCCAATACAGGGATGGGGCTGAAAAGAAATCAGTAAGGCTGGGACAGTAAGGGAAAGGATTAGAACTGAATGCCAATAAATTAGATTCTGTTAAAATAAAGAACTTCATATGACATCATTAAAAGAGAGAAAGGCAAGTGTCAGTGGGAGAGGATACTTGCAACAGATATACCCAACAAAGGACTTGTAAACTAGAATATGTTTGAACTCCTACAAAGCAGTAGGAGTAACCAGATTTTAAAATATGAGCAAAAGACTTGCAACAACACTTCACAAAACAAGATATCCAAATGACCAATAAGCATGTGAAAAATTACTCAACATCAATACTAGTGACAGAAACGCAAATTAAGGGGCACCTGGGTGGCTAAGTCAGTTAAGCGTCTGCCTTCAGCTCAGGTCATGATCCCAGGGTCCTGGGATCAAGCCATGCATTGAGCTCTCTTCTCAGCAGGGAGCCTGCTTCTCCCTCTCCCACTCCTCCTGCTTGTGTTCTCTCTGTCAAAAAAAAAAAAATTTAAAAAAAAGAAATGCAAATTAAAACATAATTAAGATACTAGCAAATATCACCCCTATGCACATGCACACATATGTGGGTGCACAAAAATGACCAAGATTTGAAAGACTGAAAACACTAAATGTCTCCGAGAATGAAGAACCACAAAGACACTTCTACATGGCCACTGGGATTGGAAAATGGTATAACCACTTTGGAAAACTGTTATCAGTTAGTTCTCTAAAGATGAATATATGCAGCACTGTGATCCAGCAATTTCACTGACAGGTATAAACCCAATAGATGTGAGCCACCAAAAGACATGCAAGATTGTTCATAGCAACTTTATTCATTATAATCCCAAACTGGAAACGATCTAAATGACCATCAGTGGTTGAATGAATCAGGGAGTACTACAGAGTGACAAAGAAAGAAGTACCAGAAAATAGAACAGAATGAGTGAAATGTTGCAGGGGAATGTTGAATGAATGAAGCCAGACAAAAGAAGTACAACACATGTGTGATTCAATTTATATGAAAAACCAGACAAAATTAATCTATGGTGACAGAAGTCAGAGTAATGGTCACATTTTAGGGAGACTTACGGCAGTAAGAGCACATAAAGCAGTCTTCTGGGATGTTGAAAATGTTCCGTATCTTGATCTAGGTGGTGGTTATAATGGATGTGTGCATGTATGAAAATTTATTGAGCTGCACATATAAGATATATGTGCTTCTCTGTGTGTAAGTTGCACCCTGATCAGAAAGTTGCCAAGTAGTACAATACTGCTTCTTTTTCTTCTCCAGGTCCTTTTCGGGACTCCAGCTCTGCATTTACTGTGTTATGGAGGAATTTTTTGCCTTCTCCGTTATTTGTAAGTTGCTTGCAGATGGGCACCATGTCTTATTCATCTGTATTTCTCCACTGCCGAGCACAGCGCTTGCTATAGAAAAATTCCTCAGTAATATGTGTTAAACTATTCCTAAAACACTCTAATTTCATGTCATTTAGACTCTCAATCATGCATATTGTTCACCTCCCACCTTACACTTTAGTTGTAAAGGTAAAAATGGGAGCAAACCTGGATAATCTTTCCCACTTGTCAAGGTGTCAGATGATGAAAATGCATTGAATTCTCCCACCTGGGGTTACCTGTTTAAACCAGAAGTTCTCAAGATTGAAGAGCATAACACCCAAGTGCAGAACTTATTAAATATGCAGATCCCTGGCTTTGCCCTCAGAGAGTCTGGTCCACAAGGTTAGGGAAGGAGCTCGGGTCTATACTTCTAACAAGCACTCCAGAAAGTTCTGATGGTGCACACAGTGACAAAAATAGCCTTGGAAACACAAAACTTCTGGCTTTGTAGAGATTATAGGAATATTAACTGAACAACTTGACATAAATTATAGGAATACTAACTGAATAATGTGACATGCCCCCTCACCTAAGAGGAGACCATCACAGTTTTGGATTCCCTCCCCTCAGAATATGGGGGTCTCTGGTGAGTCTTTCAAGAGAGAAATTTTCTGAAAACACCTAGATTAAGTGGTCTCATGTGATCCATTAGAGTCCACCTACCTTTGGAAACCAGGAGGGTTTATGCCACATCTAATTCAACTAAGGAAATGGCTATTATGGCTGAGCATCCACTTCTGAGTGGATGTCCAAATTCTGGAATGGGCAAAATGTCTTCACTCGGGAATATACGGGTTACTGCACATTGGGAAAAGAAGGAAGTTCTGTGAGGTTCGATGAGAGCTTTTTCTTTCTAAAGAAAGGATATTCAGGGAAATTTTTTGCCAATTCTGTTTTTTAAGATAGAGGTCTTAGGGCCATGACACAGACTGACAAGAAGCTGAAAACTCCAAATCAAGACTGGCACCTTGTCCCCAATTTCCACCAGTAAGTTAAAAGTGGGTTGTCAGATTCAACATTTTCCTTATGTTGAATTATTTTATCAAGTAAATGGTGTTCTTTGGAGAAAATATATAAAAATAAGGAGATCCATAAGTTTAAAAGTTAAGTTTCTCTTCTCTATGCACTGACATACATATATATTACATATATATTATATATCCTTTATATGTCTGTGTATATTATATATACTTTGTATGTATGTGTATGTATACATATTATATATATTTTGTATGTGTACACATATATACATATATATGTGTATAGAGAGAGACACAGGGAGAGAGAGAGAGAGAGAGGAAAAGAGAGAGAGAACATTACCAAATCCTGCGGGCAGTGGGTTATGCTTTACTGTAACTACTACTCCCTGGAGAAACCACTCAGAATCTAGGCACTCCTGTAATATATCTGGGTTAATGTAACTATAATGCAAAACCAACAAACCAAATATAAATAGATAAATAAATATACAGATAAATAAATATATAAACAAGCCACGTGCAAACACATGAATATATGTCACAAGCAAGTACGTGGTCATCCAGGAAAATTTAGTTTAGTTTCTCTGACTGGAATATAACAAGTAGCTTTTTAGTTTTGCTTTGTCATGTATTTCTTCCTAATGTAGACAAGGAAAATATTCTTGAAAAGCAGCTGTGAATGGATAGTGACAAGTGGTTTCCTGTGGTCTAAGAACAAGCCAGCAATTACTGCCTGTTACATTCTTTTAAATTCCAGAGGCAAAGGAAGTTCGATAATGTCGTATTGGCTTCATGGTTATTGAACGGAGGGGAGCATCTTGAGATAAAACAAGGTTGTTGGTTTTTTCCTTCCTTTTAGAATGAAGTTATAAATATTTTCTCCACGGATACTACAAAATATCAGGGGATCTCTGAGCTTCAGCATGGCTCCCTGTATGTCTTTGGGCAATAGAAATGGTAGATCTAGGGGCAAATGTGAACTTTCCCTCAAAGAAGTCCAGTAATACTGGTTTCCCTCGGAAACCTTGGGCTAGTCCTTAACGTCTCGAGGCCTTCATCCCTGCATTGAGCGCCTTCTGAAAATGCTTTCTGGTCTGCTGACTCTGATTTCATGACGGTGGGACAGAACCCAGGGGCTACAATGTACTCTTTGGGAAGTAAGATCTAGAATCCCAGAAAGTAAAATTTAGTTATGAGAGTTTATCTTCTGTAGGCTCAGGCTTCTGAATCCTCTCTTCTCTTTTTTCTATGTCCCATACTGTAATTACTGGGTAAAGCAGAGGCATGTTCTATCTTTGGGATTCAAGGAGAGCAGAGAGGAGCAGAGGGAGTTGAGAAAAAGCTTGAGGGAGAAAGTGAGAGCCGAAGGAAAGCCACAAAAGATGGGAGAGCGGGAACGAGCATCCACAAGCAGTTCCACCAGCTCAAATTCTGGAATGGGCAAAACGTCTTCACTTAGGAATATACCTGCTGGCATCTCCTCAGAGAGACCACCCTGTCTAAAGGAGTGCACCCTCACAGTCACAGTCTTCCAGTCTGCACCTTGAGAACTCTGTTTTCTTCATGGCATTTTTCACTGCCTGAAATTACATTATATATTTATTTCCTTGTTTATTTCTATTCCTTGTTCCTGTCTCCCTCATTATCTATGAGGTAGGACCTGCATCTCATTTATTGCTGACTCCCCAAAGGCTGGAACAGTATCTGGCACAGTAAATACTAGTTAAGCTAATGAATGAGGCCCATAGATGGATGGGTGGGGTCAGCCTTCTTCATGCCCCTGTGTCTCTCTGGGGGTAACCTAGGCAGCACCTACCTGTGGCTCAGAGCCTGAGAGTTAGGATGAGCAATAGATCTGGTTTGCCTGGGACTGTGGAGGTCCTAGAGATGGGAGACCTTCAGTGCTAAGGCTGGGAAAATGCTGGGCAAACCTGAACAAGCTGGTGGTCACTCTCCCTAGACACTTGTGAAGGTCTTTGATAGCTTACATGAAAAGAGAGTGGGGTCAAAGTATGTATTATCCTTCCAAGGTCACTTCAGGCTGGCTTACCCTCTGACTGAAAGTTATGGCTTCTCTCGGGTCTTCCCCTACAGTCTCGGGTAATGGCTCCATGTCTCTGGGGCCCTGGGTGGCAACAGCTCAGCTGCCACTAAGCCTATCCCTTGTGGTTCTTCTCTACTCTCCACACCTTAATAAATAGTCCTTTTCCAAATAAACCTTCCTGGAATTACCTAAAGTTGAGTGAGCCGCTGTTTCCTATAGGGACCCTGACTGACAGGAGGAAAAAATGGGAACCTTAGAAATAAGAGTCCTGAGAAATCATTAATATGCAAAGGTACTTAACCTTCTTAGCCTCTGGGTTCCCCACCTGTGAATATGTGGCCTCCTCACAGGGTGGTTAAAAGAAGTGACTAAGAAAATTTGCTTAAAGCTGTTTGTTACCATATCAAAAGTACTCAGCACTCTCTTTTTAACCACTGTTAGTAGCTATTGTTTTACCTTTGCTCTTCTTCACAACAGAACCACCAGGCTTGCCCTGGGTTTGAGAAGGGCCCCAGAATTTCACCTCTCCAAAGGGCATGAAATAATAGGCAGAAATACTCTAGATTTGAAAATTCAAACATGCATATTGTTCTTCTCTTAATATGGTTACTTCAGGGCCTTGAGTGACACCCTTAATGTTCTATATGTTTGAGATTTCCTGGTGAGTCTGATGTCTGTTTGGGCAGAGGGTTAGAGGTGGAGACTTTGTAAATTTGCAGGAAACTCCCTACCTGATGGATGAACCCACCCCTCCCAACAAGGCCAGACTGCCGAAAAGAAGCAAGAAATCAATTTGCCACAAAATGAAACCATTTTGAACTCAAGAAAAAGGTTCTCCATTTCCAATTTAATGATGTTGTGAGTGGTCTGCAGACCTTCAGTGAAAACGGGCCATTGAGAATGTCCCTGGGGGGTGGATAAGCGTGGAGGCTGAAGGTTAACTGCTAAAAAGATTTTTTTTTTCATTATAAGAAATAAAGAAAGTACAAGCAAGAATATGAAAATTCTGTGATGAAATCAGACAATTTAGGAAAGACAGAGGGGTGGACAGAGCACTCATTTTATTCCAAAGTGAATGAAAACACACACACATACACGCACAAAATGCTTTGCCCATAACTAAGAAAAATGGGAACAAAGAAGGAATATATGGGGGAATAACACTGAAGTTCATAACAGCAACGCCCAAATTAAATCATGTCATAGTGTGTTAGATAGTGTCCCCCCGCAAAATCCATGTCCACTTGAAACCTCAGAATGTGTCCCTAGAAATAGGGCCTTTGTGGATGTAATTAGTGAAGGATCTCAAGATGAAATCTTCCTAGGTTTAGGGTGAGCCCTAAATCAGATCACTGGTATCCTTGTAAGAGAAAGGAGAGGGAGATTTGGACATAAAGAGAATCAAATGGACATGTGGCCACGTGAAGGTGGGGGCAAAGACTGGAGAGAGGCTTTCCCAAGACAAGGACCATCCAGAGATGCAAGAAGCTGGAGGAAGCAAGGAAGGAGTCTCCTCTAGAACCACTGAAGGGAGCATGGCCCTGCCAACATCTTGATCTCAGATTTCTAGCCTCCAGAATTGTGATGGAACAAATTTCCATTGTTTTAAGCCACTCAGTTTGTAGTAATATGTTATAGCAGCTCTAAGAAACCAGTGCACACATCAAAGTTTATACATAGTTTAGCATAGTCTATACAGCAGGAGCTCAACAAATATGGTTGCTCGAACAAGTCATCCTGCTGGATCTGCTGCCCTGTAAAACCATGGAGGTACCACCATGCTTACCTCGTGGTCTTGTCTCAGAGTGAAGACCCAGCACTTCATGCTTCCTGTTTTAAATTTTGCAACCAGCGCAATTCATGTAGAATGAGCACAGGGTTCAGAATATGGAACTAGCAGACCGAGATTGACGTACCTGCTAATCAAACCTGGCATTCCATTTCCAAACCGCTCATTCCAGCGAAAGTCACTGACTAATTACACCCAACAGGAGATTGGTATCCAGCACTGCAGGGATGTTTATATCACCAGCATCTCTCTCAAGCAGGGCCCTATTAAGATGATACTATGCTTCATCTTTGCAGGAGTGTAAGTAGTCTCAGGCCTCGGTCATCCATCCATCCAGGGTGGAATCCTAGCATAAGACCACTTGGCCGGGAATATTTTTAGTCTCTAACATCCCAGTATATTTCACATGGCCCTAGTGATGAGTCTTGTCTCCCTTTCACTGCCCGCTTCTTTCCCTGCTGATGAAGTTGTGGCTTCCAAGTCCACTTTATTTTCCCTTCTTATGTTCTTAAGTTGCACTGTTTCTTTCATCACCGCAATTCTGATTTGACTCCAAGTTGGCCACACTTGTGGTTGATTACTGTGCTAGTGTTTTCCATTTTCCTCTCCCCATCACTCTCTGCCCTTCTCCTGGGCCCCAAGGCATCAGCCTCAATGGCTTGCATCAGCCAGGACTTCTTGTCCTAGCTTCTGGTTAAGTAGGGGAGGTACTGCCAGGAAACCGGAGGGTAGGAGGAGAGACTGGTCAGATCAGGGTATTGATTCCCCTCTGATTGCCCTCGATTCCAGGCCTCTGTCTCTGCAGCCACAGCTCCTGCTGGAGCCCCACTTGCAAGGCTAGAGATCAGCTGGTCCTTCAGGCTTGGGGCTGCAGACTGCTTTCTGCTGGTGCTTGTCCCTGAGTGCCAGTCTCTCCCTGTGGCTCCCTCAATTCTGTCCCCACATCTGTAAACAGCACCTCCAATAAACTCTTTCCACTTACACCTCTGATACAGTTATCAATATTAATCTTGATTTGCACATTTAATACTTTGCCTAGCTGTAAGTGTTAAACACACACACACACATGCACACACATATACACACATGCACATAGTCTATCTATATCTTAGGAAGAATATGGCTTCAGAATCAGACACCCCTAAATTAGCAGTTATGCCATTGGATTGCTCTGTTCATCCAAGTTATTTAGTCTCTGTGAGTCCCAGTTAACTCATCTGTGAAATAAGACCACATACCTTGTAGGGTTATGAGGAAGCTGAAGTGAACTAACAGAGCGTTTCTTATGTGCCTTTCCTTCATCTCCTCATTCAGCTTCCTACAAATATTCCAGACCCTGTCTAATCTGTTTCCACGTGCTCTCAGGGTACGGCCCTTGCTAACCAGTCTCTTTTTTAGGCTAATATTTGGGTGGTCCTTACCACGTGTCAAACACTTTCCCATCAGGATTCACTCAAGCCCCAGTGCCTCCACGTCAAGTGGGATCGATATGCTATTTCCAGAGGAGGTCGTTGAGGCAGACAGACCGGTGAAATGACCTGTCCACAGTCACCAAAATTCCAGTGTCAAGTCTATCATCTCTTATGCTGGGACTCTGTTCCCACCCTGTTGCTTCCATTCTCTTGGAGGAGATCCCACCCATCATGGGGTTTCTGGTTTGTTCTGCTGGCTGTAAGATATGCCTGAGAAGACAGTGACAAGGACAGCTCTTTCTCACCAACTATGGGACAGAGTGGGGTGGTTGGAAAAGAAATTGTGGAGGAAGTCACTGTGGGCACAGAACCGGCCCCCATGCCTTGCACACAATGACTTGGACGGAAACAGATTCGCTTCTCAAATTGATGAATTGGCAGATGGACACCCAGCTGCTGGGTGTTTCCATCCTGATTGAAAAGCCTGCGTGACATGGCCGTGAGCAATAAACCAGAAAACTAGTTCTAAATAAGACCCTGTTCATTCCTCAGCCCTTAAGAATTGTGCTTCCGTGGACATAGCAATGCATGACAGAATATGGGTACACTAAGGCCGGTCTGGAAAAAATGCAAAGTTGTCATTTCACAAGTAAGGGAAAAGTCACATGCATCCCCAAGATTTCTGAAAAAAGAGAAATTAATGCAGAAAATGTGAACAAAGGCAGAATAGAAGGGAAAAATTCTTAAGATTTGCTACTGGAGACTTCACTTTTAAGATTCATTTCAGCAAAACAAAAAGGAAAAGAAACACTAATATCTTTTTCATGAACTATATAAAAGTAAATAGACCCATAAAAGGAGGTTAAAGAAAGAATCCAATCTACTTTCTCACCAAAGAATCTTTAAGAAAGAAATGTGCTGCTTTTAACAATTCCCAAATCCCCAAATTCAAAAAGGTTTAGAAAGAGTTGTTACAACAACTTTGTTAGGGAGTTTATTTTTGAATTGAATCTATTTAATTTTTTAAAAACCCTGAATTTACAGAAAACAGATAAAATGGTGAAAAATAAAGATTGCGATTGGTTCTATGTTCAGCAAAGGAACCTCCTCAAATTATAACTGCTGTGCCCAGTCCATGGTTAATATTGATGGCCAGGGTCATCATCCAGGCTGACAATTAAGACAGAATGACAGATCACCTACACCCTTTCTTCAGAAAAGTGGGAAACTCTACCTCTTAAAAGCGATACATGCCCACTGCCAAAAGCTGAAAAAAACAGGGAAAATCACACAGCAAAACAAAATGAAAATAGTCACTAATTTCACATTATAAAGTATTCACTGTTAACATTGGGGAATGCCTTCCCATAGTTTTCTGTTTCTCATATCAATAAAAGAAAGAAAGAAATAAGATTTAAATATAACTAACCTGTGAATATAAATAATGTGAAATATAAAGAAAATAAATATAAAGTACAATATGAGTGCATTTTATTTCATCTTTATCATAGTTTATCAGTCTCCTCTTATTACTCATGGTAAACTTCTCAGATATCTCCATTATAAAACCAACAAAGTTCTCTTTCTAATATTTAAAATAAATTTTGGGGGCACCTGGTGGCTCAATTGGTTAAGCGTCTGCCTTTGGCTCGGGTCATGATGGACTGAGCCCCGCATCAGGCCCCCTATTCAGCAGGGGGTCTGCTTCTCCCTCTCCATCTGCCCCTTCCCATTCATGCTCTCTCTCTCTCTCAAATAAATAAAATCTTAAAAAAATAAAAAAATAAAATAAATTTAAGGTTTGTAACTTAGTACAGCCAATATGGAAAGTAATATGAAGGCTTCTCAGAAAAATTATAAATAAAACTACCATATGATTCAGCAATTCCACTTTGGGGAATATACCCCAAAGGTAGTGAAAACACTAACTCGAAAAAGATATTTGCACTCCCTTGTTCATAGCAACATTATTTACATTAGCCCAGACATGGAAACAATGTAGGTGTGGATGAATGGATAAAGAAGATGTGGTATGTGTATGTATATATACATATGTATATAATATATGGATATTATTCAGCTATTTAAAAAAAGGAAATCCTGCCATTTACAATAACATGGATGGGTCTTGAAGGCATTACGCTAAGTGAAATAGGTCAGACCGAGAAAGACAAATATTTTATGATCTTACTTATATGTGGAATCTAAAACAAGAAAATACCAAACTCATAGAAAGAGAGATCAGACTTGTGGTTACCAGAAGCAGAGGGGAGGGAGAGGGGGAATTGGGGGAAGGTGGTCAAAAGACACAAACTTCCAGTTATAAGATAAATAAGTAGTAGAGGTATAGTGTACAACATGATGATTATAACTAAAACTGCTACATGATCTATAGGAAAGATGTTAAAAGAGTAAATCCTAAGAGTTCTCACAAGGAGAATTTTTTTCCTTTAATGTTTTTCTTCTTTATTTTCTTTTTATTGTATCAATATGAAAATTGGATGTTAGTTGAACCTATTGTGGTAATCATTTCACAATATATGTAAATAAAACCATCATGCTGTATGCCTAAAACTTGTACAGTGATATGTGGCCATTATTTTTCAATAAAACTGGAAAAAATAAATTTAGTCTCCTGACCCTAAGTGAAAGAAAACCCAAAAAATTGAACAACCAAATTCCATGCCATGCTTATACAAACTTCCCATGTTATTTTAGGCCCCAGGACCTTTGCATGTACTATTTCCTCCATCTTAAATGCTCCCTTCCTTCTGTTCATCTGACTACAAACTCCTGGTTTTTGGTGAAGGGTACTTGACAACTCAGTCCCATATGTTCTTATTAGAGAAAACAAAACAAAACAAACCTTACACTTCATTCCCAGAAAGGAATAATATAAGAGCCATAATTCCAGGTATTCTCTCCTCCCTCATTTAGTGCTTCTGAGGTATCATGTAAAAATATAGCATTAGTAAACCCATCTATCTCCAGTGGATACAGTTAATACTAAAGCTCAGACTTTCTTGTGACTTCCTTCTTTTGGACTCTTGCTTTAGTTGTACTTGATATTAGAGGAGACTGGCTGTGGTCACATTTCTGACTAGGTAAATACACTTCAAACTTAGTTATCCTCTTGCTGCAACCCACAGATCCTCACATAAAGTCATAAATGACTGTTTTGATACCTATCTGATTTCTATGCATAGAAATCTATATAGCCAGGGAGCCTGGGTGGCTCAGTTGGTTGGGCATACAACTCTTGGTTTCAGCCCAGGGCATGATCTCAAGGTCGTGAGATTGGGTCCTGAATCAGGCTCCATGTTCAGCGTGGAGTCTGCTTGAGATTCTCTCTCTCTCCCTCCCCTGCCCCTCCCCCACTCATGTGCACTCTCTCTCTTTCTCTAAAATAAATAAATAAATCTTTAAAAAAAAAAGAAATCTGTATATCCTTCAGTGTTCAAAACTGGTTTAGAATTCAGAAGTCCTCCATGAACCACATCCCTCAAAACAATTAATCTTTTACACAACAAAAGTAATCTTTTACAAAATTAATCTGAACACACTGAATCACAATTATTTGTTTATATATGCATATTTCTTTTGAGTCTGAGAATTCCTTGGGGCAAAAACTATTTCTTATTCATCTTCTTATTTCCAGCATAGTACCTAACACGTAAGAGCCACTTAGCAAAAATGTGTTAAATAAACAAATGGCAAATTGTTAATAGTGTCACATATTTTAAGCAATCAAACCAATTTTTTATCCAGGTGGCTTCCTAGAAATATTAGATTATTATAATCATAAGTCCCTATACTATTGATTCTTACACTGTAGTATGTTTCAGAATCATCAGGAACATAGTACAATTGCTGGGCCACCGGAGTTTCTGATTAGCAGTCTGGGACCCCAGGATTTATATTTCTAACAAGCTCCTAAGTGATGGCGATGCTGCTACCCTGGGCCCACATTTTGAGAACCACTGTTCTAGAACAATATTTTCCAAACTGTCATCAGTATCACCTCTGGTGTTTGCTAAATTTCTAAATACCACTATGATATTCTGATTCAGAAACATGGACGTGATTCTATTGCAGCAAATTTCATGTGTGATTCTATTGTAGCAAATCCATTCAGACAACTGGAAATCACTGGATTTGAGCCATACTCACAGGTAAATTTGGGAATGAGATGTAAAGAGTAATTTCCTGGCCGCTGTTTTCTGTGACTTAGCTGAATGATTGACTAAATAAAACAATTTTCTGGGGAAATCTACTCTGTAATTTTGATAAACTTTACTATTTAATTCCTGACTTCATCACACACTATAGGACTCTGTTCTTCTGGACTTTCTGATCTGGATATAGCAAACCTCAGAGTAACAATCTCTCAATCAACAAATATAATTAGGTACCTATTAAGCAAGAATCACTATGGAGGCTGCAATAGAGGAAGAAAGAAACAAAATGTTTAGTTGTCTTCTAGAAGGATCTCATCAGCTGGTTGTGAAGATAAGAAGTAAATCTATTTTTTAAAAAGATAGCTAAAAATTCCAAATAACAAAGGATAATTATCAAAGAATGTAGGTAAGGAATGCTGAAGTAACTTGAAGGGAGAGGAGAATGGACATCTAAAGCTGGCAAAGTAAAGAGAAATCATCTGAAGGAGAAGGCACTGCAGAGCAGCATCTGAAGAGAGGGTTTGGGGAGGATTATGCCTACAATAAAGTTCCAAAGAGAGTTTGAAACTCAAGCCAATTGCAAAAGGAAAGTCCTAGTGATAGAAGTAGGACATCTTGACTTCTATAAAAACAGCAAGGGTATCTTTGTCAATTAGCTATTGGCTCTCTTTTGCAGATGACATTGCTCCGGAATAGTACGAATGATTCCTCAGTGCCATCTGGCATTTTCTGGCTAAGAACAGCTCTTGTGCTGAAACACAAAACTGGTAGCAGTGAAAATAGCACAGAGAAAATGGTGGTCTGTATTTATTGACATGTCTTGGCATGGAGAAGTAGGAGTCAAGAACTGCTAGACTTTATAGAAACCACATTCACTTTGGTGAGCCCTGAGGCCCTGGAATGTCTTTCTCCACAGGGCAATAAAGTTATTCAATAATTATTGCCTTTGGGAAAAGAGGTTCAAATAGAAATTAAATAGGCCTCTGATGAATAATAGCCCTTGATTTAATTTTGATTCAGGCATGTGTGTGACCACTCACCCTTTAATTTAATGAAGCAATAATACCATCAAGGGGTTCCTTAGTTATTGAAAATCTTGTAGAACTTCCTAAAATAATTCTTTAAGACAATCTTCTATTCATCCCATCAATGAATGTGGGACCACATATGGAATCAGAAATAGAAAATATTGAATATTTCTAAATCAAAGGCAGAATGCACTAAAATAATTGTCTTAGTATCTACACAAACAACATCAAGGGACTAGCTGTGGATGAACAGAGTATTGAAAAGGCTAGTCATTGCCTAGCTGATTTCATGCTCTTACAAAAGTTCTGCCCATATCTATAGCTTTGGTTAAGGGATATGACCTGGCCACTGTGTTTTTACCAATAAACTAATATGGGAAGCAGCACCATAAGCAATGGTGGACACAACTCAACCCTGGTCAATCAGATTCTCTTTCGTGAAAAGTTGGATTCAGCACACTGAGTGATTGGGTCAGTTACTATCAGGAGCCAAGACAAAGTCTTGTAGACTTGAGGCTGCTGGCCATGTTGAACCATAAGCATGCAGAGGATCCAGTGTGTGTGAGAAGAGATCCATGTGCTTGGTTTGAGAACATGTTTTATTAAGTATTCATAATCACCTTCAATGTTTTTTCCTTGAACAAAATGAATCTTTATAGTTCTTAAGTGAATAGATATCATTGTAGGATCTAAATGGGATCACACTGGACCCTCTTAAAATTTAGAGATTCCTTGGAATACTGGGTGAAATTGGCTGACAGCCCCCCAAGGCTGTCCTGTAGCAATGGCATGAATGCTATAGACACTGGTTTTTTGTAACCACAAAATTTTCCAGGAATGTTTGTTCTTCCTCTATAATGATTAGAGAAATTTTCACACAACATGACCATTCTGCATATTCACATAGTCTCCAGGAACATTAGTCATGGGCTCAGGATTTCTCCTGAATGTGGTGTGACACACCTTTGGCAAAAGTCCTTTTACAAAGCCCTGTGAGAGGAAGCATGGCTAACAACCAACCTACTACAACTGGAGGCTATTTTCATCTTATACTCAAATTCTTCAAGAGATTCTGTTGTAATTTCTGTGGAGCTGTCTTCAAAAATATCTTTCCTATTTGTCTCCCATCCCTGCCCTCCCCTAACCCTCCAAATCCATTTTGGGCTGGACACCATTCTGTATTCCTCCACAAAACCCACCCAGTATACTTATATGTTTGAATGTACATATTGTGGCATGAGGATATTTTTGAAACATTGACTGATTTTTCCCTTATGGTATTTGCCTTCTTTCTCCCTTGTATCTCCTGCTCCCCCTCACTCCCCGTACCCATATTCTGGATTCATTGCCTCAAGGAAGTACAAAAGTCAGAAATGGTCTACTGAGTTAACTTTTGTATTTCCTAAAACCCCAGTGAATTAAGTAAATTACATCAACACATCTCAATAGAAAGAGTGTTCTAGAGAGAGATAAAAGGTCTACAGGTCTCTTAAGAAGGAGAGACCCCATACCACTCCAAGGAAAGGCTTCCAAGAGCTAACTAGACCTCAAAGGGAGACAGTACCTAAAGTGCTGAATTTCCTTTCTGGACCAACACCCGTCACTAAGGTCTATTGGACTTCCAGGGCAATGAAGACACCAGCATTCACGAGGTGGGTGGACTGGCTTCTTTCCATATCTGGGCACCATGATTCTGTTGTAGGCCTAGTAAGACAAAAGACTACAGTAGCAACTGAGATCACGTTTTCTGCTGTCCTAATTGCAATAGAATTTTCGATCAGAATTAAGTTCAAGGAAAGGAATTAAGTAAAGTATAGGGTACACTTTTCAAAACTGAGCCTTACGGTTGCTCTTTCAGTGTTCTGCAGTCTTGTAACCAAGTAGGTTCTTTAGTGGGATTGGTTTATCTATGTTTTCCTACAGACTCTCTGCAGCATGTGTTTTCTGTATTCTGGAAACGCTGCTGGCAAGTACACTTGCCTCCTGTATGAAGGATCAGGTTTCTCTTGGAAGTTGCTCACTTGATAATCTTTGTGGCACATGGTAAATTGGTTGGTGAGACAAAGGTCCTTTAGTGAGATTAATAACATAGGCTGTTTGTAACTGCTTATCACAAATGGTTAAGAAAGGGTTCAAATTGCTTGTTATCTAAATTTATTTCATTTGTTTGCTTCCTTTTAAGACTTTCTTCTTTCTTGCTTTCTTCTTCCTAACAAGATCCTATTTGTTGTCTCCAGAAATAACATGTTAAGCAGTAGAAATACCGATAAGAGATGAGTAGACTTTCAACAAAGAAATTCATTTTAAAAACACCACCATGGGGTGAGGAAGTGTCTGGTGCAAGATGGTTGATTGGACATGTGAGTATAATACCCTTCTTGCCAGAGATTTCACTAAAATGACAGTGTTGGAGTGCAAGAAGAAATAAATCTGTAACAATGAAGAAATTGGGAAGGAAGGTCGATTGTAGATGAAAGACTTCAACACATTTCTTGAATATGAAAGCAGATGGCAATATGTCAATGGATGAGACAGAGTAGAAGAAGCCAAAGTCCAAATGTGAGTATGAGGGGAATTTCAGGGGAAGCAGCTGCCAGTTATCCTGGCAAAATGCCAGTGGATGTCCAGGTGAAGGGTTAGTAGTCCCCTCTTCCCCCCACCCCCCATACACATGGATAGAACAAAGGGAACCAGTGAGAGGAAAAATAACGGGAGTTTCTTCTCTAAAGTAATGAATGAACTGGCTGAAGAGGGATCTGCATTTTAGTGTGAGTGTTGGTCTAAGAGTAAAGCACTCCTTGTTCTGACATTTGGTGGGAGGAGATGAAACAGAATGTCTAACTAAAGCCCAGTTCCCCATGTATACATCCTAAAGCAAAATCTGCCTGTTAGCTATCCTTGTGCATTCATATAGAGTTTCTTATCTCCCTTCCCATTCACCAGACAATCCTATCAAAAAGCATATCAATCCTAATTCAGAAGAAAACAACAATGATAGCGATCATTAAGAAATCCTTCATTTATAAATATGAGTGTACAAACAAGATCACTAGATATTTGAGGAAAATTACCAGAAGGAAATGAAAAGGCCAAAATGCACAAAGTCTCAAGGAAACAGAAATAATTCAGGAACTAGAAAGATATTTTTAAAGTATTTAATGAATATTTTCAAAGATATTTGAGAAGACCTTGTATTCCTAAAACAAGAATAGTATGATTGAAAGGAGAACAATTAGAAGACTATTTATAAATTAAATATATAGTACCTAAAATATGAAATTCAACAGAAGAGCTGAAATATAAAGCCAAAAATCTCTCCTAGGGTTAAAAAGCAAATAGCAAAGAGGGTGCCTGGGTGGCTCAGTTCGTTAAGCTACTGCCTTCAGCTCAGGTCATGATCCTGGAGTCCAGGGATCGAGCCCCCCTCGGGTTCCCTGCTCAGCGGGGAGTCTGCTTCTCTCTCTGACCCTCCCCCTCTTGTGCTCTCTCTCTCTCTCTCTCATTCTCTCTCTCTCAAATAAATAAATAAAATCTTTAAAAAATCAATAAATTCTAAAAAAAGCAAAGAGCAAACTTGAGGGATAAAGATAAAATGTATAGAGGATTAACATAGGAATTGCAGAAATCCACCAGTTGGAAAAGAGGAATTATAAAAAAAAAAAAGAGAATAGAGAATGTGTATGGGAGAATTTTTTAAAGAAATAATAGGATATTTCCTCAAATGGAAGAAAGGCAAATCCTCACATTTGATGAATGCATTGAGTACTGAGCAGGATGAATGAAAATAGCTACACAGCTAGCACATCCTTTTGAAATTTCAAAACACCAAAGATTGAAAAAAAATCACAAAGATTTCCAGAGAAAAATGCAAGGAACCACCCAACTTTTCATTCGTCACATTAAAATCAGAAGATAACAAACCAATGTTTTCAAAGTTCTATGGGGGAAAAAAATATTTTGAATGCATAATTCCATACCCAGTCAAACTTGCCTTGTGTAGAGTAAAACAAAGATATTTTCAGACATACAGAAACCCAGTTTTTGTGTCATATTTTCTGTCTTAGGAGGTATTCTGAGTATATATCCCAGTAAAACCAAGGAGAAGACCGAAAAGTTGACATGGAATGTAGGACTGGCCTTGAATCCAGGAAGCCACTGAAGAGAAGCCCAAGGATGATGGCTGTGCAGCAGACGTAGACAGCAAGTCCAGATTAGAACATTCTGGGAGGGACCATATTGTGGGGGGCCATGAGGGAATAAAGGGATTCTACGTAATAGTAATTAGCAGGATCGAAAGGCTGGATATATATGAGGTTGTGATGGAGACCTATGGTTCTTCTTTAGGTAAGAAAAAAGAATTCCAATTAGAAGTACCTGGTAAACATAAAGAAAAAAAGTCAGGTTCCAAAAATGAAGGGAAAAAAATATGACTTAGTTTTGAGTGACCGATAAAATGTAAGAACAGAAAAATCCATGTGATCTGAAGGCGAGAAACATCTTGCTTTGAGTGCACAGGAATCATGACATTAGACCTGTTGAACAGGACATATAATCCTCAGCTCCTTCTTTGTCTCTGAAGTCAACATTTATATAGTCTTAACAATGTCAATGCTGCTTATTAGTTTTCCAGTTCTAGAATCCACAGAGAGATAAAGCACAGAAGATTTAATTATCACCGTAGAGTAGAATAGAAATGTTCTCAACTTTGACAAAGTGGAAAGCAGAGCTACAGTTGCCAGAGGATGGGAGGTGGGAGGGCAGTGGGAGATGGAGGCAAGGGTGGGGGATTATGGTCCCAGGAGTGTCGAATCAAGAGAGAGAATTTATGAGTGCAGAGCAGCAGTTACCAGGGGCTGGGGTTGGGAAGTGTTGGTCAAAGGGTACAAAACTTTGCATTTATAAGATGAATAAGTTCTGGGGATTTAAAGTACAGCATGCTGATTATACTTAATAATACAGTACTATATATATTGAAAGTTGCTAAGAAAGTAGATCTTAAATGTTTTCTCCACAGAAATGGTAATTATGTGATGTGATAGAGGTGATAGCTAGCTCTATAGCGGTGATCATTTTGCACTTATAAGTGTATCAACATGTATACCTTAAGCCTATATGTCAATTATATTTTAATAAAGCTGGACAAAAGAGGTAAAGTTTATGGAATAATAAATGGAGATTTATTATTAATATTTATTGCTATAAAGGTAAAATATAATCACCAAAAATTGAAAAGAAAGGAGAAAGGAAGGTGAGTATGAACAGCAAAATAAACCCTCATCTCCTACTGCAGTGGTCAATATTCTGGTCAAAAGGACCAGTTAGTTCTCTACTGCAAGCAGCAGAAGTCAGGATGACTAGTTTAAAAAGAAAATAAGTTCCTTACAGGGCATTGGAATCAGAGTCCCCTTAAAGGCTCATAGAACTAGTTACACACTTTCACACAATGGGGAGGCCAGCTACATTGCAGGACGGGGCACAGGAGCCCTAACATTAAACCCATAGAGAAGGAAAAGCAAACGTTAGCCCCTTTAATAGCTCTGCAGTGAGTGTTTTTTGTTTTGTTTTATTTTGTTTGGTTTGGTTTGGTTTGGTTTTAGGGAAAGAGAGAGAGCAGGCTTGAGCACTGGGGGAAGGAGCAGAGGGAGAGAGAGTATCTTAAGCAGGCCCCCTGCCCAGCACAGAGCCTGAGATGGGGCTCAGTCTCATGACCCTAAGATCTTGACCTGAGCCAAAACCAAGAGTCCAGAGGCTCAACCAGCTGAGCGACCCAGGCACCCCTGCAATGAGTGGTTTTGTATGGGGCTGCTCTTTAGGAAATCTCCCCACCTCCACCCCAGCTACTGGCATAGACTCCATAGCCCCTCCCAGTGCCACTCAGGCTTGGATGACAGATGTTCTGCCCCTATTGCCCCCACCAGCTTGAAGCCCTGCTACCACACTCAGCAAAGAAAGTGGACCTCCTAATACCCATTTCCTCATTCTGCTCCCTGTTCGGTCATAGCCTATGCTGGTAGATTTGGTCACTGCCACAAACTTGATTCTTTCAAGCAAGGGAGGCTGGAGAATGAGTTTTGGGTTCTACCTTGGGGAGGTGGAACCCATAACAGTGGAAATCTCCCACAGAGGAATAGAAACAGAAAAAAGGTATTCATTGATGTAGAATGTCAGGAACCTAGCAAGTGCCCATCACACTCAGTGTGACAAAGCAAGAAATTGAGTAATATGTGCATGGAGAAATATGGCAGTAGTAAGCGTAACATTTAGGAATAGGGCATTAGTCCACCAGAAAAACAAAAAGAAATGGGTACAAGATTACCTCTACATAGTGGGATTGGAGTGATAATGGAGGTGTCAGGAGACTAGAGCTCTTCATTATAATCCTGCATATGATTTTATTTGACACATGCATGTGTTACTTGGATGAAGTCCTCAATTTATAATTTAAAAATTCACCCTAAAACATTTTTACCATGATAAGGACTCAGAAATACCAAAAACCCTACCAGCACCACCTGCCCTACACAAATTTCTACTTAAAAAATTTAGTTTTCTTATATTTAAACATTAGCCAAATGCAAGTTGGTATTGAACTTACTGAAAACATTTTTTTTTCCCCATAAGCACTGATTTTCTTTTTATTTCAGGAGAACTTTTGTAATAGCCTGTTGTCCTGAAAGAAATATATGGTGCTGAAACTGGGAAGGTTCTTTTGTGACACAGCAGTTTATCAAGATAGAGTGAGAACCTGAATGGCCAGGAACAGGGCACAGAGCCCAGCAAGGTTGCTCTGTGGAAAACTGCCTCCCCATTTCAAAAGTAGTACAGACACTGTTTCCTGTGCCCTTGGTATGTTTCCCATACTCTATCTAGAAACTGAGCTAGTACTATTTTATTTTTCTTCCCTTTTTTTCCTGCTTTGCTATGCAAAAATGTAAAAAAATAATAGCTAGTTTTTCCTATGACCCCATCATTTGCCAGGCACCTTTCCATTGTTTCTTTTATTCACTTATTCAACTAAGTTTACTGAGTATTTGTCATGTGCCCAGCACTGGGAATACGGCAATGAACAACATTGATTGATCCCTGTAAACATTGCAGTTGTCTAGGACAGGATGGCAGTTAAGTCTAAGAGACTGGGATGCAGACTCCTATAGGTTCAAGTCCCACATCGCCATTAACTGGCTGACTGACTTTAAAACACTTACCTTAATTCTCTATTCCCAGTGTCCTTGTCTGGAATGGGAATATTATTTATCTCAGGGGATTATTGTGAGGTTTAAATGACATACATGTAAACACTTGGCATGTATTATTTCAGTGAGGGGTAATATGCAGGAACAGGTAATTATGACAGAGTTAGAGAGCAATAAGCATGAGAATAAGTTAGAAAAGGAGTCCACAAGAGGTCACCTATTCCTGCCTGGGTAGGTTAAAGAAGGTATCCCAGAGGTAGTAAGATCTAAGCTAAAGACTGATAAACGAGTAGGATTGTTAGCTGAGAAACCGGAGGAGAAGGTTGTTCCAGCTGGAGGGAACAAGGCCAAGAGAGTTTTCTAAAGTATGCAACTTTCAATTATGTTCAGTGTGGGTGAATGTGGAGCATGAGTCAAAGTGCAACCAGGGAGGGAAGCAGGAACCAAATCAGGGATTTGAAGACAACATTTTAAAACTTCATCTTTCTTCTAAGAGCAATGAGGAACCATGAAAGGACTTTCAACAAAGGCACATTTTGACCAGGTCTGTTGTAGAAATATCACTCTGGCTGCAGTATAAAGCATGCACAGAAAAGAGGAGAAGCTGGGGACAAGGAGACCCTCGAGAAGGCTTATACTGATCCAGGAAAGAGAGAAATGTGGCCAGTGTAGGGTATAGTAGTGGGGACACAAGGAGGTAGAAACCATCAGTTTGGGCAAAAGATTTAGTGTGATGGCAAAGGAAGACAAAGCAGTCAAGGATACTTCAATTGTATGGGCATGAAAACATTCACTGTGACAGAGAACACACTAAGAGAAGCATATTTTGGGGTGAAAGTAATGAGCTTACCATTGAACATGTTGAGTTTGAGATGCCAGTGAGATATCCAAGTGAAAATAAGTACTAGTCAGTTAAAGATATGTCTGAAGCCCAAGAAAGGTCTGAGCCGAAATAAGGTAGAGAGGTATCCGAACAACATTTCCTACCAGAGATTTTTCTTTTCCTTATTGAGAAAAGTTGCCAATAACTTCATGGTCCTGGGACAAACAAAGAAACATCTTAATGCAGATCTTCCTTGTTTAGTGAAGATCATCTTGGTTAGTTCCCCCTTTAGTTAGATAAGCGTGGATCTCACTGTCTTACCAGAGGGGTATAATAAGTCCTTGTGTTTTAAATGTGTTTTAAAAGCTGCTTATGACATTCAAGAGAGTATGTGCTTGAGTGGGAAAGAGTATGTATCAGTCAGGATAAGCCAGGTTCTGCAGTGGTAACAAATAACATGAACAATGCCACTAGCTTATAAGAGCAAAGGTTCCATTTCTCCCTTTTTCTGTGTCCATTGTAGTTCAGAAGAGGGTTCTGCTCATTGTGGTCTCTCAAGTACCCATAATGACAGAGAAACTATATTTCTAACCTTGCCACTATCTACCAGAGGGAAAAGAGAGCTCTGGAGGATCTAGGAGCAGCCACAATATGCTCTTGCCTAAAACTGGCCCACATCACATCTGCTTACAAGTCATTGGTCATAACTAATCATGTGGCCCCACTAAATCAAAAGAGGGTCATAAAGTGCTATTGCATCCTATACCTGGGAGGTGGAAAACTGGAAATTTTGGGTAAATGGTATTAATGACTACCACAAAGGGGACTACGAGCCTGGAGCCTATCCCAATCCATATCTCATGGGAGCAGCCTAAGAATCGCTTGCACTTCAAGATCTGCTGGAAAAGAACTCTCAGCAACACCCATGGTAACAGCTGCTGGCATCATGATTTGGAACCAACCTACCAGTTCAGCTTTCCTAGCATAGGCTACACTTTTCTCTACGTAGTCCCACCTTCTACTGAGGCTCAGTTGCCACCACATTCCTGAAGAGCTTCATCTCCTCTCAAGGGAAGACTCAAATGCCTGTTTATCTGTGTTCTGTATGGCCTTGTGTCATTAAAGATGCTTCAATGTCTAGCTGCTCTGGCCATTAGATGCAATCTCAGGATATTAGGTGACTAACACTAAATCATCTCCCATTGCTTTGACCCTGCTGCCTTGACGAAGTACCTGGTGGAGCAAATGGAATGACTTTTAATCTATCAGGCTTTGCCCAATTTGGGTGAGTCCCCTTCCTTGACAGGAACCCTGGGAAATGAGAAACCTACTCTCAAATCATCACTTTCATCAGCACAAGACTTTACTCAATCACTAGTGATTACCGTGGAGATGAGGATTTGGTCTGTTGTTCACACTTATCAACTCACCAAATCTAGCCTCTGCTCAGCATGCAGCATTCACCAAGCCCATAGAAGCAAGATAGGGCCAGGCTGGACTAGACTCTTCCCTCTTGGCGGGGAGGAGTGGGAGGCTGCCAGTTCTCTGAGACTCCTGGACACGTAAAGGGGAAGGGAGCTGAGGATGGACTAGGGAAGTGGGGCATGGTGAATGAGATGACCTCAGCATTTCCTGCACCAGCATGTGGTCCCCAAGGATGGTCATCTGGGGACTGACTGGGATATGTTGTTTGAACCTAAATTCTGTAGTGGAGACTCCAATATATTGATGGCAGCTGATGTCATAGATATAAATGGGACTCTGCAACAAAAGTGTAAACAAGAACAAGGAGATGCAGAACAGAAACTGAGTACCACCAACTCTGGAATAAAATATGGGAGAGGAAGAGATGAAGACACTGGAAACTGAGAAGTGCCCACAGAGAAAGAAGGAAGCAATCTAAGTGTGATTCTTGGAAGTTAAGGGAAGGAAATTCTTCAACAAGGTGGAATTGATTAGTGTTCCTGAGAAACACCTAGACAAAACTGATTTAATAACAAAGGTGGTGCTGCTTACCTGGCCAGCATAATTTCAATGGCTCGGTGGGAACCATGTAACAGAATGTGGAAGGTAATGGGGAGATGAGAAAGGAAAGATGGAAATATAAGCAACTTCATAAATATTACTTCCAAACATCAAATATTCTGTAACCAGGTCTGATTTTTCTCCTCTTTAAAAAAAGTAGAAAACAGAGAGTTGCCCAAGGTGCTCAGCTGGGAGGGAGCAGAGCTGAGATTTAAACATAAAGTCTTTTTGGGGTGCCTGGGTGGCTCAGTCGTTAAGCACCTGCCTTCAGTTCAGGTCATGATCCCAGGGTCCTGGGATCGAGTTCCGCATCGGGCTCCCTTCTCCGCGGGAAACCTGCTTCTCCCTCTCCCACTCCCCCTGCTTGTGTTCCCTCTCTCGCTGTGTCTCTCACTGTCAAATAAATAAATAAAATCTTAAAAAAAAAAATAAAGTCCTTTCTACACCCACTGCCTCCCCAGCCACCCTTGCCACCTTCTGTGTCCTTAAGCCTGATGACATGCCCCACAGCAGGTATCAGAATGGGCTCTTTATACTCTGACATAAAATAGCACTAAGCAATAGGAAGGAAGCATTATGCATATGCTCGTCTGTTGGAGAAATAGAATTACATGAAAAACTGAAAGAAAAAAAAAACAGCAGCAGCTTCCATTTTCTCTTCATGGCAACATGTGTGTTTGTTTTCGTGGGCCCTGTTCATGAGCTCCTATTGCACATCTCAGAATTCATTGGACTCAGATACCCCTTTGCTATGGTGCAAAGATGCTGAACTGCCAAAAGCATGTTACAGGCTGTGCCTTTTTGAAGAACCAGCTTGAACTGATTGTTCTTCAGCTTTTCACATAAATTACAGAACATGAGGCCCACAGCTTTGCCCAAAGTTGTCAACAGGTTTTAATTGTCTCTGCTTTTCCGTACACACAGATGGCTTCGTTAAGCTGCTCTGAGCAGACCTCTGCCGTCTCCACTAAGAAAAATCAGACACAACAAATGGAAATCCATTTGAAAAGAAAAATTATGATAAAACAAATTCCAAAGTAACTACTGTTGTTTTTTTCCCCAAGAGGTAAATGTTATATAAAGGAAACGGTAGAAGTGACAGTGCAGAGATAGAGGCAAGGTAAGAAAAACCACAATGAAAGTGTGGATGTTTGAAGGCAGAACACACACTACTATGAAAAGTAAGCAGAAGTATTTGGAAAAGTCAGGAGATCCTTTTTTATTAATGGCATCTATAATGGAACCTCAATCTCAAGTTTCTGTTTCTAAGTTCATTCAGAAAAGCTACAAGTGATCCAGCAATTCCACTCACAGAAGTCTCTCCTTCAGAAATAATGGGCAGGGACACCTGGGTGGCTCATTTGGTGGAGCATCCAACTCTTGGTTTGGACTCAGGTTGTGATCTCAGTCATGAGATCGAGCCCGGCTTCGGGCTCTGCACTCAGCATGGAGTCTGCCAAAGATTCTCTCTCTCTCTCTGCCCCTCCTGCTCATGCTCTCTCTCTCTTTCTCTAAAATAAATAAATAAATCTTAAAAAAAAAAAAGAAAGTAATGGGAAAAGTGTGTATAGTATGTAAAAAAGGTTGCATTGTAGTACTTTTATAGTAGCAAAAACTGGGGAGTAAATTAGTTAAGCATAGTTTAACCACATGGCAAAACACCATACACTTTATTTTATTTTATTTTATTTTATTTTATTTATTTATTTATTTTAAAGTAGGCTCTACAGGGTTTGAACTCACGACTTTGAGATCGAGTCTGACGCTTAACTGACTGAACCACCTAGGCGCCCCTATACACATTTTTTTAAAGATTTTATTTATTTATTTGACAGAGAGAGACACAGTGAGAGAGGGAACACAAGCAGGGGGAGTGGGAGAGGGAGAAGCAGGCTTCCCGCTGAGCAGGGAGCCCGATGTGGGGCTCGAGCCCAGGACCCTGTGATCATGACCTCAGCCGAAGACAGATGCTTAACGACTGACTGAGCCACCCAGGTGCTCCACACCATACACTTTTAAAGTTGATCATGATGCAGCCTATATTTAAGGACATAAGATGACTGTGATTTATTAAGTAGGAAAAAGTAGAACACCCCAAAATGATTCAGTCTATATACACGATGCCCGCCTATATGTTCCTCTATCCATAGGAGGAAGTGTGATCATATATTTGTTAAAATGGCAATAGTACTTAGGTCGTAGCAATGGACTTTCGGGTTATTTTAATTTTCTCCATTTTATCACTCTCTGTTGTCTGAATTTCTAACACCTTAAGAAAGCATATTATTTTTAAAATTAAAAATTTTTAAATTTAAATTAAAATTAAAAAATTTTAAAAATCTAAAAAATTTTTTTAAAAATGAAGCCATTTTCATTTTGAAAAAACAAAAATAAATCACATAGTGACCAAGAAGCTCTAGGGTACGGCCTGCCTGAGCCGCGGCTGACAATGTGGAGCCTTCGGTATGTAGAGCAATCCCGGCCAGAAAGGGGAGGTGAAAAGATCATCGTATCTTGCAGGTGATGGCACCCACTTTCATCTGCTCTGATGAGGAGGACAGATGCCATAACCCAGCTCTCTGCACAGCACCTGGCTCAAGAAGAGGCACTCAATCAGTAGATATTGAATAAAATAGTTCACTTAGGGGAGAGGTACACATATATACCACCAGGTGTTCATTTGAAAAGAGTGATGCAAAATACAGCAGAAGAGGAAAAAGGCACAAAGTTAAGAAAGCTGGGGTTCAAATGCCTGCTCTATATTTGTATTACATGGATTTGCACAATTTAACTCTGATGCTCAGATTTCTCATTTGAAAAATTAAAGATGATAAAACAGATAAAGATAGTAAAACAGGTAGAATGAGTGACATGGCACATTTAAGTGGCTGGTATATAGCAGATAATCAAATTGTAGTTCTCTTTAGCATAATACCCATAATATTGGCAAGAACAGGAAGGAAAACCATTGGTTAAGAGGCAGAAAATCTATGTTCTAATGAGGATTTCTGTTATGACTAATGGTGAGACTTCGGATAGCACCCTGGGCTCTGTGTCTGGTTAGTACCTACCTCAACACTGCGCTGAGGCCAAAACAGGATGCTATATGAGAATGTACCTTGCATAAATGTAAGGATTGTTCCTAAATACTTATAGTCGTCCTTTAAAATAGGAACCAACACAAAGAACAGCAAATATATACTCATTTCAATTGTAGTCTTGCTACCCATTGACAAAGGAGATAACCAGTTCTGTGGAAACCATCTTGAGATCAGGTCATCTTAGAAGTTCTCACAAAATTATTATTAACCATGGCCATTTTAAAAAAAACCATATTAAAGAAGTGGTTGATACATTCTCATGGCACAGAATGCAAGGTATCAAAGAAGATACCGTCAAAAGTAAGACTCCTTCTCTCTGGTCTCCTCCAATCTCCTGGTTTACCTTATTTGAAGCAACCAGTGTAACCAGTTCCTTGTGTATCTTCTGGAGACATTCTATATGTTAGTCTGTGTATACATAGGCACTAACATGCATACTTATGCACATACACATGCATACATGTACACATACATGTGTGTTTGTGTTTACCCAAATAGCAACATGTTACATTCATGGTTATGCATATTCTCATATTCTTAAAAACTAACAATGTATTTCCCATATGCAATATATTCAAGAGCTGCCCCATTCTTTTTAACAACTGCATGGTATTCCATAATATGGATATACGGTATCTATTGTCTGTTAGCAGGATTGTAAGTTGTTTCCAACACACAATGCTCTGGTGGATAGCCTTATATGTAAGTCATTTCACATGTGTGAGTACATTTAAGATAAATACATATAGGTCAAAGGGTATCAGCATTTTACATTTTTAAAGGTATTGCTAATTGCACTCCATATAGACTGTACCAAATTACCTTCCCACCAGCAATGTTATGAGAGAGCCTGTTTCCTAGTCTCTAGCCAATGCAACATGTACTACTATGTAATAGGTAAGACAAAAAATGATGTCATTATAGTTTTAATTACTATTTTCCTTATTATATGTAAGGTTGAATATAATTTTGTTTGAGAACTATTTGTATTTCCCTTATTATGCAATTGTTCTTTCATATCTTTTATCCATTTTCCTACTGGGTTGTTGGTTTTCTTACTGATTTGAATCTATCAGTCTTTGATGGTTTTATTCATTCTTAGGAAGGAGTCCCTTACTTAAATTTTTTAAATCTCATATATTTTTCTAATTCTTATAATTCCCCCTTTTAACATCTAAATTTTAATTAATCTCTAGATTTCTTTGTATATAATATATAAGATGGGAATCCAAATTTTTCCCAGATAATTTTCAACGTGATCCAAAATGATTACTTCCATAGTCTCTATTTTCACCTACTGTATTAAAATTACACCTATATCATTTATAAATTCCTATGTGCATTTGGGTATGTTTCTGGACTCTTATTCTGTTTTATTTACGCATGCAGCAATATCACATTGTTTTAATTTTTGTAGCTTTAGAATATGTTTTGATATCTGATATAGTTCTCCCTCTCCCTCTTTTTTAATGTTCCTGGCCATTCTGGCTTATTTTTTTCTTCACATGATGCTTACAATCAATTTATCTGGTTAAATAATTGTTGGAGTTGCATAACATTTGTGGATTCATGTGAGAAAATCTTTATGAAGTTAACCTTTTCTACCCATGAAAAGACTATGGTCTTTCCTAGTAGAGTTCCTTTTTGAATGAGATAAACAAAAATTAATCTTTATATGCCAGGAATGTCAGAATCTTAACACAAAGTTTTATTCAGAATCTACAGGCCCATTTATTTGATTGACACAAAACCTTGCTTTGCCTTAGATGCTCTGTTTCTATTTTTGCAGAAAAAGATACTCAATAACTTAAATAAGCCTTCTCTAAATGTCACATTTGCACAACAAGGGCAGAACCGACTAAATGAGTGACTCGCATGTGGAATGCATCTATTTAATAATGCATTGATCTCCAAATGCTCTAAAATTAGTTAGGTGTTCTTGCCCAACCCAAAACACAACTTAGTTCCATTCCTTCATCCCAGATACTGCATGATGCATCACGCAACAAGAAAACATCTAAAATTATCTCATTTGGAACCACTGAAGAAAATAGGCATTACCGATTAACATTTGATAATTAGCTTTGAAAGCTATCAAATGTCTTTGACAACTGATGATCCTGGAGATTTTTATTATCGAATATTTCCATTATATAATTGTCACGTTATCTGACGATTTAATAGTGTAATTTATAATCAGGTACCATCAACTCCCTAGACCTAAAAGGAGACCCCCTACTGATCATTAGCTGATTTTTCCAAGGTCATACTGAGAGTCCATCAAGGAGCTGAGATTAAAGGAAGGGACTATTTCATGATCACAAGAGTCAACCAGCTCAGCCAGTGTTGTTCCAATAAAATGTTTCTGAAACAGTCTGTTAGCTCTGGGCTTATTTTTAAACAGCTCTTTGTCCATTAACTGATTACTTCCCTCATACATAGTTCTTGGGTGGGCCAGTCGATGCCCAATAATTGTTCCATTCTCACTACTAATGCACAATCTGGTGTAGCAGGGAGGAAAGCGTGGATGTGGTTAGGGACAAATAGTCCTCTATTCAATTTGAAGCATGCCTCTGAACCTTATGAACTTGAACATGTTATCAAAATAAGTATTTTGGGTGATGTGGCTCATAGACTACCTGACCCAGAAGCTCTTAGGTGTTTGTTTAAAATGTGCATTCCTAAACCTCATCCCTCAAGTACTAAACTAGGAACTGTAGGACTGGTCAAGTCATCTTCATTGTAACAAACTTCCCAGGAGATTCTTGTCCATGCTAATTGCCTCAACCTTATCTGTTCATCTGTAAAGTGGCAGATGACCAACCTTCTTCATAGGGTGGTTTTGGGAGTTTCAAGTAATTATATATGCAAAGCACCTGGCACATAGAAGTAGCACAGTAACATCACTTTCCTTCCTCTCCTCTTTTTCTCTTCTACCAAATAATGAGGAAAAATGGAGAAGAATACAGCATGCTATTTTAAAGTTTTTTGTTCTTTGCTAGGAATAGATGAAGCCACTATCCTGTTCTTAGAACTAAATAAATCTTAGTCATTTAAAACTCAAACTGAAAATTGTTCATGAAAAGCATTTAATTGATGTTATAGATCTGAACTTACCAGATGGCCACATAATTTTGAAATACCAGTAGGCAGCAATCCTCCACCATGTATACTCAGTTATCAATCCATTGCCTCTTGGCTCTAAATTCATACTTCATTACCTGCTCTGGGAAAATGGATATGGGCCCCTTAAATAGTATTCCTCTGCTAGATGGCATGATACTAAACTTTGTCAGTAGAGGGCACTGGAAAGACATTATAAGGAGAAAGGATTTTGCTTCCTGGTTTTGGTGTGCTTGCTTGCCAGACTCCTGCAATGTGCATGGCTATCCCAGCACCCAGCTCCTGTGGCATAACTGGCTTCACCAGTGCCCAGATCTTGCAATGTGGGCAGGTTGGCCAGGACCAGATTCTTGCAGCAATTATAGCTTCTCCAGTGTCTAGCTCCTGCAGTACACAGAAACCAGCAGCTTCCTCCAGCACTACCTTCAGGCTGAGATGCTCACTTCTATGTCTACCCATAGCAGGTTGACAGAAACCTGCTTTACCCTTCTACCTTAAGTAACTAAAAGATTGGACAAAATGTTCAAAACAATAGTCTTCAGTCATCAGATACACAGCATCCCAGGACAGCAATCTCTGAGAGAAGGGAGGCAAATAAGGTGGTTGTTCACCTTGATAATTGGAATTTGCAAGCCACAGTGCAGCAGGGAGAGGGAACTCAGACAGACCCCAGTGGTATCTTTGAGATGAGGACTCAAGGTTAATATTTGGATAGGCCAGAGTTGCTAAACTTCTCAGGGTAGGGTACTAGAGGAAAGAGAACTGAACAGAGAGAACTTAGGAAATCTTCAAAAAATTCATCTTAAGTGCTTAACTAACCATTGATGTGTGCATGCATGGGAAGGAACTACCATACCAAGAGTGAAAACACTAAAAAAGGAGCAGATGGAACTATCCCCAGAGACAAAAATTGTTTGCTGAAGTAGAAAGACCTCTGGGTACAGAGAGTATTGAGTAGAGTCCTCAGCAGGTAATTGCCTCAGAAGTGCAGCAAAGTGTAAAGTCCATTCTGGACCTGTTGTCTTAGTCAGCTTGAACTGCTACAGCAAAATACCATAGAATCAGTGGCTTAACCAACAGACGTTTATTTCTCACAATTCTAGAGGCTGAAAAATCCAAGGCCAAGTTGCCAACTGTCAGTGGCTGGTGAGAGTTCTCTTCCTGACTTGCTGATGTGGAAAGAGAGCAGTCTGGTATTTCTTCCTCTTCTTATAAGGACACTAATCCCATCTCGGGAGCCCCACCTGCATGACCTCATCTAAACCTACTTACCACCCAAACCCTCCACCTTGAAGTATTATCTCATCAGGGGAGTAAGACTTCCTACATGAATCTGGAGGGGACACAAACTTTCAGTCCATAACACATGCTTAGCAAAACTTAAAAGTAAACCTCTCAAGAATCAGGCAGTTTCCAAGTAAACGAACTGCACTCCAGAACAACAACAAAAGTACTTAAAAGAATAACTCCTTCTCACCCCTCCCCCCCAAAAAAAACAAGCACCAATAAACATGAAATTCAAAATTTCTAGCATCCAATACAAAGCATTAGGATTTCAAAGAAGCAAGAAAATATGGGCCATAATCAGAAGAAAAATCAATCAATAGAAACAGACCCAGAAATGACAAAGGTTATAGAAGAGCAGACAAGGACATTAAAATACCTGCTATAAATGTATTCCATATGTTCAAGGAGGCAAAGAAAACATGAGCATGATAAGGAGAAAAATTAAAGGTATAAAAGATACTCTACCATAATGAACTTGAAATTTCCCATTCCAGTAGGTATAACTTCATCTTTTATACAATCGTTCCGTACTTGCATCCAGACCTTTCATCCAGAAAGTTCAGATGCAAAAAGCACAAGGATGTTTCATAAAACTTACAAAGATCTAGTGTGGCCACTGTACAGGGACTCAGCAGTATACTCAACCAAATGGTCATTATCCTTATCCTGGATATCCTGGACAATAAGGATATCTTTATGGTCATTATCCTTATCATCTAGGATCATGGCAATCCCACTAGAGAACTCAGGTAGCCGAACCAGAAATAAATTGTATTCCCAGGCCCCTTTTGACTTGGTGTACCAACCAGTCCAGCCTGGAGTTGCTGTTAGGGGAAAGAAAGGATCACACCTAGGAATAGTAGAATGGAATCCCAAATATTCCTGTTGACCTAATTAACCTTTCCCTTTCATCCTGATCATTACTTAGGAAGCACCAAGAAATAGTCCCTTTCTGAGGCAGCTGCATTATGAGGTATGTGAATCAAGAGCACTTCTGCATAAGTGACTTAGATCTCTTGACCAGCAGCTGACATTGCTTTCCATAGTCCATGAGGGGTGTCTTTAATCTGACAGTCTGTCATTTTCCAAGTAGCAGGCTAGATGCGTAGGTCACTGGCAATAGCCCAATAGCCAAGGTTCATCAGGGAACACATTGGCCAGAAATACGAGAACAACATGTACAATCCAGAAGTGCAGGAGATTAACCCTCATGAGGCTCACCTTGGACAAATGGGATACAGGAAGAGGTAGACAATTCCCTCTTCCCCTTCTAGACGGGTTGTCCAGCCATAATTATATGGCTTCTTAGAGGACAGCCACATGAGATGGAGCAACCGGCCACACAGAGCTGTGGCCAGCTCACTGAGGGATCTACTACTGACCCTCCCTTCTTTCTTGCTCCTGCCCCTGCAACCTCACTCTTGCTCTGTGAGATTGTTTACTCCTCAATAAAGTAGTAGCACAAAGAGGGAAACAAAGGCAAGGACAATAAGAACGAATTCCCATTAGGAATTTTGTATTCTGTATTATGTCATCCTAGAAAATTCACCAGTTTACAGCATGGTGACTAGTAGTATTAGAGAAGGTTATCGTGTTGCAATTTTTGTGATAAGCTACTTGGGGGGGAATGGTAATTTAAAAGCAAAATCTAATTGAAAACATTCCTGTTTTCTCTTTGTTAACAGTGTTTTATATTGCCGGCTATAAGACACTATGATCCACTTGTTGTCCACATATCCTAATTGCAGGCAAGGTAGGTAGGAGGAAATAAACAGCCTCCTGAGCACTGGCCCTGCAAAACCAAACCTATAAAACAATGACAAATGTTACATTTTGTGACAGAGCAGGACAATAATTGGATTTAAAATAAACAAAACTAAAGAAAACTGACTAAAAAACATCTTTTTTTTTTTTTACTTTGAATCAAACCTACAATTCATTAGCATACCATTTCCCTCTTCCCATCTGGAAACCAGAAATATTGATGATATATATCATGTAACAGCATTCCAAGAAAATCATTTAAGAACTATAAATTTGAATGTGTGCAAAAATTTATATTTTATTTGTGTTTTTTGTATGATTGGGGTGTTTTCCCCTTTTGGAGGAATTATGATTTAGAATAAATTTTTCCAGCACTGACTCTGAACTCAACGCGTTCTGGGGTGTTTTAGAATTTATGTCCCACTCTGCATTTTTCAGCCCCACTATTTCTTTGTAAGGTATCCCAGTGGGAAGGAACCAGAAAACCATTTCTTTTTTTCTTCCCCAAGAATCTTAAAACTTGCATTAAAAAGATGAAATGACCAACAATGGCTCCCAAGGGGAATCTGACAAACAGAGAAGATTCATGGGGGCTTCTTAATGCACACGTTTCTCTCTATATAGTCACAACCCACATGAATGTCAGAACGCGCAGGTGGGAGGATGCAGCAGGCTGAGCTTTGCTCACACTTTTATTTTATTTATTTATTTATTTATTTTTAAGAGGTGGGGAAGGGGCAGAGGAAGAGAGAGAGAGAATCTTAAGCAGGCTCTATGCCCAACACGGTGCCCAATGCAGGCCTCAATGTCACGACCCTGAGATCATGACTTAAGCCGAAATCCAGAGTCAGCTGCTTAACCAACTGAGCCACTCAGGCACCCCAACTTTGTTATCACTTTAAGGAGATAGCTAATGGTTTAGACACCATCCTCCTTACCTGGTGCAATGCCCATAGCCCAGTGGAACACACTCTCCATTTCTTCCTACTTCAACACCTTCCACTTCTGTTTGGAAGGACTTGAACTACATGAAGGCTATACAAAAGGTTTTCCACACACTAGCCATTTGACTTAACATCAGTGAAATGTGATCCAAGTCAACATAGGCTGAATGCCAGGGACAGGGCAGAAAATATTCCATCACTGTTTCCCGGGGGTGATATCCTACCTAAGAGGCTTGCCCTTGCAGGGAAAGTGATCAGCTTGGACATGTCATGCAACTGAACGCACCCTGCAGACACCCCAGTCAATAAATATTTGTTCTGCCTCAATCGAGCATGCGATGGTCTGAATGTTTGTGTGCCCCTAGAGAACATACGTTCATGTTCTAACCCCTAACGTGATGGTATTAGGAGGCAAGGTCTTTGGGAGGTGACTAGGTCCTGAGGGTGGAGCCCTCATGAACAGGATTAATGCTCTTGTCAAAAAGGCTCCAGAGAGATCCCTTGCCTTTCTGCCATGTAGGGATGTAATGAGAAGTCTGCAACCCAGAAAAGGGCACTCACCCAACCCTGCTGGCACCGTGATCTCAGACTTTCAGCCTCCAGAACTGTGAGCAATAAATTTCTGTGTTTTTCAACCACCCCATCTGTGGCATTTTGTTATAACAGTCCAAATGGGCTAAGAGTTTCTGTATAAGGGGCAGGGCAAAAGAAAGAGAAACACGTGGATCAGGGAGCATTCATAATCTAGAGAGGCAGATTGCTAACCAATCATACTTGCACTCTTGTGACCCGTAAATTCCTTGCTGGAGACCATGGGAGCAAAGAAAAGAGAAAGAAAAGCCAAAAAGGGAATGCTAGAGCTGGGAAGAGAGACAAAGGTAAGCAGGATGCCAAGTTAATCAGACTAGTCTAGGCCATGGGCCGGTGGCTGAGAAACAGAAGTCTCTAAATTTTCTTTTAAGAAAAAAAAAAAAAGTTTCCATATAGTTTAACCTTTTGTTTAAGCATGTTGTATAAATTTAAAAATGCATCTAAGACATTGCCTCATCATGAAAAGCTGCTGATGGGAGAGATTGAGGAAGTGGGAACAGCATTCATCAGTCTCAGCGTCTGGGGCTTGGAATTAGCCATCACAGACACGGGGTACAAGTCCTTGGCATTCAGCACAAAATACCTGTTCTCTTTCTGTATGTTGGGTGTTGATCCCAGTGTTCTACAGGCCTTTTTTGAAGAGAAAAATCAGTGGTTAAGGCCATTTGTCAGAGGGCTGGCTATTTTCAGTGTTATTGTTATGACAAGTCTGGCTTCCAAAAGGATTATTAAGAAAAAAGGCCACCTCTTTGAAATCTACATCAAGTTGTTAAGGCAACGAACCCAAGATTAAATCTGGAAATGTTTGCTCCGCCACCCCCTTCCTCTACCCTATTATCTATTTCACATGTTCTTGTGCTTGATACCAGCTAACAGATCATCGCTACATCTCTGCCACCTCATCCCAGGAATCAAAGACAAGTGTGGATTTGAAAAATGGCATTGCCGTGTGCATTTGTGTGTCGATTACATTGGTACATCTGTGGGCTTGTGTGTAACTCTGGAAATAGTTCGTCACATTTCCCCCTAAGTTCTGTTTGTCACATTTAACCAAAGAGGCAGCCATCCCTTATCCAGATAAAGAAAGGACAACCAGGAAACTTCAGTGGCACTTGGTGGATTTCTGCAAAGATTGGAAGATAGACAGTCTAAAAGAAAGACAGCACTTCCCATGGCCTAGAGGTGGGGAATTACAGGAAGTGTGTAGTGTTAGCTGGGGCATACATAGAGTATGGGTAGGAGAAGAGAGGGAAATAAAGCTTGAGAAATAGGGAGGACATTTGGACATCTGCAAGGGCCACGTTTGTGAACAGGGGAATGAGCGACATGCAAAGTGAAGCCTTACTGGGAATGACAAGTGTGAGAAGGGACAGGGACGGGCTTGGGGCAGCAACAGCCAGTGATCAATCATATCAGCAGTTGAGGAAAAAAAACGTAATGAGAGAGCTAGGATTCTGTCTGTGAGGATGGTAATGAGAGAGCCGAAGGGGGAACATCACCAGTAGTGGGAGGATTTGCAGAGGCCTGGCAACCGGTGATAAAACTAAAGGTGGTGGAAGGGGAGTTGGGGAGGAAGGGAGCCTAGGAAGGAAGTGTGGGGGGCAGAGCAAGTCTAGAGGGAAGAGCTATTTGGGGTAGCAGATAATGTGTTCTGACTTGAGGAATGTCCAGCAGGTGATGAGAAATTCATATGTAGGGCACTTGAAAGGCACGAGGGCCAGAGATTCCATCTACATGATTCCCCAGTGAGAAAGATGAGCTAGGAAAAAACAGCAGGGAACTGAGGATGAAATTGAGCCAGAACACTACCTTCTAACCAATGTATTTGTGAATCTAGCCATGGCAGACCCTAACCCAGGGAGCCTGTGAGGATGAAGACAGCTCATCCAAGACTCTGTGTGGCCCCTTGAAGGCTAATGAGCTCTGCTGAATCCCAGTAGTCAGTGGGTGTCCCCCTCCCTGGACATCTGAGCTAAGAGGTGTTGGGGAAAAGCCTCCAATTTCACACACTTTGTGACCCAGTTTCTATCTGGCTGACCGAAGCTCTTCTCACTCTGGACGACGGGTCTGAAAGCCGCTTAGTAGAATGGTGGAGAGTTACACGAACCTGCTTTCACATTAATTGAATTCCCTTCCGTTGGGCTTCTGCAAACGAACTTTTGTTTTAAGTGCTACATTTTACTTCACTAGTAGGAACTCAGCTGGGTGAAGGAACACTGCTGACTTGAAGGGATTTTCTACAGTGGACCTAGAAGTGTGGGTTTGGTCTTGCAGGAGGTGATGGGAGGAAAGGACCCAAGGAGGCTGTGTGTGCAGTTAATGCTTCCACCAGAACCCTCTGCCTTACCTGCACCACTGGCTTCCAAATCTGGGTGAATCACCTTTGGGTGGCTCTGTGGTTGTACAGATGACAGTCCAGCCAGACCAACCAGACCAACTCTTCAGGAAGTGGAGCTCAGGAATCTGATTTTCAACAATCTCACCAGCTATCTGGCGCAGCTCACTCATGACCCTTTCTTCAGGAATCCACTGCCTTGGGGCATTCCATCCTTGCTCTGTAAGAAATACCAAGTGATTTTCAACAGTTGCAGGAATTTTCCTGGCAAGGCCTATAAGAATGGGGGTGAGGGCTTGCTGATCGGGAAAAAAAAAAAAAATGTTCTAAAATTGTCATTTGTTTTCACTGTGATATTTATTTGTAATATCACATCGCATAAAAACTTCACATAAAATGGGTGTCTTTAGCAGAAAAATTTTGGATCAAAAATGACTGAGAAACTTCACAGCCTGGGATGATGCTACACTTTAGTTCTGCAAAATTGGTCTTATCAGTTTTACCAGAGTGCCACCTCTTTGAAACTAAGTCCTTTAGTGTTTAAGCTCTAGACAAGTGCAAACTCTGGTACCATGAGCTTCCCTTGGGGAGGCACGGTGGTCCCTGCATTAATTAAGGAGAGCACACAGCATCCAGGTCAGAACATTAGATTCCCCAATGCTGCCTGCCAGAGAAGGGGGCTTCCTTTTCCTTCATGCCCTCTCCAAAACCTGGGGAGCCAAGGTGTACATTTCCCAGGGAATAATAGGAAAACATCTACATCACAGAGAGACTAGCTCAGGAAGCAATTCTCTTCTCTAACCTCCAGCAAAAAAACCAAACATCAAAACCCACAAAGCTGAGAGCCAACATCAGGCACACACCTAAACAGATTTCTTTTCTAGCCCACAGCCCTCTTCTTTTAAAAACCTTGGGAGACACAGAGTGAATAATTTGGGCAGCAAGTGGGAAGATCAAGTCTCAGCTCTCCAACCCCTCTGAACCTGTCTTCTCATTTCTAAAGGGGAACTAGTGATCCCACCCACCGAAGTATATAATAATGGGCAAGATGGGCATAGCTCCTCAGCTACCTTCTACCCAGGGAGGGAGACAGCAAAAGCAGAAACAGGATGAATACATAAAATTATTGCAAGTTTTGAATTTTTTTAAAAGATTTATTTATTTATTTGAGAGAGAGAGAGAGAAGGCGAGCATGGGGGAAGGGAAGGGGCAGAGGAAGAGAAAGAGAGAGAATCTCGAGCAGACTCTCTGCTGAGCATGGAGCCCCATTCAGGGCTTGATCCCATGACCCTGAGATCATGACCCGAGCTGAAACCAAGAGTCGGACATTCAACCAACTGAGCCACCCAGGTACCCCATAAAATCATTGCAAGCTTTAGAAGGGCTGTGCAAGAAACTGAAGGGCTGATGTAGAGTTCTCAGGAAAGAGGGCCACCCACAAAGAGGGTTTGAATTCTAATTGCTCTGCTGATTTTCCTCAAGGAAATATTTGAACCTCACTGTCTGTTTCCTCACCTACAAAAAGGGACAGTAATCCACAATGGAACATCCTTCAGCCTTAAAAAAGAAGGAAATTCTTTTGCATGCTGCAACATGATGAACCTTGACAATGTTATGCCAAGGGAAATGAGCTAGTCACAAAAAGCATGTATGTATGTATGATTCTACTTGTAGGAGGTCCCTAGAGCCATCAATTTCACAGAGATAGGAAGTAAAAGGATGGTTTCCAGGGGCTGGAGGGAGGAGAGAATGGGGAGTTGTTTAATGGGTACAGAGAGTCAGTTTTGCAATATGGAAAGGGTTCTGGAGATGGATGGAGGTAAGAGTCGCACAATGATGTAAATACAATTAATATAACTGAACTGTACACTTAAAAATGGTGAAGATGGAAAATTTTATGTTATATGTTTTTATCACAATTTTTTAAATGAATGAAGAAAAAGGGATAGTAATACCTACCTCATGAGGTTGGTAGGAGAAAATAAAATCGCATAAAACATTTAACACAGTGCAGATCCTTCTTTCCCCACTACACACACACACACACACACACACACACACACACACACACTCCTTCTGCTCAGCTGTTTTCTCAGACTCCCCTGCCAAGTTTCCTTATAGCATAGACACCAACAGTAAGAACAAGCCATGCTCAATGACTTCTGTCCTCAGGAGTCTCCTCAGGCTGCATTCTGGAAGATTCTTCCATCTTCTGTCTTTCCTTACATGAATTCTCATTCCAAGGCATTTCAAGACACTCTGAGAATAATGATTCTTAACTTGGGAATATCTGCTCTTCAGTTTCTGAAAACAATTTATTCCTCTAGTCAGACCCAGAGTTTTGAAAGACCAAACTGACAAGACATTTATGAATGCAACACATAGTTAGAGGGCCTCTATTATGCATGAGGCTCTCTGCAGCTGGAAACATAAGATCCCTTGCTTTTTCCTACTCTAAACAAGCAGTGGGTTCCTAAATTGTTCAAGAAGTATGGAAAAGTGCATTGTCTCACATCCCAATCAGTTGTTGAATGCCCTTTGGAACTACTCTGATTCCTTCACAACCCCATCCCACCCTCTCTTCCTGCATGAATGTACCTTGGGATCTGACAGGATGTGGCCTTTCATGTAATGATTTGATTGCATTTCTTTTTCTTGTCTCATTTTCCAAACTTCTGAAATCTAAGACAATAATTAACACACTTCTATAATGACAAAGTATTTTTATTTATTTATTTTATTTTTTTATATTTTTTATTTTTTTTAAAGACTTTATTTATTTATTTGAGAGAGAGAATGAGATAGAGAGAGCATGAGAGGGGGGAGGGTCAGAGGGAGAAGCAGACTCCCTGCTGAGCAGGGAGCCCGATGTGGGACTCGATCCCAGGACTCCAGGATCATGGCCTGAGCCGAAGGCAGTCGCTTAACCAACTGAGCCACCCAGGCGCCTGACAAAGTATTTTTAAATGACTGTGCTTGTATATGCTTTTAAATGAGTTCATATACTTAGGAAGAAATCAATAGATAAGTTTCTTAGTATGAGGCAGATAAAAGTGGGTGGGTTTTTTTTGAAGCTGTGACTAGATCTATTACTTGCAGAATCCTAAAATTTAGACATGGTGGGGACTATTGACTCTGAGCTGTATATAATGACACATAATAATGTCTACTATTTCTATAATAAGTACTTTAAACTTAATAAAGTGTTTTTGGATACATTAACACATTTGATTCTTAAAACAAATTAGAGAAGAAAAACAGGCTCAGAGAGTATTCCAAGCCACCCACCTACTATGGATCAGAGGTCCCTCTCTGAAATAGCCACCTTCAAGTCTTTTCCACTGTTTTCATTTCATCACTGGGAGAGAGAGAATGGATCAGATGACAGCTAAAGACTCAGGATAACGTAGGGTGGGTTGCCTGGACTGGGCATAGAATTAGAGTTGAACTAGCAAAGAGAAACCAAGCTTCCCCAAGGCATGGAAAGAATTGCTGGGCCATGAACAGGAGGAATTCAGGGAACAGGACATACGAACCTCTCGGAGCTCAGGATGGCAGCAAAGACTTGGTGCGACCAACAACCAGATAATGTGTAACCACTAAAAGCTTAGTCCTGACAGAAAGGCTGTTTCCCCAGGTCCAGTGTCAGAAGAAACATCCCAAAGTCCTCAGGGAAAGCACTGCCTTGTTTCATTAGATTTCAGTTTTATCTTCCTGAACACATTCTAAGATATCAAAGAAATCGGAGACCCTACACAACAGTAGAGAGCAATACAAAGGTTACAGAAAGAATGAGAAACCCCAACTTGTTCTAACTCCAAACATAAAATTTAATTATACTCCCTCAGCATCCACAGAAGTGTGCTGAGTAGCATCCTGTTCTTCGGGGCAGCTGTTGGTGCCACATGGGGTCACTCTTGAGAGGCAGAGTATTTGCTCTCATTGTACTATTTCCTCACTCCTAGGATCTGTGTTGCACTGAACACAAGAGTATATACTGCCATTAAAACCCTTGCAGGCCCTGTCCCTGGCCACGAGAAAACACCATCATTGCTACTTCCCAGTGTTGGGAGGAAGAGGAGAAAGGACTCCCTTCTCTCTCTCCCCACTCCATGTCACACTGATGAGCTCATAAGGGTATGATTCTCAAGTCACATGTTTCTTTGATGACACAAATGCACACACTTCCCCCAAGACCACCCCCCCCACCACGTTCCCCAACCTCCATGTCCCCAGATACTCAGGAGCTGAGTATTTCTCCTAATACTTAGTACTAATCACTTCTTGCCTCAGGATAAGTATTCCTCTTTGAGAAAACTCTATATTATAACAGGTTTCATCCTGCTTTCAATGGTAGATGGGCCTTTTACCTCAGAGAGAAATATCACAAATAAAAAGACGGAATGTGGTTTGAGGACAGACTATTAAGAATGAGTTGACTAGATTAAAGAAAAAGGATGCCCTAAGCATAAAAAAGATCTGACTTGTCTTCCCAGAACAATTCATGAGAACCACAAGGTACATGGCTAGTCCTTGGAATGATGGAGTGGAAGGTTAAACAAAACCCTCAGGTATCCCCGTAAGGTGCACACTGCAGAAAAGGCATCTAAAGATGTGATTTAATTTTCTTCCTTTTTTTTTTTTTTAAGTTCCAAGACTCACAGCTTCTGCAAGTGAGTTTGAGCATATTAATGTAAATCTCCCTTTCATGTTCCAAGAGAAGTCTGTCCTGTGGAACTCTAGGAGAGAGGAGTTAGCACCTTGTTTGGGCTCCCCAGAAACAGATCCTGAGATGAGGATTCAAGAGCAAACAACTTTCTGAGGAAAGGGGAAAGGGGAAAACCAGTAGCAGAGTGGACGAACAGGACAGCAAAGGAAAGAGGCCAAGCCAGAAGGCAGATGGAAGCAGAATCCTGCAGAAGGAGCCTTAGCCTGAGTCAGCAGGGAGCTTAGGAGTGCAAGGTGCATAAGGTGCGTTCTGCAAGACAAGGGGCTGGAGCTTTCATACTTCTGTAGCCATCATCCAATGGATAAGTGGGACCAATTCCCATGGCACCTCCTGCTTCCAGATTGTGCAGGCCTTCAGTGCCCTGAGGCTGTGGAAAAGGAAAGCACTCCAAAACCAATGGGCACATGACAATGGCATAAAGAAAAGATCAGGTGATCTGAGCAAAGCATTTACATTGTCGGCTATAAGGAGCAACAACTGCAATTAAAGAGACTCAAATTCCTCATATACAGAATGAGGTCATTTAACTACCCTGCACACCTGGTGTCTTTTTATAAAATGCGGAATGTAATCACACCTGCCTCAATGGGTTGTAAGGATTGGACAATTCAGGGGGAGTGCATATTAAACACTGAGAAATACCAGCTGTTACAATTATTTATAAGCAATTATAACAGCAATTTCACCTGGGCCTGTGGCTCTGGTTATTTTGCCAAAAGAAATGTGGTGACCTTCCATGTATCCAAATATCTCAGAGTTCTCTTGTCTCTCAGTAATTCGGAGAATACATTTGGAGTTACCTAGAAAGTACAGGTCCTTGCAAGGCAAGAAGAACTTGGGCAACATCTATGAGGAATTTTAAAAGCACCTTCAAAAGCACGAACACACGTGTTTGAACTGGACACAAAACATTTTTTTTAGATAAAATTCAACCTCGGGTTTGTACGGTGGTTTCTGCCCTGTTCATTTCTTAAACAGAATTATGAGGAGAGCTTTTAATGCAATTGGTTATGAACATCAACTTACTATTAGGTTAGTCCCCAATGAACTAAGTTAGGAGCCATGAGGGAGCTGTTTTTATGACATCCGAGTAGCACAAAACGCGATTTTTCTCTGGAGAAGACTTTTGAGAATTAGAAGAAATTAGTCATATTTTCCAATGTGGGGATTTTAACAGTTGTGAAATTATGACGGAGCCCTGACTCAACAATTCCGATATTGCAATATGTCACCTAGCTGTCTTGTTACTGAAAATTACATGATTTAGAAGACAGTAGCTTTAAAAAGAACTCAGCTGAGGTTGGAAAGAAAAGGGAGATATGCAGACAAAGCAAGGGAAAAGTAGAAAATTGCTGAACATATATAGAGCTAAGTTTAACAATTCTGGGCTCATTTAATACGTTTCTGTCTTAAATAGCACACTGAAAAGGCATGTTTATCCTCTCAGTGAGTTATATGTTAGAAATGCGCTCATTAAACAGTGTTTTTTTTAAGTACAATACTGAATCTAAACTGTATTTAAGATGTTGCTAAATATTCAAATGAGTCACCCCTTTAGACTCCCTTTTGGAGGGTTAAAAAGATAAATAGACTTTCACTGGACAAAGAGGAGTAAGCCAATTCAAGACAATCCTTGTGCTATATTTTTCTAGCCTCTTCATTAGGTTACTCCTCATTAACTACCCTAAATGAGCTACAAATAATGATCAGGTCTGTCCTTTCTATATGAAAATTAGGCTATTAGTAAGCTTGTGACTCTCGAGGTGTTTTCCAGGAGTGGTGAAGGGTTTGAACTTTCTCAAGCACACTCTCTAGGTTTCCCTTGTTTTCAATAGCATACATTTGCAAGATGGTTTACCAGGGTTAGGATGCTGAAAGACTCAAAAAGAGACGGTTCTAATGAGCTTGGTCTCATTAACATAGTGTGATAATTAGGTAACCTAGCTGAACAAATGCAACATTCGGCAAGTTTGAAGAGATATAAACAGCTCCAGGAATCATAACTATAAAGCTAGAAGTGGTAGTATCCCTTAAAGAACTAAACAAATCACTGAAGAAGTTAAGCACTACTACTTATGGTCAGATACTATAAAGAAAAGAGGGTAAGTCTTATGGTTAAGAAATGATTGTCACCTACAACTAATTGAATTCCAAAATACACACATGTCCTCTTTATGGTTTTGCTCCTATCATGATAATACAAATTGAACCACATTGAGAGATCCCAGGCTTATTCCAGACAATTAGGAAAGAGTATCTAATTTAACCCAAAGAAGTTTGCTCCAATATGTTGACTTCAGAAGCTACTCTTTATACACTTTCAACAAAGAGTTCTTTGTCTCTTTTCTCAAAGAGTTTGTTTTAACAAAACAATTCTCCCCAAATTGATCTATAAATCAAATGCAATTCCAATCAAAATTCCAGTAGGATTTTGTATGACCTTGATAAACTTATTTAAAAAGGTGTCTAGAAGAACAAAGCAAGGAAAATTGCCCAACCAGAAATTAAGATACCTCAAAGATGAAGTAATTAAAAAGAAAAAAAAGCCAGGGGGAGGGGTGGTATTGGCATCAGAAAAGACAAAGACATCAATGGAATGGAATAGGAAGCCCAGAAACAAATCCAAGTAGGAATTTATTCTATGGTAGAGATATATGGGAAGCATTATAAATCTGTGGGGAAAGGATGGAATTTTTAGGTAACTGATATTAGGAAAACTGGCTCACTACGAATAAACATGTCTACCTAATAACATATAAAAATATAAATCTATATTGATTAAAAACCTAGATATAAAAATTAAAACTGTAAAGCAAATATAAAAGTATTTTTTTAATATTGTGACATTAAGATGTGTGGAATAAGTTTTTACACTCCAAAAACATAAGGTGAAAAAGATGTTGACTACAACAAAAATTATGATTTCTATTCAATAGAATACCACAAAGTTAATATGTAGGTGAATGAAGAGATATGTAGCATCTAAAATGTATTGGGGTTAATATCAATAGGATAGAAGGAACTCCTACAAATTAATAAGAACAATATAGGAAACCATTTTAAAATGCACAATGGATATGAATAGATAATTCACAAAAGGAAGAAACCCAACTAATAAATATGTGAAGAAATATTCAACTTCATTCACCAATAATCAGAGATCTTTATATTAAGATAACTTTATACTCATTCTGTTGGCAAAATATGAATGTTGGTAAATACTGAGTGTTGGTGACAATGTCGGCGTATGGGAAACTCATGCATGTGGGAGAATATTGGTTATGGTATATTAGGTTATTGTCTAAGTGCATTCACTACCTCTCCATCATTTCCATAGAAGGGATATATTTCTCCTCTTTGGACTTGGCCATGTGACTCAACATGGCTTTACAGCAGGCTTCCCTAAGCCCTTCTCTACTCCTGGGCTTTAAGCTTTGTCATATGACTTGTTTTGGCCAACAGGATGCTAACAAAAATGACTTGAACGCTGGCTTGAAATGTGCTTGGTGTTGGGCTTGATCTCTTGTTCTTCTGCCATTGCCATGAGAAGAACATACCATAGCTAAATCCAGCAGTTCAAAGAGGATGAGAGATAGATGGGACAGACCTGAACCCAACCTAAAGCCTAGATCCACTCTAGTTGAACTCCCAGCTGACCCACAGATGTATGAGTGATAATAAATTATTGCTATTTCAGGCCTTTTAATTTGGGAGCAGTCTGTTTCACAGCATCATTTTGACAACAGCTGACTGATGCATTGATGTGGTATTTTGTCAGTTTTTAGTGAATGTAAATAGCATGTACACTATATAGTAAAAACTGCCACACAGCCTCCTCTACTCTTTTTTGTTGGCAGAGAATACCTCTTGTATTAGTCTGGGTACTCAGAGAAACAGAATCAATAGGATATGCATAGAGAGAGAGAGAGAGAGAGAGAGATTTATTATAAGAAATTGACCCATGCCATTAAGGAAGCTGAGAAGTCTCACAATCTCCTGTCTATGAACTGGAGGCACAGGAGAGACAGTGGTAGAGTTCCAGTCTAAATCTGAAGGCCTGAGACCCAGACAGCTGGTTGTGTGAGTTCCAGACTGAGTGCAAGAGAAGACTCAAAAACAGGCAGAAAGAGCAAATTCTCCCTCACCCCACCTTTTGTTCCATGCAGGCCTCCAGTGGTCTCGATTAGCCCCACCCACATGGGAGAGGCACTCTACAACCACCTGTGACCACTGGGGAAAATAACGCTGACTTACAGAGGAATGGTAGAGAAGAAAAATGGAACACATCTGGATCCTTGATTAGGACACCAAGCTGCTAATGTTTCCTCTAGTACTCTTGTTATCTGAGACAATTTAGATTATTACTTATTTAAGGAACTTTTAAGTAGGAATGCTAAAAGCACCCTTAATTATCCCTGAATTGGCCCACTAATCTCAACTCTTAGATATGAATAGGCACATGCACAAGAAGATAGGTATGGTGATGCCCATTGCAATATTATTTTGTGGTAGCAAGTACTTGGGGGCCTCCTAAGTGTCCATCACTTGGAAATGGACCATCAAAATGTCCACAATAAAATATTGCATAATAATCAGTAGTAGTGGACTATATTTACAGAAGAACTTTGAATAGATCTCAAAGACATAAAGTAATAAAAGTAAAACTGGAATGAGATATATATCACAATGCCATTTGTGTAAGGAATGCAAACACATAAAACAGCATTGTTAAGTTTGCCAATAATTCACCTATATTCAAGGAAAAATGTTTGAAATATTACAGTGCATGTTAGTGGGGAAGGATCTACTCTCAAGCTCACTCATGTGATTATTAGCAGGATTTAGTTCCTTGTGGGCTGGTGGACTGAAGACCTTCGTTCTTCACTGGTTATTGGACAGAAGCCTCCTTCAACTCCTTGCCATCTGGGTCTTTATATAAAGCAGCTCACAACATGGCAGCTTGATTCCCTCAGAGTGAACAAGTGAATAGGAGAAAGGGTGTGCAAGATGGAAGCCATGGTCTCACTTTTGCCATATTCTGTTTATCAGAAATAAGTCACTAGGTCCAGCACACACTCAAGGGGAAGGTACTGCACAAGTGAGTGAGCACCAGGAGGTAGGATCACAGAACCATCTTCGAAGTTCCCTACCACAGCCCTCAATACCACGACCAGTGATGTTCACTTATGAACTGAGGAGTACGATTAATCGAACTTCGTATAACTGAGGTCCAAAAAAATGAAATGAAAGTAAAATCAAGTGGCAAAAAGACCAACATGGCTTTCACTTTTACATATTTGTAGGGCAAGTGGTAGCTAATTGACATTAAATAATGCCTGGCAGACTGAGTAGCAATTGGAGCCAAAACTTTAGGTATATGAATATTAAGAAGCACAGAAAAAAACAAAACAAAAAACACCACAGCTTTATTACTTAAGATCAATATAAAAAGACAGAAAGGATAAAAGGTGAATATTAGTATAGCTTCTACTAAAAACAGTAGCTCAAATCCAGATTTAAAGTAAAAAATATTCTATGTGTCACAACTTTTTGCTGTAGATTTGGGTAATTTTATAATAGGAGAAAACTTAATGTTCCCTCATTTAGCAGGTGGAGAATCAGAGGTCCAGACAGCCTGTGATTTCAGTCCAACCATGGCAAGCTCCTCCTTCTTTGGTCAAAGCAACTCTTTATTAGAGAGACTCTCCTGCCAGAGTAGAAATGTGATCATTACCACTTCCAAGCAGCTTTCAGTCTGACACTAACTGGGCTAGACTTGGCACAGCCTTCCTTCCTTTTTCCCAGGAAATTTGCACCAAAGAGTTAATTGCATTAAAATGTTTCATTTTTAACTTCTGTCTTTGCTAACGAACAAACTTTCAAAAACAGTCTCCATGTTCTATTTCAAACCAGGGCAAGGCTTCTTTTATTTTGTTTCAACACTATTTTCCTAAACCTCTGTCTCCTTTTTATGCTCCTCATCGCAGCGTAAGTCCATGAAAAATTAACACTGCCGTTCAGTAGGGAAGCTAGCTCTTTTTAAAAGAATGTTCTGGCAAGCCCCAACACCAGGGCATGCCATGTCCCAGCAGATCTGCCTTAGAAAGGTACAATGTGTTACAGAAGCTTCTCCCTAGAGAGTGTGAATCTCAAGGGCTGTGGCAATTATACTAGATTTCCTTTATGTTTTCTTGACCATCCTTTATTTAGTTCTTAATAGCACACTGTGGGTCTATGAACTTGCAAAATATAAAGTTAGTCACTGTAATGATGTAGGAACCATTATACTTTCTTGGACTCTGTGGCCAGTGAAGGAAAGCTGATGTATCAAAGTCCAAATTCTACAAACAAAATGACATTTACAATTGCTAAAAAAAAATTGAGTTTTATGGGTAAGACATTTGTCCATATCAAAGAGTACAAAATATCAATGTCAATTAGAAAAATAGGCAGTGGAATAAGTGGATCTAAGAGTTTTTCAGTGTCATGAACATTCTAGTCAAAAACAGCATTTAATGAAAATTAAAGTTGTTCCTTTTCTTAAAACTAAAACTATAATTTCTTCTAGTTCAATGCAAGAAGTTATTTTTATTCACATTTATCAATAACCATTTGGATCAGAATTTTTCAATTCATAAGCTTTCAATTCATAAAGTTATAATTATGTCACATTTTAAAAGAATTCCTCTGTGTGTAATACATAAGAGTAATCCAACTAAAGGTCACTTGGTAAATTTGATCTGATAGTTAAATAAGATCACAGGGCTCTGTTAAAATGCCCATCCCTCTTCCTTCTCCCATCCTAGACTTTTTGACTTAGCTCACTTCAGAGTCATACCTTTTAGATATCATCACATAAAATCACAAAATCACCAGGTGGCTCTTCAGCTTTAAGGTAGAAGAGGGTATGGTCATAGGAGATTGGCACTGGTTGACCACCAATTGAAAACCTTATCCAAGTGAATTTGCTATTCAATATCTTCATATACCTCTCTCTTCACTTTATACCAGGGCCCACTGGGCTCAGCATGCTATCTGTCTCCTGTATGTGCTTCAACATTCTAGACAGCTCTTAAAATCTTAGTGCTCAGAATCAAGTTGGATACTCAGTTGGTAAATAACCTTTCACTCAACTCAGGATCCCTATCTTCCCACCACTGCCCTCTAGGTCTGATATTTTGTATATCCCATCAATAACAGTAACAATAACAGTTTCAACAGTTATATTAAAATATAACAGTCAGTTCTTAATTCTAACTAGCTTATTCCCTAAAGCTTCCTCAAAGGTCACAATAACACTCAGACTTTAAAAGAATACAATAAAGTATCTATAATATGTAAGTCAGCTTCACACATTAACATGCAATGCTACCTTCTCTCAAAATATTTCACCCATCCACCACCTGCTTCCTTAAGGTTGGCAGGTAATAAAATGAATGAGTATAGACATTAAATTCTAAGGGGTATATGCATTTGAAACAACGGTGGTAATAACCATGCCTTTGGCGAATCAGAAGAGTAATCAGAAAAACTCTAACAAGTCCTCTCTCTCCCTTTTCAAGGCTGAGCTAAATCTCTCAGAATCAGATCTAGCTATTTCCATTCCCTTATATGTACCTCAAATCATTCTACATAGAAAGAATCCGTTAACTATCATCTCTATAGGATGCAAAGTGTAAGATGTCTACTAAAATAGCTAACACAACCCAGAGCCACACCAATGGAGGTATAGAATTCAGCGTCCAAAAGATAATAGTTACACCATGTGGTCTTAGAACATCGTATAACAGGTAGGAGGGGGGGAAAAAAACATTTAAAACGCAATTTTTAAAAATAGTCCTTTAGTCAAAAAACTACTCTGCCCTAAATCCACTCTAAGTCACTGCAAGATTCAATAGAAACTCAAAGGGAACTAAACACTAATGGATTCTCAGAAGAAAAACACATTATAATTGAACCATCCTATTCCTTGGCACACATAACAGCTGGTCTGACCTCACATGGAGTATTATGTTCGACTCTGGCGCCATATTTTAAGAGGGACAATGATAAACTGGAATACATTCAGAATAGTGCAGCCTCTTCTGGAAACTATTTCTTATGATAAACGGCTAAAAGAATTACAGGTCTACATCCACCAGTGAGGGAAATATGATAACTGTCTGAAATAATAAGAGTGGCTAGCAAGTGGGATTAGAATTATAAAGAGTGGCTTAGAGCATTAATCAAGGAAAGAATCCTAATCAAATAAATGCAAATTAAAACAATAGTGAAACAATATTTCCACATTCCTACACCTCAGGAAATTGGGATATACACACACATATATTTATTTTTCAATGGAAATGTCTAGAGTTTCACTGGTAGGAAGAGTAAGAAAAGCTTTCCTGGTAGTCAATTTGGAAATAAGAATCAAAAGACTTAAAATTGTATGTACCCTGTCACCAAATGTTTTTACATCTAAGAAGTTATCTTAAGGAAATAACTGGAAATGTTTTCAAAGACTTTTGTAAATGAATGTTCATCAGAACATTAATCATGCTTACAGAAAAACAGGAGCAATACCTAAATACTCAATAAAAACCTTTGGATTGTCTACACTAATAATTGCATAGTGTTTATATTTACCAGGTACTGGTAAATATTTTCTTCATAACTCTGTAATCTCCACAGAATTTCCCTGAAGAGATTTTTATTATCCCCATTTTATAGAAGAGGAAATTGAAGTGAAATATATTACATTGCTCAAGGTCTAACAGACAATATGTGGTGGAGTCAAAATTCCAACATAGGCATCCTGGCCCCACTCTCTACACTCAACCAACACTACATTCGTTTGGTTAAAAAGTCATGGCATGTCAAAATATGGAATATCATTTTTAAAATTGAAATTAAAAATGGAATATGATGAGTTCACCTGGCATTAGTCATCAATATCTATTTTAATTCCCTTTTTAGAAAACCAAAACCACATTTAGCCTTCTTCGGTCCTCTGGGCCCCGTCCTGTTCTCAAGTTTTTCAAAGACCTCACCCCAATACCCTTCCAGTTCCTTGAGATAAAACTCCTCCAAGGCAGAGGGTCAGCCCATTAGACTAAGAGCTTGCTCACAGTCTCTGGCTAACTTTCTCTTTCCTCTTTCAAGTGCTGTTGTTCCACAGGATCAGTGGACACAAGTTACTGTTTGTTCAAAACAAAACTGTTTTCAGGCCAATTCAAAAATAACAAGTTAATCATGGGTTATTTTTTCTTACTTTTCATTTTAGAGTAATTAGAAAAAAGAAATTGGATGGTGGATGTAATTACCAAGAAGAAATTTTAAAAACAACTTAGGTCAATCTCAAGCACCTTTCAGATGAGGCCATGGTTTGTGCATCTTTCCCTCTTCAAGCTGAATTGTTCCTTGTTATGCTGTAGAGATAAACAGGAAACACCTTGGATGACAAAAACCACAAATACAATTGCTATTTCTTCTGTATTGTAAAATATCTTGGTTTAATTTTTGGCTCACTTGTAAATGCAAGCACACATTTTAAACTCATGCTATTTTTCTCCACCAACTCCCATTAAGGGCTAGATAAAAACATAAATGACCAGATGGAGGGTTTTATAAATCTCTTTGTTAATACCAATCAGAAATAAAAAAAAAAAAAATAGGTGGAATTCCTTTGAATATGCAAAGAAGTGTTTTTTTTTAATATATATAGCAAAATAAGTATTATGTCAAGAATTGTTCTGCTTACTCAGTATTCCTCTAAAATCTACAAGTTTGATGAATAGTCTGTGAGAGATGGCGAGAGCCAGGACTTACCCTGATCGTTGAATTCCTTTGGCTTGAACAATATCAAGATTTGTGGACAGTCTGATATCCTGCCAAAGACTTATGTGACTTCCCAGGAGAACCTTCCATTCTCATAGTTACTCCTGGCTGTAAGCCCCTTATTTCCACAGAATTAGTTGTAAATGTGAATCATATCATAATTCCCTACATGCCCTTCTGTTCTCTATCAAATCAATCCAGATACGGAAATGGTGCTTTCCTTCTTTTTCATAAAGACAAACAAAACTTACCAAGCAAGCAAGTAAGTAAAACCATGCTCACATGATACTTAACATGGCAGATTTTATTAGAAGTTTGGGAATATCAAAAAAATTTATATCACAGCAATGCAAACCACAGAAACTGAGTATAGTCCTTTTTCCAAACCACTCTCAGTTGCCTGGTCATGAATTGTTCACTGGTTACAGCAACACAACTAAAGCTTCTGTCAGCATCTTGCTAACTCTCGCTCCTTCTCCCAAACCCTCTCTCACAGTAACATCAATGTTGTACTAAGAATGGGTTATTTCTAGCACAGAACATTTAGCTCTTTCATTTCCTTTTCTCTTGCAAAACCCACGTGACTTACGATGTTGTTGTTTGTTTGTTTGTTTGTTTTTCAACAAAGGCATTTCCCTCTACAGGGATGATAACGTTGCTATCAATAAAATTTTATTATGCCACTTCAGTTGTAATCATAGAATCTTAGAAGTCATATGGGCCAAGATCCTTATCCCAACAGATGAGAAGTCCCTAAACAAAAAGACCAACTGACTTACCCCAAGGTCTCATACCTTAGTAGTGGCAGGCTAGCAGAAAACAAACAAACAAACAAACAAATAAAAAAACATGTTCTTCTGATTCTGCCTGTCTTCTTACTAAACACAAACACTAAAATGTCTTAATATTTACTAATATTCACCAGTGGAAGGAAGTGTTAAATTCTTTTATCATCTATCTATCTATCTATCTATCTATCTGTCATCTAGTACATTGCAAGAAAGTAGGACATTTATTTAATGTTCAACCAGTCCCAGGAACTTTTAATCATCAAATACATTTGTGTACATAGTTGTGCTAAATGTCAATGTAGATATGAAGGACTCAGAGTTGTATAAAATGTCTTTGGCATATAGATTCTCTGTATCATGACCCTAAACCTCCTTTCCTAATCTACAGCTATAAATACCATCCATATGCTGATGACTATCCAACGTCAGGTATCTCCACCCCTCACCTCAGCAGCAAACTCCATACTTGTGCCCCTAAATGCCTTCTTTAACAAGCCAACTGGTTGACTGATAGGCAAAATGGAATTCTTAAATATTTTCTCAGCCTCTCGTTAAATAATTCCTTCTTTGAATTCTTCATTTCAGAAAGTAGCATCACAGCTGCCCAGTTGCTCAGGGTAAAAATCCTCTGAATTATCTTTGATTTGGTCCATTCAATTGTAACCTATGCCCACTCTATGAGCTCCTCTTCCAAAATACATTTTTAATCCATTCCCTTCTGTCTCCACCATAACCACCTCTCTCCAAGCTCCTTGACCTTGTGACTAGACTGCTATAATAATCTCCTTAGTAGTTCTCTTCCTCTATTCCTACCCCTTACCTGTTATCTAATAAGACAAACAAAGGGATTTTTCAAAAAAATAAAAATAAATCATATTAGGGGTACCTGGGTGGATCAGTTGGTTAAGCCTCAGAGTCTTGGTTTCAGCTCGGGTCGTGATCTCAGGGTCATGAGATCCAGCCCCGCATCAGGCTCCATGCTCAGAGCATAGAGTCTGCTTGAGATTCTCTCCCTCTGTCCCTCCTCCTGCTAGCTCTCTCTCTCTCTAAAATTAAATTAATTAATTAATTAATAAAATCTTTAAATACATATATATAAATCATATCATAATAATCAATGTCTTTCCATGATATTCAGTATAATAATCAAGTTCTATTCTAGAGCCTTTAACACCCTTCTTGATCTGGCTCTGCCTCCCTCTTTGTGGTTAAATATATTAACCTCTTCCTTTATGAGTTTTATTTTATGTCTTGTTTAAGAAATCCTGGTGGAGGGAGGGGAGGGCTCCAAGATGCCAGCATAGGAAGATCCTGAACTCACCTTCTCCCATAAATGCACCAAATCTATAGCTACCTGTAGATCATTTCTCTCTGAAAAAGATCTGAAAACTAGATGAACTTTTCTCCATAACAAAGGACAAAAGGTCACATTGAGATCAATAGGAGAATCAGAGAAATGGTCTCACACACACACACAAAAATCTCTCCTGGTGTGGCAACATACAATAGGGAGGGATCTCACCAGACAGGTGCTTCTCCAGGAAGAATGAGGGTTTGGGCATGCCAGCCCCTAGAATCTGCATCAGAGAGATGAGCCCCTAGAATGATTGGCCTGGAAAATCAACAATTTGGGCTGACATTGGGGGTCCAAAAGTGCTATAGGTATTCCTCTTGGAGGGTTCACATGTGGTCTTGCTCACCATGAGACTCAGTAGTTTGAAAAGTACCTACTTTGAAATAATACCTAGATAGACTATACTTGAGGGAGATTTATTTGCTGATTTGGAATGATGGCTGGAGGGGTGGGGGACAGCTGAAATGCTCCTTGGAGATAAAGGCACTGGTGGACACCAACGTTGTGCTCTACATAGAGCAGGCTAGCACAAGAGGGTGAGCTCAGACCCAGCACCCTTCCCAGGTAGGGGCCAGTGATCCCAGCCCTTGCTGAGGTCGGAAAATGCAGGCAGCTGTAATGCTCTGGCTGGGGCTGGAGAGCACAATGGTAGTGACATTCTCCCACTCCCAGCCAAAAGCCAGCAGAGGCATACAGACTTGGCACTCTCTCGTGGCATTACTGAAGCCACTGGGCACACAAAAATCAAGACTTTTTTGTACCACCTTTCTGAAGACAGCTAGCATGCTCTGCCCTCTACACCCTCCCCCTGCCTTGCTGAAGTTGGTTGGTATGGGCAATCCATGCAGGGCACAATGCTTGATCACCTGGCCCTGGTGGCCAAGAGGGCTGGCACTTCAAAGCTCCATAGGACTGTAATAGAAAGGCAATTCTTGGTAGGCCACCACCCCAGGGCACTGCACTGATAGGTGTTTGCACACCTTTGACAATGGCAGCATACCAAGAATAAACCAAGCAGTTTAGACAATGACAAAGATTGAAGACAACCAAGAGCTAGGGCAAAGTTAAATGAGAAGAATCATACCTATAAGGCCCACTCCTTCAAGACTGAGAGAGGTGGTTGTTTTTGCCTAATACATTCAAACATAGAGAACCAAACAAAATGAGAAAACAGAGAACTATGTTCCAAATGAAAGAAGACAAAACTCAGAAAATGACCTTAATGATATGAAGATAACCTGATAAATAATTCTAAGGAATGGTCATAAAGGTGCTCCCCAAACTCAGGGGAAGAATGCATAAACACAGTGGGAACTTCAACAATGAGAGAAAATATAAGAAAGTACCAAACAGAAGACACAGAGCCGGAAGTACAATAACTAGACTGAAAGATACACTAGAAGGGTTCAACAGCAGACTGGGTGAAGTAGAATAGGTCAGTGAGCTGAAAGATAAAGCAATAGAACTCCACCAGGCAAAACAGCAAAAAGAAAAAGAAAAAAATAATTTAAAAAAATGACAATAACTTAAAGGACCTCCAGGACAACATCAAGTGGAATATTATAGGGATCCCAGAGGGAGAAGAGAGCGAGAAAGGGACAGAAAACTTATTTGAAAAAAAGTAATGGCTGAAAACTTCTCTAACCTAGAGAAGGAAACAGACATCCTGGCCCAGGAAGCCCAGAGAATTCCAAAAAAGATGAGCCCAAAGAGAGCCACACCAAGACACATTATAATTAAAATGTCAAAAGTTAAAGATAAAGAGATAATCCTTAAAAACACCCACAGAAAAACAAATTGTTAGATACAAGAGAAATCCTGTGGGATATCAGCAGATCTCTCAACAGAAAGTTTACAGACCAGAAGGGAGGGCCATGATATATTCAAACTGCTGAAAGGAAAAAATTTCCAACCAAAAATACTCTGCCTAGCAAGATTAGCATTCAGATTTGAGGGAGAGATAGAGTTTTCCAGACAAGCAAAACGAGCCATACAGGAAATATTAAAGGGACTTGTTTAAGCTGAAAAGAAATGGCACTAATTGATAACATGAAAGTATATGAAGGTAAAAATCTTTATTTTTTAAGGATTTTATTTATTTATTTATTTATTTACTTATTTATTTATTTATTTATTTATTTGACAGAGAGAGCACAAGCAGGGGGAATGGCAGAGGGAGAGGGAGAAGCAGACTCCCCAATGAGCAGGGAGCCTGATGCAGGACTCAATCCCAGGAGCGTGGGATAATGACCTGAGCCGAAGGCAGACACTTAACCGACTGAGCCACCCAGGGATCCCTATGACAGTAAAAATCTTACTGGAAAAGGTAAATATATAAGAAAGGTAATGATTAATCTCTTACAAAGCTACTAAGAGGGTTAAAAGAGAAAAGTAGTGAAAGTAACTGTAACTACAACAATTAGTTAAGAGATACATAAAAGTGATATAAAAAGTGACATCAAAAACATAATCTCAGGAAACAAACTGAGGGTTGCTGGAGTGGAAGGGGGTGGGAGGGATGGGGTGGCTGGGTGATGGACATTGGGGACGGTATGTGCTATGGTGGGTGCTGTGAATTGTGTAAGACTGATGAATCACAGACCTGTACTCCTGAAACAAATAATACATTATATGTTAATAAAAAAATAATAAAAAACATAAAATGTGGCAGGTTGGTAAAAATGTAAAGTTTCAGAATGCATGCAAACGTAAGTTGCTATCAGCTTAAAATAGACTGTTATACACATAGAATGATACATTGTGAACCTCACAGGAACCACAAAGCAAAAAATTATAATAAATACACAAAAGAAAATTAGAAAGAAATCTAAACCTAAACTAATGAAAGTCATCAAACCACAGGGAAGGGACAAAGAGAATAAGAAAGGAACAGAGAGAAACTACAAAAAAAAAAAAAAGCCAGAAAACAATGAACAAAATGGCAATAAGCAAATACTTATCAATAATTCTTGTATAATCACTTAGATTGTCCTCAAAATACTCTTTTAGCTTCATCCTCACGTTTTGGTGTTTAATGTTTTTATTATAATTCTGTTTTATGTCTCTCTGACTTCTTTGAAGTTTTTCTAGACTTGCTTTGAGGACCATTATATGTTATTTTTTGCAAATACTGTGTGGACTCTTGAGAATATGTGTTCTCCAGTTATTGGGTACAGGACTCAATTTATATCCATTAACTCAAATTCTTAACTATGTTTTCTAATCTTCTCTACTTGTTTTTATGTATTCTTCAAATACTAGAGAGGTAGTTTGAAATCTCTCATTATGACAGAGGATTTTTGCATTTCTCCTTGAACTTGTGTAGTTTTTGCTTTCTATATTTTATATCCACTTCATTACTGCATATAAATTTAGAATTGTTATGTACTACCTATAAATTGACTCTTTTAACGTTTCATAGTTAACTTCCATAGCCTTAATAATTTGTTTTCTGTTTAACATAAAGAGAAGTACTTTGGGGTGTTTTGTTCTTTGCTATTTATGGGGTTTTTGGACTTCTGTTTGTTTTGTTTTTTGACCTGGTTTATTCTTTTATTTTTAACCTTTCTATGTCTTTAATTTGTAGATTTATTGTTTCCAAAATTCAAATAAGTGGATTTTGTTTTTTACCCAATCTGATTAAGCTCTGCCTTTTAATTAATAAGTTTAGTCCCTTATATTCATTGTAATTATGGAAATATTTGTATTTATTCCAACCATATAAAAAATACTACCTTGTGTTTCATAGCTATCCTGCATTTTCCAGGCTTTTTTTCTCTCCTTTTGTGCTTTTAGATTGATTGAGCTTTGTTTTTTTTCTTACTCAATCTTCCCCTCTGCTAATTTGAAAATTATAAACTTTATTATTAATCTTTCAGTGCTTCCTCCTAAAATTTTATCATGCAAACTTAACAATGTCAAAAGTTAATCAGATCTCCACCCTCCTACCTGAATAGACAGAAAGAAACTACATATATATATATTCATTCATTGGAATATTTTTAGTCATTAAAAAAAAGGAAATTTTGCCATTTGCAACAGAATGGGTGGAACTTGAGGGTATTATGCTAAATGAAATAAGTCAGACAGAGAAAAAAAAATATTGTATGATCTTACTTATATGTGGAATCTAAAAAGAGCCAAATTCATAGAAACAGAAAGTAGAATGATGGTCGCCAGGAACTAACAGAAAGAACGAAATGTTGGTCAAGTGTACAAACTTCCAGTTATAAGATGAATAAGTTCTGGGTATCTAATATACAGCATGGACTATACTTAACAATATTGTATTATAAACTTGAAAGTTGCTAAGAGAATAAATTCTTAAATATTTACAGCACACTCACACAAATTATAATTATGTGAAGAGATGGAAATGTTAACTAACTTCACTGTGATAATCATTTTGAAAAATATACATACATCAAATCATCACACTGTACACTTTAAACTTACACAATGTTATATGACCTTATATCTCAGTAAAGTTGGAAAAAAAAAACTCTACCCTCCTCCTGAGAAATACAAAAACCTTAGCTCCATTCTCTTCCCTTACAACTTATATGCTATTGTTTTCCATTATTTTAGTTTATCCAGTTTTTTAAAGCCCCACATATAAGACATTGCTAACATTATTACTTTAAACAGTTAATTATTGGTATTCTTCTGGTATCATTTTCCTTCTTTCTAAAGCATCCTTCAGAAATTCATTTAGTGTAAGTTTCTTAAAGCCGAACTCTCTCTATTCTTGTTTGTATTAAAAAAAAACAACATTATATTGTGCATTTTCAGAGGTTGTTTCATTTGAATTAGAATTTTAGGTAGTTATTCACTCGTGTCAATTTGGAGATTTTGATTTTAAAGTTTTACTATCCTCTGGCTTCCGTTGTTGCTGATAAGAATTCTGATGTTAATAATTTTCTGTATTTTGTAGATGACATATCTTTTCTTTCTGAGAATTCAATGAAATTCTATAATAAAATATATTTTATTTACCCTGCTTATTTCTCCTATACTCATGGAAAAATAGCTTCTCCCCCACCCCCATCCTCTCTATTATCTCATTTGAACTCTGATTAGACGTATGTTAGACCTTTTCATTTTATCCTCCATGATTACAATACCTCTCTTCTATATTTTTTTCCTTTCTTTACTCTATGTGGGTAATATAGCAGAAACATTCCTCTAGTTAATGAATTATTTTAGATTGTACGTAACATGTTAGAAATACACATTGAGTTCTAATTTTAATTACTATATTTCTTATTTCTAGGTTCTGTTTGCTAATTTTCAAATCTTTCTAGTCATTGTTGATAGTCTCTTGTTCTTAACTCATTTTGGTGATTCCATTTTTTATTTCTTCAAAAATTTCATATTTTATTTTCTGTATTTGAGCAATCTAATAGCTAAAGTAATTATCTAAATCTGTTGTTTATTTCTGCTAATTCTTATTAGCTATGCCTTGTTGTCTTGAGTGCTTATAATTTTAATTTTGAGCTTATATTTAAACCATGGGAATTCAGAGGGGCTTATAGAAGAATGTTGTCCCCCAGGAATGATTTATTTGTGTTTCTTCAGTGTACCTGGTGGTCCTCCGATGAACACGCGTCCGTGTCCGTGACATCTCCACTCACTCTTAGATCCCACTGTCACTTTAAGTTGCAAACACAACGGCCATTCAGAAACTAAAATAGTCAGTCCCTGACAATTATCAAAGCCCTTTCATTTAATGTCAGATCTAGTCTCCTCTAGTTACCTCCGAGGGAAATCTGGAGCTGGGCATTGTCCCTCTTCTACTTCCCCCCACCTGCCACAGTTTGCCAACATTGGTCTTTGATCATCCCTGGATTAGGACCAAGGAAGAAGGGATTAGGAAAAAGGAATCAGGCAAGAGCAGAACCATTTTTGTGCTGGATGTATGGCTGGCTGTTTTTTTTCTCTCATGGACATTTTCTTGGGCACTTGAACGATTCCCCCATTGGATTTTTCCAACAGCAACTCCTGACCCAGGGATCTTTCTTTCCAACTCAACTGGCTGCTTCCCCTCAGCCCTGGGTCCTCTGGCAGTTTGCCTTGGGCAGACTCTCACAGTTGGAGTCCATTATTTCATCCAGCTAGGCCTCTTGAGCAGACCTTAAAATGGCTGCCAGCTGGCTCTCCCTCCCACACAGACCACATCTGGCCCATGAAGGAGCATCCTATAACCCTCCAGGGAAGCACAGTCACTTCCCCCATACAGCAACAACTCCCCTGTGCTCCCTCTTGCCAGCCAGTGTCTCTTTCCCTCCTGATTTCTTCCCTGGTAAATATGGGCTGAATACAAGGCATTGTGTTGCACTGCCATAGGACTGTCTTTCCCCAGAAAGGCCTCACTTGGCTTGTGGCAAAAGATAAAGTACATGAAGCAGTCTGTCTGCATCCTGGCAAGAATTGGGGCCTTTTGGACCCATGCTGGATGTTCTGTGAAGGCTGCCCCCTGGCTGTTTGCCCTTACTCCTGTGGCTTAATCTTTGGGGTCTCAACTGACAGCCCAAAGCGTTTACAGGACTCCTCCTCTTCCGTGGTCTGAACTGAAAGTCATGTCTACCCAACCCCATGAGCAAGACAGCATCTTCGCTCAGCTTTTAAGCCTCTTAGCAGCTGCTTTTGTTTGGTTGCTTGGCCTTTCACTTTTCACATGCACAGCTTGGAAATCCGGAAATGCCTTGAAGAGAAATTGCCTGCAGACTCAATTCCCTTTACTCCGTGTTCATGGCCCATCAAGTCCTGGCAACCTTCTACTCTAAACTTTTTTTGTCTGTGGCAAGCTATGAGCTGCCACTTTCTGTCTGGGTTCTGCACCCATGACAGGACCTGCATCAGCAAATGCTCCAGGGGAACAAAACAGCTGTAAAGAAAGGACCCACTTCAATAGATTTCTCTCCTGTCTAGCATCTTGATCCTTTGAATCCTGGCAACCTTGATTGCTCTTTGATGCTTTCAGACTATTTTACATTTTATTTTATTCAGCTTTCACAGTTCTTCAGCATGAGGGTTATTCTGATACAAACTACTCCTTCACAGACAGAAATGGAAATCCCCTTCAAGTTTTTTTACCCCAAGAAATGTACCAGGTGGTATATTTTCTTATTTAATAAAAATATCTTTCTGTTAGCTTTGAATGTGGAAGATAATTTGATGCAGAACAAAATTATTGGTTCACAAACACCTTTTCATCAAAATTCTATAGATGTTGGTCCATACTCCTTTTGCACTTAACATTTCAGAGGAAAAACTCTCCACTGCAGTCGGATTTTTCTTGCTTTGTAACAGGTGCTAAAATTCATTAAATTAATATTTTGGGCAAGACACCAGAAAGAATGATAGCTACAAAGCAATGTCTGCCTAGATTTTCTGACTAAGTGCTTGAGAAAGGATGTCACCGCTTGAACTCTCTATAACCAGAGGCCAAGGGGGGATGGGAAGTTGGGAGGATTTGTGAGGAAGACCTTCAGGGATGCCTTTGGAGTGTTGTGAGTCCCAAACCCTCACTGTTTCTCTCACTTCAAGTGTTTGGGGGTGGGGGAGCTCAGTGGACCACTCAGAAACCTTGAGATACTTCCTACCTTGAGATTAGGAGACCCTTTTCACATAGCCTTCTAGTAAAACTTGTATATTCACCAGGTATAAAAATTAATAAGTATCATATGGTCTCAGTGTAATCAAACATGCACAGAAAAAAATGTTTTAAGGAAACACACCAAAGAATATCCTTGGAATCTAGGTGATTTTTATTTTTGTCTTCATATTGTCCCTTATTTTCCAAAAATGTACAAAGATATATACTACTTTATATAACGAGAAATTGTTTTTTAAGTACGTAAATGTAAAAAAAATTTAACATACACTACGTATGTTACATATGTATGTATTTTAAACATACAACTAGGCAAAAAACTTGAGTAGAACCCACCCCCACCACCAAACCAAATCAAACCAAACCAAACCAAAACCAAAACAAAACAAAAACTAAAAACCAGTGCTGTTCTGTAGGTAATGATTTTCCTTTGCTTATCTGTATTTTTTTTTTTAGATTTGTTTTTTCTTTTTATTTATTTGAGAGAGAGAATGAGAGAGAGAGAGCATGAGAAGGGGGAGGGTCGGAGGGAGAAGCAAGCTCCCTGCCGAGCAGGGAGCCCGATGCGGGACTCGATCACGGGACTCCAGGATCATGACCTGAGCCCAAGGCAGTCGCTAGAACTGGTATTTTCTTAAAGCCCCATCTCCCCTCATTATACAACAGCTTGAAAATACAGATAAATAGAGGTGCCTGGCTGGCTCAGAGGGTGGAGCATGTGACTCGAGCTGGGGGTGGGGTGGTGAGTTGGAGCTCCACCTTGGGTGTAGAGATGACTTAAGAAAAAACAAATCTAGGGCGCCTGAGTGGCTCAGTCGTTAAGCGTCTGCCTTCGGCTCAGGTCATGATCCCAGGGTCCTGGGATCGAGCCCCACATCGGGCTCCCTCCTCGGGGGGAAGCCTGCTTCTCCCTCTCCCGCTCCCGCTGCTTGTGTTCCTGCTCTCGCTCTCTCTCTCTCTGTCAAATAAATAAATAAAATCTTAAAAAAAAAAAAAAAAAAAGAAAGAAAATACCAGTTCTAGACACACAATAGGCCTGACTAACATAGCGCAGTGTTCTCTCCCACCACACACCCAAAGTTAGACCCAGTCCTTGGTCTGCCTCTTTTCTTGGCCTGGTGTTTGGCTCTTTTCCTTTCCCTTCACTACCTTCTGTCCTCGCTCCACCTTCCCTCCTCTGAACCCCTGTGCGGCTCACAGTCAGTCCCATTTAACCCGCCCTTGGTACAAATCTCAAACATTTTCATTCAACTGTTTCACCCTTCCTTTGTGACCCCTATTTCCCGGGAGCTAGGAATCTTCTCCTCGAGGGCAGGGATGTGACGATGCCCAAGCTCCTTCTCTAGGCTGAGCTCAGGTGGGGCTCTCCACTAAGGCGATTAAATTGAACCAGTGCCCCTACTCAGCCTTTCAGCGCTTGCACCACGCCTGGCTCCTTCCACGGAATTCCTAGGCCCAGCTTTCCTTGGAGAATCAAACAGGGTCGAAAAGGACAAAGAAGAGCACTGGTGGGACCAACGCGGTCCCTCTCCCAGGTCAGTAATTAGCGCGGTCGTGGGAGAAGCTGCCCCCGCACAACCGGGTCCTTAATGGCTCCTGTCCCAGAGGTCGCCTTGCCTTCAGATCGACCGCCGAGTGACTCGCTGTGAAAAATTCATCAGCCTTTGCATGTCCACGGCCCAGATCCGCGCGGAGCACCTGACGCCGGCAGGAGCAAGGGGCCATTAAAGCTGCTGCCGCCGCCGCAGAGGGAAAGCCCAGCACAGTGCTGGCAGGGAGTGCGGGGCGCCCGCGGGGAGGGAGCCCCGAGCCCCGGGATGGCCGCGCAAGGCCGCGCGGGAGCCTGCTCAGGCCTCCTGGGAGCCAGCGGGCCCAGCTCAGGCCACAGCCTCCAGTGCTGCCGGGCCCACCTGCCCAGGAACGCACACGCCACCGGGGACGCGCAGGGGACACGCCACCCGGGACGCGCGGGGGACTTGGCCCCCGGGGCTGACAGCCCAAAGTAATTCCCCAAAATACCAACGGGAAGCACGCCCTGGGCTCCCTGGACTCCTCGAGTGTGTGATTAGGCCCTCCCGGGTGACTGGGCCTCTCAACGAGGGCCTCTTCCCTTGCCACCAGCTCCCGCGGCCATTGCACCCCGCCCCCTCGGGGTGCAGGGTGGCCAGAGCCCAGAAGTGGCTGCAGCCCCGGAGCTGGGGTGGTGAGGGAGGGTGGCGGGCCAGAGTTGGAGAAATGCAACATTGCCGCAGGTTTCTGGAGGCCTCTGCAGCCTCTGCCATCTGGGCACTGCGCAGACAGACGCTGCGTGGGTCCCGGGAGCTCGCCACCTCCGCGTAGCCACGCCGCGGCAGCTTCAGGAAAGCTCCACGTCGGGGACCGAGGGGAGGAACGCCGGCCCAGGCTCACCTGCTCCCCAAAGTCTCTGCATTTTGAAGTCATTTTCCTAAAATCCAACTTTAAATAACCACCGATGACTTGCCCACGGGCCACGCAGTACCGTGAAAGGGCTACACTCCGACCTCGTAGTGATGCGCAGTATTTTTCTGCTGTTTTGCTTTCGAATCAAATGCGGTGATTAGGGAAGTTTTAGATTCAGGTCAGGTTTTCCCAAGACCCCCAGGCCAAGGAATGCGCTAGATTTTGGAGCAACAGCGCCATCTGGTGGTTGCGGTCAACAGGTGCGGGCTTGCGCGAGGAGACGGGCGAGTGATGTAGGTCCCTTGGAGAGGGCTCTGCAGCAGGCCTGGCATTGCCAGGGGTTTTACACTTGTTTCTCCTGTAAATGAGCCAAGGGGGTTTCTCCATAGGGCTAATGTTATATGTCGTAACTGAAATTTCCCTCTTTGACTGTAATCTGTTCTAGAACTACCAGATTTGAGGCTGAAGGGGACATGGAGATCAAAATCCAACTACCTCCGTTCACAGCCATGAAGCGGGATGCTTGTGACCTTTCCCATGTCCAGCCAAGCCAGGATGTGAAGCCATGCCTTCTGATTCCATACCGAGGAATTGTTTCACTTTGCTATGCTCCCTTGACCACAGCTAGCTCTTCCATTTCCTCAGGCCTGAAGAACAGGCTCCTCACTTTCTGAAAAACTCAGGGAACATGATTCTGGCTAGGCTTTCCTTCGGTGCCTCATCTTACCAGGGCTAGCTCCCTGTCTCAGACTCTGACCCCTCCGCCATTCCTCTCTTCTTTACCCCCCACCCCCTAGCCTTTGCTGACATCCTCAGCTGCGATCTTGTCTGGCACCCCATCCGGCCAAGATTAACTGGAGGTCACCACACTGGGGACTGGGTCAGCAGCAAATTTAGGCTATTGGACTTTAGATGAGCCCTCACTGCCACTCAGGGCTTTCAACATTTGTTGATTCCTGCGATGCAGATATTCCAAATATTTCCTTCTGATCTTCAGCTCTTGCCCTTACAGTACCTCACAGTTTGAGAGACAAATTCTCCTGCTTTCCAGAGACGAAGTTTGTCTCACCGTGAGCTTCCCTGTGTTGCCTCTTCCGCACTTAAAATGTTTGTATCGTCCCCTACCTTGGTCTTTCTTGCCTCAGAGGATAAAAGCCCTTAGTCTTTTCCAAACCAAATGCATCTACTTTTACTTCTAACATAAATTATTGAGCCCAAACAAAATAGAAAAAAAGGAGGAACTTAGAGAAAATATAAGAAGCTAAAGGAAACTTAAAGAAATCATCAATAATATTCTCGGGATAAAGAAAAAGAAAAGGTATTGCATATCTGAAAAAAAAGGTGCCATTAAGAAAGGAGTATTCAGAGGTTAGAAACGACTTCTTGGAAATTAATAGCATAGCAACGGTGAAAGATTCAAAGGAAGGATTAGAATAGAAATTTAAGGAAGCCCCCAGAAAGTCAAACACAAAGAGTAGAATTTTTTTAAAAAGAAAGAAAACTACAAGATTAGTCCAAAAGGCAAAATCAGCAATGTAACTTGAGGGGCTCAGTACAGAAAGGTAATGTGGGATCTCTTGTTTAAACATCACTAAGAGTTTCAAGATGGCTCCAGCAAAGCATTAACCCAAGCCAAGGGCTGGTACACTGGGCAGTGATGTCTGGTCCCCCCTCATTCCTCACAGTTCAGGAATCTCAGCAACCCACACCATGAGGAATCCTCCTGGTCAGAGTTTTGAGGCACAAGATCACTGCATTTTAGACTGTTTTCAGGTTGGTGGGAGGTGAGCGTGCCGTATGAGCCCTGTGGACATAAAGCTCTGCTGTCTAGTACAAGAGTCTTAACCACACATACTGGGACTCAGGTGTGGCTAGTCTGATGGACACGTGTTTAAGTGCAAAATGCCACTGGATTTCAAGAATTTATATGAAAAAAAAAGAATGTCAAAAATCTCATTAATAATTGCATTATGTTGATTACATGTGGAAGTGATAACGTTTTGGATATGTTGGGTAAAAGAAAACATGTTACTAAAATGAATTTCACCTGATCCTTTTTATTTTATAAAAATGCGCCTGCTAGAAAAAAGTTTTTAGTGTGGCTCATGCTGTATTTCTGTTGGATAGCACCGGTCTGAAGAGGTTTATTCCTGAACCACAGTCACAAGCCTAGTGACTTCTGTGTTTTATGTCTTGCCCTCTCGTTACAGGGTTTCAGGGCAGCAGGCCTGGCCATGGCTGTATCCATCAGTTTCTAAAGAAGGAAGCAGAAACTCTAGGTATTTCAAAATGAAGGAGGTCTAATATGGGAAATTAGGTTACCAAATTGTTACAAAGGCTGGAAGAGCAAATGGGGCAAGTGGTGTTTCCAGAAATCCAGAACTGTACAAAGCTGTTACCACTCCCTATGGGAGCCAGTTCTCATGTGAGCCCACACCACTCACCCTACACAACTGCGGGCAGCTCCAAGAGCTCATCGTCACGTGCTGGCTGTTCCCAGCAGGAACCTACTCACCTATAGCTGCTGGAGGTAGTGTTGGAACTCTTGGCAGGATTGGAGGAGTCAGAGGTCACACTTTGCTGTTACTGAGCTGGAGTCCCTGACACTGTTGTTGAGAGAGGGCCTGCCATAAACATAATGGCTTCTATCTTTTCACACCTTCTAATTTCTGTGAATGGCTCCAGTTGGCAGACATAAGTAGAATTCAGCTAGCAAAGGAGTTGTAAAAATGTAGTTTGCAAGCTTCTAGTCCTGGAGGTGAGAAAGAGAAGATAGTAGGATGACGCACAGAAATCTTCTTTAGGATCCCTTCCAGAAAATGGAACAGGTAAATGTAGTTGAATGATGTGGAAGGAAAGTCTTTGGCTGAATAGGAATGAATTGTTGATAGTGAAACAGAAAACTAGAGGAGCAAAAAATATATATATATATTTTAATCAGTCAATTATAAACTCCAGGAAAAAAAAGAAGTTGTACATTAAAAGAAATAAAATTATAGTGCACTACTTGGTTCATTTTTTTTATAAAAAAAAAAAACAGTGTTGCTGTGGCCATAATAATACAGATTCTGAATATTAATTTAGCAAATATTATGTGTGATTTTATTGGGGTGTTGGGGCAAGCAAGAGAGTGCATGTGAAAAAAGTAGGTGAATTTAAGTTCTAAATCTTCATCTCCATGATAGTAATTGAATACATACATTCACACCTGGGGAAAAAAAATCAAGAAATAGAAGTATAAGTTGGCTATCTATATGTTTGAAAGTACATCCTCAAAAAAACCAAAACAAAACAAATAAACCAACAAACAAAACAACCAAATAGTTAAAACAGGGAGTAGGAGTCTGAAATGGGGAGTGGGTAAAGGCACAGCAGTTTGGGATGATAAGCCCTACAGATTTATATAATTTGCTTTAATGATGTACATATATTCCTTTGAAAGAGATACAATTCAATAGGAAGTTTTTAATTTCTTAATTTCAAACCCTCTGCACCCTAAAAACTCCCCACTTCTCATAGAGCATTCATTGTATACACAAATGTATGGTAATGATGAAAAGAAAATGCTATTACCGTCAGAGTAAGGCAATGCTTGACAGCTCTGAGTGGCGTGATTTATTTATGGACGGAAAAGTTGACGAAGCAAGAACTAATTATTATCTTTAGCCAGTATTCTGTACCATAAATCCATATAAGTTTAATTATTCTTTAGATGAGCAATTGTGGTTATACATAGTTACCCCTTGAACAACATGGGTTTGAATTGTGTGGATCCACTTACATGCAGATTTTTTTCTCTTCCATAATAACATTTTCTTTTCTCTAGCTCACTTTATTGAAAGAATACAGCATGTAATAATACATATAACATATAAAATATATGTTAGTTGACCGTTTATGATAATGGTAAGGCTTTTGGTCAACAATAAGATATTAGTAGGTAAATCAGGGGAGAGCCAAAAGTTACACACAGATTTTCAACTATGCAGGGGGTCAGCACCCCCAGCCCCCACATTGTTCAAAGTTCAACTGTACGGTCTTAGAAAGATATATAGAGCATATTGTTTTAGTCTTCAACAAAGCCAAGATTGTTAGGTAACTTTGAAATCTATGTCAATTCTTTGAAACAAAATTGTATCTGGATAGAGACATTTACTGCTCACCATATTATCCACGTTCTTGTCCTTAAATAGGGTCATGTGACATTTTAGCCAATAGACTATGAATGGAATTGGTTTGTATCCCTTCTGAGTCAAAGCACTTAGGAGCCAGTGCTTAGAGTTGCAGCCCTCTCCTTCCTAGCTTTGGTGATTGTTGAGGAGACTATTACAAGATGGTAGCAGTATCTTGAGTTGCTGAGTCACCACATGAAGGATGGTTGCCCTAAGGATCACCCATCATTCCGTGGACCTTGTGTGGTTGAAAAATAAGCCCTTATTGTTTTAAACACCTGAGGTTTTTGGCATATGTGTTAATGAAACATAGCCCAACTTATCCTGACATAATCTTCTCTTGTATTGTTTCACTTACTTTATAATTTTAAAATGTGTTATTTGTAGACATCACTTACTAATCCACCACCATTAATCCAACACCAGATGTATTTAAGCCATACTTCTAATAGGAGCAAGGAGCTTATGCTCAGTCCCACACACTCCCTTACACCAGGCTCCTAAGATGACTTTCTTTACAGTGATCGCAAGAAATGCAGCAGGTGGTCACATAACAGACCTTTTCTCTGTGTGAAGTTAACTCACCTTTGAGGGAACTGAACCCAGAAATTAATGGCAATCATGTTCTCGCTAACTGACAATTTGCTAAGAAAACAGAATGAAAGGATTAGACTGGAGACTGAGTCAAACGTTTCAGTCAGTCAGTGCATTAATGCAGAGCCTGCTGAGTTAAGTGTGTTGAGCCAAGTACAACATGAGACTGAAAATGAATGGGAGATACATTTATTTCCCTGATAGAAGAAAGAAGAAACACCATGGGAAAGCAATGTTAAACATTTATATGAAATGGCATCTCAACAAATACCCAATAATATAATTCAAATTGCATGTTTGTCCTGGGGTCAAGGAATAAAGGAGATGGTAGAAGTCAATCAATGGAAGATGGTGTTTCCAGCAGGGCTTTGTAGGAGGCAAAAACAAGAATTAGTAGAAAAGTGAAAAAGATATACACCAGATGAAAATATTGGCATATAAGGCAGTGCAGGGAAGAGCAGGAAACGTGCAGAAGACAAGAAGATCAGTGTGGACAGAGGGAGAGTTCCCACAGGGGAATAAGAAAATGATATAGGGGCAAAGAGAAATTAGTGAGGGACTTGGAAGCTCAGTGATACAAACCATTAAAAAGAGTTGTTTGAGGGGCGCCTGGGTGGCTCAGTTGGTTAAGCGACTGCCTTCGGCTCAGGTCATGATCCTGGAGTCCCTGGATTGAGTCCCGCATCGGGCTCCCTGCTCAGCAAGGAACCTGCTTCTCCCTCTGACCCTCCCCCCTCTCATGTGCTCTCTCTCTCTCGTTCTCTCTGTCTCAAATTAAAAAAAAAAAAAAAAAGAATTGTTTGAGTGTCTTATATTAAATGATCTGGAAACAAGAGACATTATAGATTGGGGAGATTTATATAGATTGCATAGATTTAATGCAATGTGAAATTATGAATTAATGGTTTGGGGTTTGGTAGGGAAGGGGAAAATTCAAAAGAAAAACTCAGAAGGATTTGAAGATGGATTAGACAGAAGGGTTAATGAAAGAGAGGTGATATGACTAACCCCAAATTTCCAAGTTTGGGAAAAATGGAGGGGTGTCTGCTTTGGCGTAAATAAGGAGCCTCCAAATTCAACACTAGTATTTTCCTATAATTCCCAGGGTTAGAACAAATTAGACCCAAGGGATAGATAAAGAAGAGCAGGTGGGTAGGAAATGGACCCTAATCTGTTAGCTTTTTGAGATCGGTGATCACGTTTACTTATCTTAGCATCCTCTTCATGTATCTATTACAAGGGCTAGTACCTGGAATCAACTAACAACTAGTTATTGAGTGAAAGAATAGATTGGTTTAAAATGATTTAGCTTTCCAGTACACCAAACATGTAGGCGTGATCTCTAACCTTCCACTACACACTGCAGGCTGACGTCTCTATTTCTTATGAGAAACTAATTCTCACTGGGAAAGAAGCAGGTTTAACAAGATTGAGCTCATATTAACACCCAAGTCTTCAAAGGGAAGTTATGATTCAGGGAAGATGGTTAAATTGTTTCTGTACAATTAGCTGCACACAGCTTTGAATCCTGAACCTTGAGTGGTTGAGAAATAAACTCTTTTTGTTTCAAACCCCTGAGATTTTGGCATATGTGTTACTGAAACATAACCCAACCTATCCTGACATAGTGTTCTCTTACATTGTTTTACTTACTATATAATTTATTATATATATATATATATATTATATATATATATAATTTTAATATGAGCTATTTATAGAAATCACTTACTAACCCACCATCATAAATCCATCACCAGATGTATTTAGGCTGAAAGTGCTGCCTCCCCATGGAGCATAAGTACTGTGATACCCATGTAACTTCAATGGCTCGAGTCCTGGGTTAGCCGGACTATGGAAGCAGGAGAAGAGCAAGGATGAGTGATAACATACTGACCACTTGGGAGAGCAACGTGGAGCTACAGCCTTGTCCTGGCAACATGGAGACCATGGGAAGATTCATAAATTCATTTGAAAATTCTCCCAGAAGTACTTGAAGAGGTGGGAGATATTGCAAGGAGTTGAGGTCCAAGCATGAGTAAACTGAGGTCACTTCGGACAAAGTCAGGACATAATCAGAGCCTTTGGCCAAAGTTGACGAGGACTGTGAAGGGCAGCACCAAAGCTGGTGTACATTACAAACACTTGAAGGTACATTCCAGCCAAGAGGGGCCCCTTCTGACCTGGGGAAGGAGAAGGGATGCATCAGTAGCCCTCCAAAGCTTCAGATTGATAAAATGTACCGCATATGTTATATGCCAATCTCTTATCATAATAAAAGGGAATGTGCGTGGAATTGGAAAACAATGAACTGCACCACACAGAAACGATTGTACAGACTTCTGCTCCACTCCAATTTTAGCCTCCCAACATGCCTTGCACTTTCCTACCCGTGCCTGTCCCACCATCTAGTCTCAGCCTCTTCTTTACGGATAGAGCCTCTGTTTTGTTCTGGGTTGTAGTGGGCACAGCTAGTGCTTTCAGCTTGTGTGGGTGGGAAAGCCTACCTTACACATTTCTGGGAGGATGCAGAAGTCTCTGGGTGATGCTTCCTTCGCAGCTTCATAAAAGAGGACAGACTCCACTGGTATGTGCCTTTGCCCTTTGTCCTACCCTTTCTTGCCCTGAATGTAAGTCCCCCAAGCTCAGCTGGAATGATCTTGTGAATGCAAGGCTAAAATCCATGAAGACTAAAGCCTTGTGCCCAGGAGGGCTGAATAGGAAGATAGAAGGAGAATAGGGCCCCAAGGGCATCATAGAGCCACTATATCAACCATGAGTTGCCCATCTCAAGACGCCAGGTTATGAGAGTAAAATAATACTCCAATCAGATTAAGCCACCTGCTGGGTTTCTGTCACACATGGCCAACACTGTCCCTAAATGATCACTGCCCTTGCCTCTTTGCTAAGACAGTTTATTCCACCTGTACTGCTCTATTTCCTCTTCCCAACTGATGACTCCTTGATATCCCCCTGCAAGCCTACCTCCTTCCCTGGCCTTCTATAGAGGAATGATCCTTCCCATCTTCCTCTGCACCTCTTTGCTGGTTGTGGCCCATTTCCCCTTCCCTGTATTCTATTAACATTTCTTTTGTAGGTGATGCATCTTCCCAACTACATTCTGATGGCAGAGATTATGTCACACCCATTGTTGTTTCTTTTTGGATTTTTTTTTGAACTTCTCCTTTTTGGATTTTTAAAACTTTTTTAACTTTACACTTAGTAGAAGTTGGTCCAAGTGCTTCCCTTATGAGATTCTGGTTAGAAAGGCGATTTTTATCCTTGTTTAAACAGTGTGGAGGGTGAGGGCAGGAGTGGGAAGCTTGTTTAAAATCTTTTTAAAAATGTAATTCCAGAGGACTTTGCATCAAAGTTAGTTCATGGGCTCTTCGGTCTCAACTTCAAATTTATAGTACACTAATTATGATTCATTCACCATAATAATGCCAGACTCTGGCCCACACACACAGCACTAGACAGAGCCAACTACTACTAAAGCTGCTCAAAACACCATCTCTGAGGGGGGCGGGGGGAGGGCTTCCTTTATTTGAGCACTCCTAACTATTCCTGAAGAAGTGTTGAGTGACTCATCCGCTCCTTTCCAACACCTCCACCTCTCCATCCTGTGCCAGGTCCATCTGGCTTCCTACAGCCAAAATAGCATCCTGGGATGACTGTCCTAGAACGCACCAAAGTGGATAGACAGAATGGCGAAGGCTCTTCAGAGCCACTCAGGCGATTTTCTGGAACAGAATCTTTTGTTTGACAGTGTCCAAAAGTTTTCCTACTGCCCCTGCCAGGTCCTCTTCCACTGCATGATTTCCCAATAACAGTAAAGTCTGTGCAATGTCCACCAAAAGTATTGGTCAAGAACTTCAATCTGTCTCTTCAGATTTTCTTCTCCAAGTTTGAATGGATCGCCATGGTGCAACCTGGTGAAGGTATTAGATACTTCCACTCTCTAGTCAGCAACACACCTGTTGCCCAACTGAGGAAAATTATACTGGGGCCCCAGGGTCTGTAAGTGCCAGCCCTGACAGGTGCTGCAGCAGCTCCCATGGACCCAGATGCAGAACGGAGCAGGCTCCCACCTCATGACATCGGCTAACAAAGCCAGCCAAGCCTGTCCTTGGTTCACCCTGGGGGCCCACCCTACTACATTAAATTTGGACTCAAGTAGGGCCTACATTAAAAAGGTCTCTAAATTATTCATTATGTGGTCCTCCAGATATTTGGGTTGCTGAAATTGCAGGAGCCTTGCGAGAAGCTGCAGACCAGCCAGATAGCCACTAGAGGGTTCTCCACTGGGATCTGCCGGAGCCAGAGGCCTGGATCCCTAGAGTTTTCTGGTATATTAGGCATGATTTATCAAAATATCAAACTGTTATTCTCTCCTTCCATTAAGATTTAGAAAGCAATAAGAATGTGCAGATGCCAAGTGGGGAGGAACTTTAATTGTTTTACTTTCATTTGCTTTTGGAAAAAAAACTGAATTTAACTTGGGCCCACAGTACGGAACAGGGTGGAGGTGATGATAGCAAGAAAGCCACCAGAATGGCCCTCTGTTTCAAGAAGTGTAGGGCCCAGGGACTTCTCTGTCTTTGAAGAAGCAGGAATCTTGTTAGAGCTATCCCAAAACACGATTTTAGTAGGGAAGTCTACGTATTCTTTTTTTTATTCAAGTTTTTATTGAGATAATCATAGATGCACATGCAGTTGTGAGAAATCATGCTAAAAGAAACTTCATGTGTGCTGTACTCAGTTTCCCTCAATGGCAACATTTTTCAAAACTATTGTATAATACAACAACCAGTATACTGACATTGACACAATGATCTTATTTCGGTTTCCCCAATTTTACTCATACTCCTGTGAGTGTGTGTGAATGTGTGTACCAGTGGGGGGAGGTGTTTAGTTCTATGCAATTTATCACCTGTAGGTCCATGGAGGTACCACCCCAGTTCAAGACACTGAACATTTCCACCACCACAAGGTTCCCTTATGTTGTCCTCTTATAACCACACCCACCTCTCCCAAGCCCATGACAACCACTAATCTGCCTCCATTTCTAAAAATTTCCATTTCAAAAATAGTATATGAATGGAATAATACAGTTTGTAAGTCTTTAGGATTGGGTTTTTGTTTTTTGTTTGTTTGTTTGTTTGTGTTTGTTTGTTTTTACCCGGCATAATTCCCTGGAGATTCATCCAAGCCAGAGTCTGTATACATTCCAGTAAGCTTAACCATTCATTTGTTGAAGTACATCTGGGCTGATTCAAGATTTGGCTGTTATAAAACTGCAATGAACATTCGTGTTTTTAGCAGAGCATGCTAGCTAATGGTGTTGAACATTTTCACGTGCTTACTATTTAACTGCATACCCTCTTCAGTGAAATATCTCTTCATGTCTTAGGACTGTTTTCTAAGTGGAGTATTCATTTTTCGACTGTCAGGTTTTGAGACTTCTTTGTATATTCTGGATACTAATCATTTGTCAGATACGTCATTTGCAAGTATTTTCTCCCCATCTGTAATTTGTCTTTTCATCCTCTTTACACAGACTTTCCTATAACAAAAGGTTTTTAAGTTTAATGAGGCCCAATTTATCAAAATTTCCTTTCATGATTTATGCTTTTAATCTCAAGACTAAAAATTCGTTGCCTAGCCCTAGATCCTGAAAATTTTGTCCCATTTTTTCTAAAGGTTTTATTGTTTTATACTTAAACCTTTAAGCCCATGATCCATTTTGATTAGTTTTATGATATCAGATTTAGGTCAGTCTTGTGTGTGTGTGTGTGTGTGTGTGCGCGCACACTTGTTGAAAAGCTATCTTTCCTCCATTGAATTGCTATTGTACCTTTCCCAAGACCACTTGGGCATATTTGTGTGGATCTATTTCCAGGTTCTGTACTCTGTTCCATTGATCTATATGCTTAAGTACCCACCCATTCTGCATGGTCTTGATTACTGTAGCTAGATAGTAAGACTACCAGAAAAATTGATCCCCCCCCCTTATTCTTCTTTGTCAAGATTATTTTATCTAGTTTTCTAAGGTCTGTTGTGCTTTTCCATATAAATTTTAGAATAAGCCTCTTTGTTTCTATAAAAAGTTACCTTGCTGACTTTGATAGTATTTTCTTAAAACTATAAGGTCAGTTTAGGTAAAATTAACATCCTTGCTATGTTGAGTCTTCCAATTCATGAACTTCTTTACTTTCTTTCTTCAGCATTTTTAAAATTGCCAGCCTATGGATTCTATACATATTTTTACACTTATCACTAAGCATTTCATTTTCTTCCAAATGATTGTAAGTGATACTGTGTTTTTAAGTTCAGTTTACACATGTTCATTGCTAGTATGTAGAAATGTGATTGATTTTTGTGTGTTGATCTCATATCTGGTGATCTCATTAACTTCACTTATTTGTCCTAGGAGTTTGTTTTTCATAAATTCTCCGGGATTTTCTACAGAGATAATTATGTCATCTGCAAATAGTTTCTTTTTTTCAATCTTTATTCCTTTCCCTTCTTTTTCTTGCCTAATTCCAGTGGCTAGAACTCCCAGTACTATGTTGAATAAGCATAGTAAAAGCAGACATCCTTGTCTTATTTCTGATTCTTGGAGGGAAAAACATCCAGTGTTTACCATTAAGTTTGATGTGAGACAGATTTTTTTGTAGATGCTCTTTATCAAGTTGTAATAAATCACCTCCATTCTTACCTTGCTAAGAGGTTTTATCATAAAAAGGGGTTATTTTTTTCAACATCAATTGATATGATCATATGATTTTTATTATGGTGTGACAGATGACTTGATTAATTTTCAAATGTTGAACCAGCCTTGCATAGCCATAATAAATCCTACTTGGTCAGGGTACATAATTCTTTTTATACATTATTGGATTCAGTTTGCTCCTGTTTTGTTGAGAATTTTGCATCTAAGTTCATGAGAGACATTGGTCTATAGTTTTCTCTCCTTCGTACTTCCTGGCTTTGGTATCAGGATAATAACAGCCTCAAAAAAATGAACCAGGAAGTGTTCCCTTTTCTTGTATTTTCTGGAAGAGATTGTGTAAAAATTGGCTTTAATTCTTGTCTAGTGGTTTTGTGTGCAGAAAAGTATGCACACAAAGGAGTTGTACAGAAAAGAGTTAACATTGCAGACCTGAGATTGTGGTCCTATTAAAGACCTGCTTGCAAGGTTGACCCTTGGCTGGTGTCTAGAAACTTGGGTGGTAAATAGTTCCCTAAAGTGATATACCCCTAACTGCTAAGAATGCTACCTAAACTGTTAGTGTGCTGTGGTTTGTGTTAAACCACTACTTTTCTTCTGGACATCTGGAATTTCAGTGACTGTGCTCAGTCACACAGGCCCTATGTACCTGGATGAGCAACTCCAGTGAAAACCCTGGACTCCTAAGCTCAGGTGAACTTCACGTTTGTTGTCATAAACTCTTTTCTTTTTTTTTTTTAAGGCTTTCAGCAAACACTTTATTTTTTTTTATTATGTTATGTTAATCACCATACATTACATTTTGCTGGAGGCATTAAAAACTGTTCCACTCCACTGGGATGTGACTCTTGGAAACTTGCACTTGGTTTCCTTAGAACTTTGCCCCATGTGCCTGTTCCTGTGCTGATTTCACTCTGTATCCTTTTGCTGCAATAAATCTTAACCATGAGTAAAAATAATATCTGGGGTTCCCTGAGTCCTGCTAGAGATCCTGGGGATAGTCCTGAGGACCCTAAATACATGCTGTGAAACCATCTTGGCTTAAGGATTTCTTTTTCAGGATGCGTTTAGTAGCAAATTCAATTTCTTTAATAGTTCTAGGTATATTCAAATTTGCTATTTTACTTTGGTTGAATTTTGGGAGTCTATTTTCAATGAAAGGATCCATTTATGCCAGCATTTCAATTTATAGGCATAATATGTTCATAGCATTCCCTTGTTATCTTTTCAATAGCTGCAGGATTTGCAGTGATATCGCCCATTTCATTCCCAATGTTGGTAATTAATATCCTCACTCTTTATTTTTGCCAATCTTGCTGGAGGTTTTTAAAATTTTACTGATTTTTTTCAAATAACTAGTTTTTTATTTCATAGATTTTCTCTATTATTTTCTTATTTTTCATTTCATTGATTTCTGTTCTTTATTATTTCCTTCAATATGTTTACTTTGGGTTTATCTTGTTATTCTTCCTCAGTTTCTTACAGTAGGAATGTAGATTATTGTTTTGAGACCTCTCCTTATTTCTAATGTAAACATTTAGTGCTATAATTTCCCTCACAGCATTGCTTTAGCTGCATCTCACTTTTTTTTTTTTTTTTTGTTTTTTTTTTTTTTTTTTTCATTTAGTTTTTTGGTTTTAAAATTTTCCTTTCAGCATTTTTTTTTGTTCTTTTCCTTTTTTTTTTTTTTTTTGGTTTCTTGTATTTTCATTTCCATTCAGTTCTGTGGTTCTAAAATTTTCCTTTGAGACATACTCTTTGAACAATGTATTATTTAAAAGTATTGTGTTTAATTTCCATTTTCCAATCTAGGGATTTTCCTGTTGTCATTCCCATATTGATTTCTAGTTTTAGTCCATAGTCCGAGAACTCTATAATTTCTTTTAAATTTTCTTAGTTTTGTTTTATGGGCCAGGATATGATGTATCTTGGTGAATATTCTATGGGAGTTTAAAAAATGTGTAGTTGTTGGGTGGAATGTTCTATATATAGCAACTAGATTCTGTTGATCAAATACTGTGGTTCAGACGTTCTACATTCCTATTGATGTTCTACTCGTTCTGCCAGTTGCTAAGAAGGTGATGTTGGGGTCTCCAACTATAACTGTGGATTTTCTATGTCTCTTTTCAGCTTTATCAGTTTTGATGCATATATTTTGAGGTTTTGTTTTGGTGCACACATATTTAGGATCATTATGTCTTCCTGGTAGATTGATTATTTTATCATTATGTAATGTCTTTTTCTCTAGTAATTTTTTTTGCTCTGAAGTCTACTTTATCAAACAGTAATGTAGCCACTCCTGATTTCTATATCAGTGTTTTAATGATTTATCTTTTTCCTAACCTTTTACTTTCAACTTATGTCACTGAATTTGAAGTGAGTTTCTCGGAAACAACATATAGATTGGCCGTTATTTTTTTCCCTTTATCAACTCTGCCAACGTCTGTCTTTTGACTGATGTATTTAGACCTTTTACACTTAAAGTAAATATTTATATGTTAGCATTTAAGTTTGCCATTTAATTATTTATTTGTTTGTTTTCTTTGTTTCTCATTCTTGTTTCTTTCCTTTTTCTTTTTTCTTTTTTTTGTCTTTCTATGGGCTATGTGGACAGTTTTTAGGGTTCCATCTTTATTTCCGGTGTCTTTGAGTGTGTCTCTTTATGTTGTTTTCATAGTGTTTGATCTGAGTGTCATACATATCTGGCTTATAATAGTCTACTGCTATCAATACAAACACTTTGAGTGAAATGTAGAAACTTCACCACCATTTATGCCTCTCTGCCTTCCTCCTTTTTAAATATTATTATCTTGAGTATAAGATGGTGTTATAATTTTTGTTTCAACCCTCTATTATGATTTGTGTAGAGTCATGAGTGCCCAACTTCTAACATTGACTACAGTTTTGGGGGTTCCTGAGACCACACTTCCTTATTACACTAACTGCTAGTTTAAACATCTCCAAGTCTGTAGGAGACCTGATAATTTGCTAGAAAGACTCACAGAACATACTGAAGACTGTTATGCTCACAGTTAGTGTTTATTGAAGCAAAAGGATACAAATTAAAATCAGCCAAGAAAAGAGGAACATGGGGCCGCCTGGGTGACTCTTTCGGTTAAGCTTCTGCCTTCGGCTTAGGTCATGATCCCAGCGTCCTAGGATCAAGCTCTGCATCAGGCTCCCTGTTCAGTGGAGAGTCTGCTTCTCCCTCTCTCTCTGCTGCTCCCCCTGCTTGTGCTCTCTCATTCTCTCTCTGTCAAATAAATAAATAAAATCTTTAAAGAAAAAGAAAAAAAAAAGAGGTACATGGTGTGGAGTACAGGAGAGTTCGATGTATGGAGTCCAGTTGCATCTCCCAGTGAAGTCATGGAGAACTCTAACTTCTCCTAGCAATGATCTGTGTCAATATTCGCAGAAAATTGACAATCAGGAAGGCTCAGCTGAGTCTTACTGTCCAGAGATTTTACTGGGACTTGGTTATGTAAGCGGGATGGCTGACCTTAGTCTCCACCCCCCTGCAGAAGTCCCAAGGCCCCTGCCATAAATCACTGTTAGCATAGGTTGTTTGATGTGACCCAAGGTCTCAGGTAAACAAAAACACTCTTGTTAGTTAGAACATTCCAAAGGCTTAGAGAGTACCTCGAGGAGCTAAGTACAAAGGCCAGACTTTAGGTAAAGTACATATTGTACTACGTATTTTGCAAAACTATATACTAAACTAGTACTAAAAGAGTACTACATACTCTTTACTACATAATTTGCAAAACTACTGAGGAAAAGACTAATCCACTGCATGTACTTGTATTTCTACTTTTTCCATTGTTTCCTCTTCCTTCCTGATAATCCGTGGTGTTTTTTTAATTATTTCTACATGAAGAATTTCCTTCAACCAATCTTTAAGGGTGGTCCAGTAGCAACACATTCCTTTAGTTCCCCTTTGTTTCAGAAAGTCTTTATTTCTTCTTTATGCCTGAAGGATACTTTCACCAGATAAAGAATTTGTGGTTGATAGTTCTTTCCATTCAGCACTTGAAAAATATTATACCACTTCCTTCTGGCCTCTAAAGTCGCCGAAGAGAAGTCCACTCTCCCTTGAATTGGTGTTCCCAGATAGATAATGTGTTGTTTAATGTGCTTTCAAGATCTTTCCTTTGGTCTTTAGTTTTCAAAGGTTTAATTATGGCATGTCTTGACATGGATTTCTTTTGTCTTATCCTGTTTGGGGTTTTCTTAATTTCATGGATCTGTTCCTTTGTGCCCTTTGCCAAATTTGGGAAGTTCTCAGCCATTATTTCTTCAAATGCTCTTCCAGCCCACTCTTTTCTTTTCAGACTCTGGTGGTAAAAATGTTGAATCTTTTTTAGAGTCCTATACTCCCTGAGGCTCTGTTCATTTATGTCAGTCTATTTTTCTCTCTGTTGTTCATATTGGGCGAATTCCATTGTTCTGTCCTCAAGTTCATTGATTCTATTCTCCATCAAGGAAGAACATCCCCCCCATCTACTTATCATAGGTGGGACTCCTAATGGCCGGTGGTATTGAGCACACTGAATGTAGTCAGAGGGACTCCCCTTTGATGTGGGGGAGGAATCAGCTTCCTGGGGCTGCTTTCCATTGCTAGGATGGGGATTGGAAATGCCAGGTCTGGATGGCCTTCTTCTGTAGGCTGAGCAACATAAGATGCCCTGCCTCTAATTTGTTCCTCTAGTCCTGGGATCCCCAACAAATTCATCTTTTCTCTCTTTCAAAGTTTTTCTCTGGTGATATCTTGCATTATTTCCAGAGCTTGTAATAGTGCATCAATGAGGAGAAGCACAGGGAAAAGGGGATTCAACCAGTTTTTGACATCCCCCTTAGAAACCTAAGAAGGGCTAAGCAGGGATGTCCAGAGACCAGATGGAGGGCCTGTTGGTCAGAAGAGTCACTATAATTGTACATGTGTAGGAAACTGTCCATACTTGGAAAAAATTTGATTGAGTAGAGAGAGGAATTAAAATACCCAATGGCCAAATAGCATAGCATGACCTATGGGTTTCTGGGATGTATTTGTGCATAAAGAGAAGAGTGGGGAAAACTTAGTAGAATGGGTGAGGAGGGGCATCATATTTTTAGAGTTAGAAATTTCAAAAGCTATTATTATACTACTTCACCCTTTATAAATAAGGAAACTGAGGCTCAGAGAGGTCAATTAACACCTTCTAAAGAGGCAGGGCTGGGCTTTGAAGCCAGGTCCACCTGTCCCTAAAATGCATACCCCCAACACTGCACCTCCCCACCTCCTATGAATGGGTCTAGAGCTCTGTCTTTGGAGTCAGAATGCACTTCCTAGAAATGGAGCTAAATGAACCTTGGTTCTCATTTTCATTATTCTGTCCTTCATTCAGACTTGGCAACAGTGAAGCACCTGGGCTAAAACCAGGGAAGGTGTTGACCAAGGACTCCAGCCACAAGAAAACCCTAAACTTTCTTTAAAACAGCAGGGCTGAAGCAACCCACCTGAGCAGTATTGACCAGGGGTCCCCTCCTCTCTGCCCGTTGCATTCTCCTCTCTTTCCAGCACATGCTGGGCCCAGTCTGGAATAGCATGGGATTCTCTTCACTGCCTCCCTGCCAGCCTTCTTCACCTTTGGTGCAAGCAAATAGAGATAAATAAATTCTGCTGGAATTGGAAGAAAGCTGGATGGGGTGGTGTTGCCATGAAGAAATGGCTTAGATTAGCATGAATACAACCTGGTGGGGAGGAAGGAAGTGCCTGATTCCATAGAATCATTTGTTTTATTTCTTATAGTTAAAGCCTGAAAAGGCTGAGTGCACTGAAACAAATTCTCTGTTCTCATCTCCACTAAGCCCAAATTGAGACATTTATTAGACCTGAATTTAAATTTTTTTTTAAATCTCTTTCATCCTAGAGAGAAATAATCATGTGTAGCTGGTGTTCCCTATAATAATAGCTGTAATTAATCTGTTGAAGGTCTGTACAATTCAAAATGCAATATATGAGAGTGATGGCTGCTCCTTGGTTTTGTAGGCTTTGGCTTCAGAACAAAGCCTGCAGGTTTGAGAGGAGATGATGTAGCATAAAACCCAAGAGCACCTTCTGTCAGCCCCTCCGCTACATCTTCATCCTGTGGATGTCAACTTTGGGGGGAAATGTTATGTTTTAAAAATCAACTCTCCCAAGTTTGACTATAAATCTCTTATGGAAATTAAAGATGAAAAACACATTTCTTTTTCACTGGTCTCATTTGTCTAATAAATGCCTTAGGGACTCACAGCTCAATCAATGCTTCCAATCTCCTGAATTAAATTATCTTCCTTTCGTGAGCTAGATAAAAATGATTTAAGTAGGTGGAATAATCTGGCTCTTATCTTAGTGTTATTGACTGAGTGGCAGTATTATCAATGTTTTTCCACTCCTGTGTTATTTATTTCAAGAAGAGCCTGGTATTGCTGGGGGGGGGAAAAAAAAGAAAGAAAAGATTGTTTCACTAGAGAGTATGTCTCCAAATTCATCACACTCAGCAAATAAAGGGTGTTCCCATTTTCCCTTTGGAGTAAAAGTGTAAACTTGAGGCCAGTGGCCTTCCTCAAATGAAAGTAGATTTAGTACCCTCCAAATCAGAGCATTCATACTGCATTTAAGAGCATTCTTACATAAAACAAGATAAGCACACCAATTAGAATTACAGAAGAAACATAGGATAATGTCTCCATCCTTCAATAAGAATAGTTTATCTTGGTATATTTCACTTATTTGCTTATTATACAAACATTTGTTTAGCAATCATTATGTACTAGACTCAAGGCCAGGCTCTGTGGATGTAAAGATGAATAACGCAGGGACCTGGAACTCACTTAGTTAGCTGATGGAGAAGTACCCATATAAATAAATGATGCTGATACAGTTTATAAACGCTATAGTTGAAATATATATATGTGGGTGGGAGTCAGAGCAAACCTACATGACATATAACTTAAAGCAGTGCTGTTCAATAGAAGTTTCTGTGACGATGGAAATGTTTGATTTCAGCACTGTGCAGTAGAACAGCCACTAACTGCATGTGGCTATTGAGTACCAGAAATTTTTAGTTTTATTTCATTTTAACTAATTTTAATAGCCACATGCAGCTAGTGGCTACCATAGTAGATAGCATAATCATAAAGCAGCGGTTCTGAAGCTTTTATCTGCAGCAGAACCACCTAAAGACCTCGATTCTAATTCAGTAGATCTGGGGTAGAGTGCAAGAATTTGCATTCCTAGAAGCCCAGGTGATTCTGATACTTTGGGTCTAAGGATCTCACTCTGAGAAGCACTGTTCTAAAAGACTCAAGTACCTGGAAGTCGTCACAGGGCAACACCTGTCCTTTGCCAGGTAGACGGATGAAGTGAATGAATGGGCTCTAGGACCCTCCCTTTCAGTGCCCCTTTCAACACCTACGAGGCACTTCAACAGCGTGTCACACAGGCCATAATTTGTAAGACCTAGGATTGGTTAAGACGACTCTGACAAATTCTCCATTACACTTCCTTTTCTTTTAAAGGGTCATGTGAAGGGGCCAAGGGCATTTTGGGGATGGTGATAAGGGGAGAATGAATTGGACATTACTCTTTTTGGCTCTGAGGATTCTATTTTTGTGGTTTCCAGTCATGTGCATGTATGGAGTTACTCCAGGTGGTCCTGGTATAAAATTGTATTAAGAATCCCACCACCCTCCACGTCACTTGTCATCAGGAAAATACAAATCAAAACCACAATGAGATACCACCTTACACCAGTTAGGATGGCTAAAATTAACAAGACAGGAAAGAGCAAATGTTGGCGAGGATGCAGAGAAAAGGGAACCCTCTTACACTGTTGGCGGGAATGCAAGCTGGTACAGTCACTCTGGAAAACAGTATGGAGGTTCCTCCAGAAGTTAAAAATAGAACTACCCTATGACCCAGCAATTGCACTACTGAGGATTTACCCCAAAGTTACAGATGTAGTGAAATGAAGGGGCACCAGCACCCCGATGTTTATAGCAGCAATGTCCACAATAGCCAAACTGTGGAAGAGCCGAGATGCCCTTCAACAGAGGAATGGATAAAGAAGATGTGGTCCATATATACAATGGAATATTACTCAGCCATCAGAAAGGGTGAATACCTATCATTTCTATCGATGTGGATGGAACTGGAGGGTATTATGCTAAGTGAAATAAGTCAATCAAAGACAATTACCATATGGTTTCACTCATATGTGGAATATAAGAAATAACATGGAGGACCATAGGGGAAAGGAGGGAAAACTGAATGGGAAGAAATCAGAGAGGGAGAAAAACCATGAGAGACCCTTAACTATGGGGGAAACAAACTGAGGGTTGATGGAGGGGAGGCGGGTGGGGATGGGTAACTGGGTGATGGGCATTAAAGAGGGCACATGATGTGATGAGCACTGGGTGTTACACACAACTGATGAATCATTGAACACTATATCCGAAACTAATGATGTACTGTATGTTGGCTAATTGAATTTAAATTTAAAAAATTTTTAAAAAAAAGAAAAAAAAGAAACCCACCACCCACCCTACTGATCTGCTGGCATTGAGTAGAAGGTTCAGGCCTGTAGGTTGTTGCCACGAAATAGAAGTATGTGACTCATGGGGGAGAAACAGGGTTTGAAATGGAATCTGGGGAAGCGTTTCCAGTCAGTAGACATTTATAACTGTAAGTGGAGGGTTCGGTTCTTACAGGCACCTAGTCAAATTGGAAGCTCTCTCCTATAGAAAAATACTTGATGATTTCGCAGCAAATACAATTATAAACAAGGCATTCTCTTTTGTTTTCTTTTTGAAAAGAAAACAATGTTTCCATAAAGCTGGAAGACACTGTTTTACTTGCAATGAATCAAGAGGTTTGAAGTGTATCAATAAAACAAGTGAAAAATTGAGTCCCAATTCTGGATATAGAAAAGGGGTATTTGTTTTGGTCATCACTGCATTTCTTTATTAAAAAGCTAAAAGAGAAAAACCAAAAATGAAAGGAATATAAAAGTTATAAAGATGAACAATATGTTTAGTAAGGATTATGATATTGTAACCAAAAAATATCCCTTATATTAAACCAAAAGTAGTGATTCATTAAGAGAAAACAGTACAGGGGCAGAGCAAGATGGCGTAGGAGTAGGAGACCTGGATTTCGTCTCCTCTCAGGAATTCAGCTGGATAGGGATCAAACCATTCTGAACACCTACAAACTCAACAGGAGATCGAAGAAAAGAAGAGCAACAACTCTCTCATCAGAAAAGCGACCACTTTCTGGAAGGTAGGAGGTGTGGAGAAGTGAATCCGAGGCGATATTCGGGAGGATAGACGGCGGGGGAGGGGCCTCCGTCGGCCGCTTCTGGCAAGTGATAGAGCCGCGGAGCACAAAATCGGAACTTTTAAAACTCTGCTCCGCCGAGGGACGTCACTCTGGTGGCTAAGCGGGGGGTGGAACCCTCCGGGACACTGTGGTCTCAGGACCCTCGGGGTCACAGAAAGACCGGGGGTGCCTGAGTGCAGCAGAGCTCCCAGGTAACGGAGCAGGGAAGCCGGCTGCAGAGGCAGAGCCCAGGCGCGGGCTCTCAGCTCGGGGTTGCCATAAACTGGGATCCGCGGCACAGTCGGGCCCCTGCTCCTCCAGCAGGGACCCAACAAGAGGCAGATCCGGGGAGACTCACCTTCCTCCCCCGGGAGGAGCCGCGCAGGAGCGCACCGCAGGGATCTGCTGGGTTTGGAGACTCCACCCGGGGTCGGGTGCCAGAGATAGAAACGCGCGGTCACAGGCCGGGTGAGCACGGAGTGCGGCTGGAGACCGGGGAGACGGGAGTGACTGACGGCTTTTCTCTGGGGGCTCACTGAGGAGCGGGGCCCGAGTTCTCAGCTCCTCCGAGATGGAGATTGGGAGGCCGCCATTTTCACTCTCTGCCTCCAAAGCTGTACGGAAAGCTCGCAGGGAACAAAAGCTCCAGAGAGCAAACCGGAGCAGATTACTTAGCCGGGAGGGGGCAAGGGCGGGGCAATTCCGCCTCCGGCAGAGACATTTGGAAACCACGGCAACAGGCCCCTCCCCGGAAGATCAGCGAGAACAGCCAGCCAAGACCAAGTTTACCGATCAATGAGAACGGCAGAACTCCAGCGCTAGGGGACTACTGCACATAGAATTCATGGCTTTTTTACCATGATTCTTTAGTCTTACAAAGTTAATTTTTTTTAGCTGTCTTTTTTTCTTTTTTCTTTTTTCTTTTTTGAATTATTCTTTGTCCCTTTTTCAACCAACATCTTATCAATCCCTTTTTTAAAAAACATTTTTATTTTTCATTTTTAGAGTCATATTCTATCCCTTCATAGTAGTTACCCATATTTTTGGCATATATATATATAAGTTGTTCTCTCTTTAAAATTTTGAGATAGTTTCTTCTAACAGATCAAAATATACCCTATATCTCTAGTATATGGTGTTTTCTACTCCCCTGCCTGATCACATTCTCTCCCTTTTTTTTTCTTTTTTCTCTTTTTAAATCCTCTTCTTTCTTTTTTCAAACAACTTCTTATCAATTCCTTGTATAAAATTTTTTATAATTTCCATCTTTACAGTCATATTCCATCCCTTCATCATATCAACCCTTATTTTTGATATATATAAGTTTTTCTTTCTTTAATATTTTGGGAGGCACTTTCTTCTAACAGACCAAAATACACCCCAAATCTAGTGTGTGGCACTGATCTATATACCAGCCTGATCATATTTGATCACATTCTGGTTTTTTTTTGTTGTTGTTGTTTTGTTTTGTTTGTTTTTGTTTGTTTTTATCTTTATCTTTTTCTTTTTTTTCTTTTTCTTTTTTCTCTCTTTCTGTTTCTTTTTCCACTGCTTCAGGTCTTTTCTGATTTGTTTAGAGTATATTTTCTGGGGATGTTGTTACTCTGCTAGCATTTTGTTCTCTCATTAATCTATTCTCCTCTGCACAAAATGACAAGACGGGAAAAATCACCTCAACAAAAAGAACAAGAGGTAGTACCGACTGCCAGGGACCTACTCAATACGGAGATTAGTACGATGTCAGATCTAGAGTTCAGAATCATCACTTTAAAGATACTAGCTGGGCTTGAAAAAAATATGGAAGTTATTAGAGAAACCCTTTCTGGAGAAGTAAAAGAACTAAAATCTAACCAAGTAGAAATCAAAAAGGCTCTTAATGAGGTGCAATCAAAAATGGGGGTGCTAACTGCTAGAATAAATGAGGCAGAAGAGAGAATCAGTGATATAGAAGACCAAGTGATGGAAAATAAAGAAGCTGAGAAAAAGAGAGATAAACAACTACTGGATCATGAGGGCAGAATTCGAGAGATAAGCGATACCATAAGATGAAACAACATTAGAATAATTGGGATCCCAGAAGAAGAAGAGATGGGCAGAAGGTATATTGGAGCAAATTATAGCAGAGAACTTCCTTAATTTGGGGAAGGAAACAGGCATCAAAATCCAGGAGGCACAGAGAACCCCTCTCAAAATCAATAAAAATAGGTCAACACCCCGACATCTAATAGTAAAACTTACGAGTCTCAGAGACAAAGAGAAAATCCTGAAAGCAGCTCGGGACAAGAGATATGTAACCTACAATGTAGAAACATTAGATTGGCAACAGACCTATCCACAGAGATCTGGCAGGCCAGAAAGGACTGGCAGGATATATTCAGAGCACTAAATGAGAAAAATATGCAGCCAAGAATACTCTATCCAGCTAGGCTGTCATTGAAAATTGAAGGAGAGATAAAAAGCTTCCAGGACAAACAAAAACTAAAGGAATTTGCAAACACAAAACCAGCCCTACAGGAAATCTTGAAAGGGGTCCTCTAAGCAAAGAGAGAGCCTAAAAGCAACATAGACCAGAAAGGAACACAGACAATATACGGTAACAGTCACCTTACAGGCAATACAATGGCACTAAATTCCTATCTTTCAATAGTTACCCTGAATGTAAATGGGCTAAATGCCCCAATCAAAAGACATAGGCTCTCAGACTGGATTAAAAAACAAGACCCATCAATATGCTGTCTGCAAGAGACTCATTTTAGAACCAAAGACACCCCCAGATTGAAAGTGAGGGGGTGGAAAACCATTTACCATGCTAATGGATACCAAAAGAAAGCTGGGGTGGCAGTCCTTATATCAGACAAATTAGATTTTAAACCAAAGACTGTAATAAGAGATGAAGAAGGACATTATATCCTACTTAAAGGGTCTATCCAACAAGAAGATCTAACAATTGTAAATATCTATGCCCCTAACATGGGAGCAGCCAATTATATAAGGCAATTAATAACAAAAGCAAAGAAACACATCGACAACAATACAATAATAGTGGGGGACTTTAACACCCCCCTCACTGAAATGGACAGATCCTCTAAGCAAAAGATCAACAAGGAAATAAAGACTTTAAATGACACACTGGACCAAATGGACTTCACAGACCTATTCAGAACATTCCATCCCAAAGCAACAGAATACACATTCTTCTCTAGTGCCCATGGAACATTCTCCAGAATAGATCACATCCTAGGTCATAAATCAGGTCTCAACCAGTGCCAAAAGATTGGGATCATTCCCTGCCTATTTTCAGACCACAATGCTTTGAAACTAGAACTCAATCACAAGAGGAAAGTCAGAAAGAACTCAAATACATGGAGGTTAAAGAGCATCCTACTGAAGAATGAATGGGTCAACCAGGAAATTAAAGAAGAATTAAAAAAATACATGGAAACCAATGAAAATGAACACACAACTATTCAAAATCTTTGGGATGCAGCAAAGGCAGTCCTAAGAGGAAAGTATCTAGCAATACAAGCCTTTCTCAAGAAACAAGAAAGGTCTCAAGTACACAACCTAACCCTCCACCTAAAGGAACTGGAGAAAGAACAGCAAATAAAGCCTAAACCCAGCAGGAGAAGAGAAATAATAAAGATCAGAGCAGAAATCAATGAAATAGAAACCAAAAGAACAGTAGAACAGATCAACAAAACTAGGAGCTGGTTCTTTGAAAGAAATAACAAGATTGATAAACCCCTGGCCAGACTTATCAAAAAGAAAAGTGAAATGACCCAAATCAACAAAATCATGAATGAAAGAGGAGAGATCACAACCAACAACAAAGAAATACAAACAATTATAAGAACATATTATGAACAACTCTATGCCAGCAAATCAGATAACCTGGAAGAAATGGATGCATTCCTAGAGATGTATCAACTACCAAAACTGAACCAGGAAGAAATAGAAAACCTGAACAGACTTATAACCACTAAGGAAATTGAAGCAGTCATCAAAAATCTCCCAAAAAACAAAAGCCCAGGGCCAGATGGCTTCCCAGGGGAATTCTACCAAACATTTCAAGAAGAATTAATACCTATTCTTCTGAAACTGTTCCAAAAAATAGAAATGGAAGGAAAACTTCCAAACTCATTTTATGAGGCCAGCATTACCTTGATCCCCAAACCAGACAAAGACCCCATCAAAAAGGAGAATTACAGACCAATATCCCTGATGAACATGGATGCAAAAATTCTCACCAAAATACTAGCCAATAGGATCCAACAGTACATTAAAAGGATTATTCACCACGACCAAGTGGGATTTATCCCTGGGCTGCAAGGTTGGTTCAACATCCACAAATCAATCAATGTGATACAATACATTAACAAAAGAAAGAACAAGAATCATATGATCCTCTCAATAGATGCAGAAAAAGCTTTTGACAAAGTACAGCATCCTTTCTTGATCAAAACTCTTCAGAGTATAGGCATAGAGGGTACATACCTCAATATCATAAAAGCCATCTATGAAAAACCTACAGCGAATATCATTCTCAATGGGGAAAAACTGAGAGCTTTCCCCCTAAGGTCAGGAACACGGCAGGGATGTCCACTATCACCACTGCTATTCAACATAGTATTGGAAGTCCTAGCCACAGCAATCAGACAACAAAAAGAAATAAAAGGCATCCAAATCAGCAAAGAAGAAGTCAAACTCTCACTCTTTGCAGATGATATGATACTTTATGTGGAAAACCCCAAAGACACCACCCCAAAACTGCTAGAACTCATACAGGAATTCAGTAAAGTGGCAGGATATAAAATCAATGCACAGAAATCAGTGGTATTCCTATACACCAACAACAAGAGAGAAGAAAGAGAAATTAAGGAGTCGATCCCATTTACAATTGCACCCAAAACCATAAGATACCTAGGAATAAATCTAACCGAAGAGACAAAGGATCTGTACTCAGAAAACTATAAAATACTCATGAAAGAAATTGAGGAAGACACAAAGAAATGGAAAAACGTTCCATGCTCATGGATTGGAAGAACAAATATTGTGAAGATGTCAATGCTACCTAGAGCAATCTACACATTCAATGCAATCCCCATCAAAATACCATCCACTTTTTTCAAAGAAATGGAACAAATAATCCTCAAATTTGTATGGAACCAGAAAAGACCCCGCATAGCCAGAGGAATGTTGAAAAAGAAAAGCAAAGCCGGCGGCATCACAATTCCAGACTTCCAGCTCTATTACAAAGCTGTCATCATCAAGACAGTATGGTACTGGCACAAAAACAGACACATAGATCAATGGAACAGAATAGAGAGCCCAGATATGGACCCTCAACTCTATGGTCAACTCATCTTTGACAAAGCAGGAAAGAATGTCCAATGGAACAAAGACAGTCTCTTCAACAAATGGTGTTGGGAAAATTGGATAGCCACATGCAGAAGAATGAAACTGGACCATTTCCTTACACCACACACAAAAATAGACTCCAAATGGTTGAAAGACCTCAATGTGAGATAGGAGTCCATCAAAATCCTAAAGGAGAACACAGGCAGCAACCTCTTTGACCTCAGCCGAAGCAACTGCTTCCTAGAAACATCGCCAAAGGCAAGAGAAGCAAGGGCAAAAATGAACTATTGGGACTTCATCAAGATAAAAAGCTTTTGCAAAGCAAAGGAAACAGTCAACAAAACCAAAAGACAAC